>NC_051234.1:5245462-5576295 GCF_015220715.1 Pygocentrus nattereri | reverse complement strand
CAACACCTCTCAGCTCTCACATCTGATAAAGGAAGCTGGACAGGTGGCTTTATCTGGGCTGAAGTGTTTTCCCTCTCTTCTTATAGGAAAAAAGCACCTGACCTTCAGAGGAAGCTGCCGTTCCTCCTCGCTGTTGTCAGAGCCGGTGTTGGAACCTGGAAATCTTGGGCATCAATAATGTAGGCCTGCTTTCTCCCCTTTGTGCTTGGAACAGTTATATAAGGAGAGATGACTGAGCTTCTGTCTCTGTATCTCTTTTGCTCCTCCACTTTGCTCTCTTCCATCAACCCTGCCTCATCTGTCTCTGCCGTCGTCCGCCCCGTCCCTCTCTTCTTCTTCACACACACAGGGAGGCTGCTGTCACTTAAATGTCCACCAGTAAACCTATTCATGTTTATCCCACCCTCAGGCCAACAGTAGGCAGATATTCAGCCAAAAGCTTGACCAAATATTTGAAGTCCTGAGGGTAGTACATGATGTTTTTAGAGGTGTTGAATATTTGGACAATGTTGGAAAAAGTAAAACTGAGATATTTAAGGATTTTACGATAAGTATTGTGATAGTCTACAGTATATCGCTGCTTCTGAACAAAGCCTTGTATATCCAAAATGGTAATTTCACAGGAGAAGGAAGAAACCTACTTTACTTTTAATGTACGTCAATGGAACCAGACATTTTTCCAAGTCGTTTCGGGATCTTTCATTTGGTCCAGTCCCCATTAAATTTGCACACAATATAAAGGACAAAAGGCATTTTCAAATTATGTCAAAAACTGAAAAACAACAAAAATGGAGATACGAGGTTTTATGTGATATGTAGACGTGATTTGTAGACATGGTACAGAGTTATTTGCATAGTCCATTGTAGATGCTTTGTAGTTACTCAGTCTGTCTTTAACTAACATTCAATCAAATACCAATGAAATGCAACTGAACTTGAAGCTGAGTGTGACAGTCTATTAAATCTAACCCTATATCTAACCCTAACCTGAACTTCAAGCCTAAACCTAAACTCCTTAACCTAACCTTAACCTTTATGTTGATACTAAACTGATTATCAGAAAGTTTGCTAAAAATGTAAATATATTTAGCTCATCATCAAATAAAGTGTGACTGTAGACATGATCCAATAGGGATGTGCATTGACAAATTTAGATATCAAGAGTTAATGAATGGATATTTCATTAACTGTGAGAGAAGGCAAAAACAAAAATGTATGCTGGACCAATTAACACAGGGTTGGTGCTGGAATCCTCAATGGACGATGTGCCAACATGTTACTTTGTCAGAGAAATAGGTTTTCTCTGTTTCTGGACCTAGCTAACATCAGCTAGAGTACTTGGCATAGTAAGCAAAAAAGCGGCATACATCTGTCTTCTCAATCATGTTCTTAACAATGCACTCACATTGAGGTACTTGTGTTTGGGAGCAGCAAGGTGTAATATACACACTTACTCACAAATACGAACAAAATCACTACATTTTACAGTCCTGTTCAAATGTAAAATTTCAAATGTAAAACATCTTCTTATGTTTTCAAGTAGTGAGAAGGCCTTTGTATGCTGTAGCATTAAGTTTCACTATAAAAAGACAAACCCTGAAAAACAGCCCCAGACCATTAGCCCTCCTCCACCAAACTTTGCTGTTGGCACTATTCATTCCAGTAGGTAGTGTTCTCCTAGTATCTACCAAACACATATTCCTCCATCAGACTGACAGATAATAAAATTTGGTTCATCACAGAGAAGATGTTTTAACTGCTCTTGTGTCCAATGGTAGCACTCTTTGCACCACTTCAGCCAATGCCTGGTATTGTGCATAGTGATCTTAGACTTACTAATCAGCTACAAAACCCATTTCATGAAGCTCCTGACGCACAGTGTTTGTGTTGATGTTGCTTCCAGAGGCAGTCTGGAACTCTGTAGTGAGTGATGCAACAGAGCATAGACTATTTTTGTGCTCGATGAGTTTGTACGGTCTATCGCTCTGTGGCTGAACTGTTTCTAGACGGCTACATTTCACAATATTGGTACTTAAAGTTTTCTGAGACAAATCTAGCATTGCATAAATTTTACAGACTGACTTGTGATATCCTACAACAGTGGCACATTTAGTCATTGAGTTCTTCATTATGACCTGCTCTACTGACCTGTCTATGGAGACTGCATGGCTATGTGCTTGATTTTATAGACCTGCTGAAAATTAGGTTAGCTGTCCACATACTTTTGGCCACATACTTTTGGTATTTAGAGGGGAAATTAAGGCAGTAGTTTAGTGTTTTGATTAACATACACTGGCAGTCAAAAAAGAATTGCTTACATCAACACATTTCATACACTAATGTTTAGCAACTGCTTTTGATGCATGTTCACTGAAAGGAGGAAAACAACAATTGACAAATATTCTGACAAAATACTGAGAGCATCTCCTCCTTGTCTCCTCTCATTAAATCTTTTTAAAATTAAGATGAAAACAATATTGGAATTATGGAAAATGCAGCTGACAGAGAATAATATTTCCTTCGCTGTCTGCTCAGGGGTCTGTGGGTGAATCCCGATAGGGAATTATGTAATTAGCCTCCAAATTTTAATTACCTTTGCTACACCTTCTTTAATTAAACTAAAGTGGTGATGACACAACTCCGAGCCACAAGGACCCAACTAGCTGCCTGTGTCTCAAGCTGACAAAGAAACAGTGGTGTCACTGGAGTATTTCATCACACAGGAACAATTCATTTCTATTAGCGAGATACAGCAAAAGCTTACAGTCACTCTGCTCTATCTCTCTTTGAGTATCTCTCGCTCGTTTCACCCTTTCTCTACTCTTGTTTTTCTTTTCCTTTGTCGTGTAACAGAGTCCATTAAAACAGAATGAACCAAGAGATCAGAGCCAGCCAGGGTGCTGGAGGAGGAAGGGCAAAACGAGAGGGCAGCTATGTCAGCCTGAGATATATATATACACACACACACACACACACACACAAAAATACATACACACCTACATACACACACACAGACAGAAAAGGGGACATGAGGGCAAACAGTAATGAGAACACACACACTCTGCTTAAGGGCACTCCAGGGTATCTTCTCAAACACATGGCCACACTCCGAGCATCTCAGACCACAACATTCATACTGCTGAAGTGCAAGAAAGTTAAGCATTATATGACATGGAGGATGTCCTGTGAGCCTAATATTTGACATATACACACTACCGTTCAAAAGTTTTTACTGTTCTCAATAATATAGAACCAGTCCGTTTATATATGAAATTTCAACTTCACTAGTTTCAAATAATTAGTAGAACCCTAGAGGAAAGAGATGTGTCTAGGGGGACGAACGTTAGCACCAGTTAGGCCTGTGCAACATTTGAAAATTATTTATTTACTTGTTAAAGACCATGATGAATTAAAATCTTTAATAAAAATCATACACCATGCAACCATGTGTCCCTTCTGGTGTAGGTTTATGGTGACTTGAGTGCTCATAGCACTATTTGGGGGAAAACTTCAGACTGCAAATGATATCAGAAGCCATGCTTACGTGCTTTAAATACTGAAAAAGAAGCCATTTTCCAAAGTTACAGCAGTGTCGTTCTGATATTGAGCTATAAAGGCCTTTAGAAAACCATATAGTGATACATTTTCATAATTTTCATAATTTCACTAATCACTGGGAACCTTAATCTGTACAAAAATGCTGCAATTTTTTTCTCAGACTGTAAATCACACTCTGAGAAACCCACAGCAACAGCTTTTTAAGGCCCCATAATAACTTACTGTTTTAACCATTTAATTATTTGTATATATAGTAGATAATAAAAATCAGAAATACAGCAAGTGATTCCCTTTGAACGGCAGTATATATATTAGTACTTAACACACAAACAAATAATGCAAAAATACAGAGTATCTACATTCTTAAAAAGAATACTTCACCCAACTTTGATAACATGGCCAACAATGGTAATTCACTACTAACACAGCATTTTTGGGTACAGCATTCTTTTAAGAAACGAGTTCTACTGAATTTTATAATAACTCTTCAAATAACTATGAAGTTGGGCTGCAACAAACTTATTTATTGAAGAGGCTGGTTAGGGAAAAATCGATGCAGTGCCACATCGTTTTCTTATAACTATAGCACTCTGTAATGCTCAATAATGATAATAATGCATGCTGTGTTTCCTACGGATTACAAATACTGTACAGTAAATGTAGTGAACAATATATGTATTATCGTTTTGATCCAAAGAATAAATAATTTATAGTAAAGAACTTAATGGCAGCGCTGTGATGTGGCACTGTGAGGAGACCTGAATAAGAAATGGTAATGGTGGCATTACACCATGTAAACAAACAGTATTTGTCAGCATGTGTCAGGGTCTTTATGTTTCAATTTCTGCCTTACCTTTCTCGCTGACTGACTCGCTCTCGATCTCCACATCCTCACAGCTGGTGTACTCTGGTGTTGTGGCCAGTTCCTCCTCAGAGCTGCTGAGGGACACCTGCCTCATCTTTCCCCCGCGTTTGCTTTTATGTGGTTTGGGCGGCGGCGGGCGCACAGACTCAGACTGGTCAGAGCTGAGTGAGTCGTTGCGTAGCATGCTCTCCATCTTCTCCCGCTTGCTCTTGCGCACAGCTGAGCCAGGTTCCAGGTGCTGCTGACTTCGCCTCAACGGTGGTGGTTCCACCCCAACAGGTCCACCCCCCGCCGGCGGGCTGTGGTTGGATGTCCGGTGGGTGTGGTGAGGGTGACCAGGACCAGGAGGGTAATGAGGCCTAAGAGGGGGCCCCAAGCGATCATCCATCTCTGTATAGGCCAGTGAGACGTCGCTATGGCGACGCTCATGTCGAAAGCGGGACATTTCAGCATGCATCCGCATCTGCTCCTCATATGGCTGCGGTTTGACTGGATATCGGGCCAGGTTGGGGTCGCTGCGGTAACGGGTCTGGTACTCCTCCTGTCGCTGTCTCTGCAGCTCATGCTCGCTCAGTAGTGGGCCATCAGGGATGAATCCTGGCTCAGGTGGGTACTCCTCCTGGGAGTGCCATCCACCTCGCCGAGCACGGTATGCCCCTCGCGCCGATTCCGCATCCTCATAGGGGCTGTAGCCTCCACGCCGCTGCCGCTCCCCGGCCCCGTAGTCGGATGGTGATCGTGGCATACCAGCCTCCCCCGGGGCATACTGTGAGGGCTCGGCCCGCTCCTCCCTTTGGTCGTACTTTTGGTTTGGGTCCCTGGATGCTGAGGGGCTTCTTTTCCTGTTATACAGAAGAAAAGTAGGGGGAAATGTTAGATGTCCAGCCAGGTAAAGCAAACAGAAAGATATACTTATCCAGTGGTCTTCAACCCTGTTTCTGGAGATCTACCTTCCTCCACTAATCTGCCATACCTAGTCCAGCTAATTAGGGCAATGGTTAAGCCAAATGGACAAAAGAACTTTAGCTTTCAGAAAAATCAGATCTGTCAGAAAATGCATCAGAAATGCCTTAAAGCCTGCAACACAAAACATCACCGTACGTTTAAGCATTTAAGCATACGTGCCTAGACTGCGTCCATTTTTAGAGATGCAGTATGTCATACAGTGCCAGAAACCACATCAGTAAGTCTATTATTTTTTGCCAATATTTCTGTCATATGCAGTCATTTACTGCAATGGAATTCCTACGACAGTGAAATCAGGTTCATTATCGTTTTAGATGACAAGCGTTTTAGTATAATCTTTGGCTAGAAAAACTTTTATCTGATGGCCATAACCAAAGTGCTACATTCAAAAATGTGAACATTAAATAAAAAACTAAAAAATGCTTGATTTGACAAGAGGTTCTCAAACTTGTCCTTAGAACCCCCATATGGTCCATATTTTTGCTTTGTCCATGGGAGCTGGGATTAAGTAAAGACATGTACTGTCTTGGGGTCTGAGGACTGATACCACTGGCCTAGACTGCACTTTGGATAGTTTGCCAGCTACCCCAATGACTAATGTTCATTTTCAGTAAGTTACAGCTAAATTTTAAACAAGTAATTTAATTTCTTTGTTTTTCATGTAGATGTTTATTGAATTGTCAAAGAAACCGCAAGACTCTGATACACTTGTTTTTGTCCACATCAGGTGTACAATCATTCAGCCAGAGTCATTCTGGACAGAAAGCTATAACTAAGGCCATAACACAAGTCTGTATCCCGTGCAGTGTGCGCTGCAGTATGCTGCACTATATCAAAAAAAAAAAAAGGACTAATCAGGGTAATGGTAAATGCTGTTTCGTTGCCCAGCCCTACTATAACATACAAACTCAGTCCTGGGGGTTAGGTGTCTTCAGCTCACAGGTATCATGATTCCACCAAGGAGAAAGGCGTACACGTCTACTCTTTTCATATGTCAGATCTCTGCTCTCTGTCATGCTTTCTCTCACTCTTGAGTATTACACTTTTTTGACCCACATACAGTTCAAAAGTATGTTCCAGATGCAGTCAGCATCTGTTTTAATCATACATTTTTGAGTAGCTCAATTAAACCTGTTCTCTTTCATAAAGGATGCACTTTTTTGATAAAGTATTAAGCTACTCAAAGCCATTTGTTACAATGATTTACACCTCAGTGCCTTCATAAAACACAAGAAATACAATATGATAAACCAATGTTTGAATGAATAGTTAATTATTAATAAAAGTTGCTTGAAAGAAAAGAAGTCCAACAAGCAATGTAGTTTAATAATAGCAGGCTATAGGTAATTAACTTCAATTAAAGCATCAATACAGAATTCCACTGATTCATTAATGTGTGTGTTAATCTGCCTTTCCTTGATAAAGCACTGACACTGTCTAACTGCTCCGCAGCTTTTCAACATGAATATATTTTGTTAACACACTTTGTGATTTCATCTCCAGTGTGGACATTCAATTCTCTTATACCAATAGAACAAAAACAACAGTGATAATTGAGGTTCTAATTGTTGTACTCATGTCATGAGTATCAAACAGAATAGTTTTTAAGCATGTGAAATGCCAAAAATAAGTACACCTTACCCTTAGAAGTGTAAAATTAGCAGAGGTGTATACTCCAGTCATGTGACTTGAACTTGAGTTCGACTCGAGTCACAAATATAATGAGTAGAGACTGAACTTGACAGAATTGAGAGACTCAACTTTGACTGACTCAGACTTTGACTCGGATTTGAGCCTCATGACCCAGAAAGACTCGAGACCCGAAGCGGAAGAAAAGTGGAGAGGCATCTGCCTGCAGACGGGACTCTACACAGCCAGCTACTTTGCATGTGAATGGATTAGTTTCCTGCTGTAAATTCCATGTACAGCAGCATCCTCAAATGTCTGCTGCTGTGTTTATGCTCTGCTTATTTTATTTCAGAAGACAAGTGAAGCATTTAAAATTCAAGTTCGCCTCCATCAGCTACAAACAAGCAAAGCATCGACAGCATCAATAAACCCAGCTCTCACTGCAGGAAACCTCCCAGGCAAACTGACCATTCTTCTCATGGTAGCAGAACAAAAGAAACAGAGCATTCAGAGCAGGTCATTCTGGTTTCTGATGCTCTCAAATAACCAAAAATTATCTTCAAATACAATTTTTTTTGGTAGTTTAATAGGACTTCAAACAACTGAATTCTACAGTAATGTCTCATTATACTGCTTTCAAGGACCACTGAATGCAATCATAAATAAGAGCAGACATCAATGTGTAGTAAATGCTAAACATGCCATGTGTAAATTGGGCAGATAGCTAATTGGGTGCTGGCATCGTGCTGTTTCTCACCAATGCCTGGCACTCTTTTAGAAGAAGGTAGCATTCTACTGCAGTGGATTAGGATGCAATGGTTTCACAACAACACTAATTCATTTTAGCTCACTGAAACCTCGCTGATGCAAGTTTTGAGAATTAAAAACTCAAATCTGAGCATGTAAACTTGTGTATTCATGCACTGAGTTTCTGTCCTAAGCTATTTTTGGTGCATGTTCAGTCACATTTATTAAAAGCTAATGTTAGCTTAGCAAGAAGTCCTAAACTTTACACACAACTATGCAGGTTCATTCTGGCTCACGGAAGCCTCACTGATGCGAGGTTAGACTCAAATATAGACTCAAAGCTGAGTGGGTAGACCTGTGTATTTGTGTGGTAAATCATTAGCTCAAACTACTAAGCACCACTAGAGCTTGTTAGCTTGGCAAGAAGCATGAACCACCAGCAACTGCAGCTCAGTGACGCTGCACTAAGGGATGTTTAGAGGACGAAGACTGAGCAAGTGAAGCCAAGTGAATGGAGTGACTTAGACAGAATCTTTATGATTATTAAAGCAATAGTGAGAGCTTATCTTTGTTTCTGCTCTGCCTCATCTCAATCTGTTCAGACAGCAACAAAGAGTGTGCACAGTAGCGGGGGCAGGGGAGGGGTTTATAAATGGGGCATGATCACATAATTGCGCATATTCATAGATACAAATACAAATACAAATACGACTAAGAATACCTTTACTGTCACTGTACAAGCACAATGAGATTGTAAATCAAAAGAAAAAATAAGATCAAATTAGAAAAAGATCAAATTAAATATAGATAAACAGCATAATTACAGAAGAAGAATTCTTAATGAGTGTTGAGGTTTAAGGATGCTCCTATGCCATTTTTGTAACTTCTTGGGCATAAAATAATATATACAAATGTATAACACATAATTTATTAATCAACATAGGTAATTTTTTTGTGTTTTATGACTCTAGCGGGACATCAAGCACAAGAAGTGGCATGAGCCCCTTACGAGGCTCTATACTTAATTTAAAGTATGCTTAAATGCTTAAACGTAGGGTGTTGTTTTGTGTTGCAGGCTTTAAGGCATTTCTGATGCATTTTCTGACAGATCTGATTTTTCTGCAAGCTTGACTTTACTGTGTGTGAAATGCTCGGTGGGCTGCAACTGAAATCAGACCTGACAGATCGGTGTGTGTGTGTGTGTGTGTGTGTGAGAGAGAGAGAGAGCATGCAGTGCTCTCCATCAGTCTACCTCATGCATTATTCAGGAGGTGCCGGACCCTCGGTCTCGCTCCATTCACAAATCTAAAACGCTGCCGCAGCAGAATGTTGTGAGTGTTCAGTGTGTGTGCGCTTGTGTGTTTGTGTGCACTCTTGGCTTCTGTCAGCCTGCATGATGAGCGTGTATATGTGTGTTGACTGGAAGGAACATGTCAGCAAGAGGTGCAACACTGTGTATGTGTATGAGAGTGTAAATTGCTTTGGCAAGTACTCTCAGTCAGCCTGCCGGGACAGAACCCCCTGAACATATTTGGTCATGAAATTCTCAAAAGGACTCGGACAAACATACTAATCTATCCTAACTCTCGCTCTTTCACTCTCTATCCCTCATTTTCTCCCCTCTTCTCCCTGATCTCTCTTGGCTCTGTTTTTCACCTTTCTGTTCACGACTCCCGGCCCGATCCTCCACCCGAGCAGTATTCTCTCGCACACATACACGTGGAATTGGCAGGCTAAAGCATTACATCACACATCTACATTTCAGTCCAGTCCAGAGAGCAGACACTCCTGAATGTTCGAAAAATGTGCCAGACCACCTGTCCCTGCAAAAACAGCCATACACTCAAACTCATGCTGCCTTCACAGACCCGCATAATACCCATATAATAATGATTACAAAGTCTTTCTAGAGCTTTATAATCAGCTACAATAGTGTGATACAAACTCACCGGCCACTTTTATTAGGTGTTCAATTGCTTTTTAACACAAATAACTAATCAGCCAATCACATGGCCGCAACTCAATGCATTTAGGCATGTAGAGGTGGTCAAGACAACTTGCTGAAGTGCAGACCGAGCATCAGAACGGGGAAGAAAGGGGATTTAAGGGACTTTGAACGTGGCGTGGTTGTTGGTGCCAGACGGACTGGTCTGAGTATTTCAGAGACTGCTGATCTACTGGGATTTTCACACACAACCATTTCTAGGGTTTACAGAGAACGGTCCAACAAAGAAAATATCCAGTGAGCGGCAGTTGTGTGGACAAAAATGCCTTGTTGATGTGAGAGGTCAGAGGAGAATGGGCAGCCTGGTATCAGATGATAGAAAGGCAACAGTAACTCAAATAACCACCTGTTACAACCAAGGAATGCAGAACACTATCTCTGAACGCACAACATGTCGAACCTTGAAGAAGATGGGCTACAGCAGCAGAAGACCACACCGGGTGCCACTCCTGTCAGCTAAGAACAGGAAACGATTAGATAGAAGATTAGAAAAATATTGCCTGGTCTGACGAGTCTCGATTTCAGCTGCGACGTTCAGATGGTAGGGTCAGAATTTGGTGTAAACAACATGAAAGCATGGATCCATTCTGCGTTGTATCAACGGTTCAGGCTGGTGGTGGTGGTGTGATGGTGTGGGGGATATTTCCTTGGCACATTTTGGGCCCCTTAGTACCAATTGAGCATCATCTAAATGCCGCAGCCTACCTGAATATTGTTGCTGACCATGTCCATCCCTTTATGACCACAGTGTACACATCTTCTGATGGCTACTTCCAGTAGGATAATGCACCATGTCACAAAACTCATATCATCTCAAACTGGTTTCTTAAACATGACAATGAGTTCACTGTACTCCAATGGCCTCCACAGTCACCAGATCTCAATCCAACAGAGCACCTTTGGGATGTGGTGGAATGGGAGACAAATCTGCAGCAACTGCATGATGCTATCATGTCACTATGGACCAAAACCTCTAAGGAATGTTTCCAACACCTTGTTGAACGTATGCCACGAAGAATTAAGGCAGTTCTGAAGGCAAAATGGGGTTCTGAATTAAGGCAGTTCTGAAGGCAAAACCTTTTACTAATAAAGTAGCTGGTGAGTGTATATATTGTCTATGAGGGTCATTCTACTGAACTGTTTCCCAACCAACTTTGGATAAGCAAAATTCTTTTGCTTTGAATGACCCTATACCTGAATTATATAACAAAAATAACTCAATATTCCACTTTGTCACTAACAAAACCATCATAACAGTACCAAAATGTTTTGGCAGTGCCTGGTTCTGCAGTGAATATTTTAGTTCATTTTAAACAGGATTAAAAAATCAGTACTTTCAGCAGTACAGTTCACACATAAAATCATAAATATTTTTCATTTAAACACCAAAAGGTTTACTTAAGTGTAGAAAATGTGTGTTCCTATAATGACAATTTTTAAGCCCTACAACATATTGTACTGACTAATAACAGATCAATCAGTCTTACAATTTCAAAAATGTATAATTCCAATTTGTTCCATTAATCCTGATGCAAAGACAGAACTATTGCTGCTGTTTAATCTGCTGTTCATCCTTATAATCACATGATTTCTAAGCGCTGCATTTGTGTTCATCTTACAAAGCTGAAAACGTTTTTTATTTCGTTTGTGTTACAAATGCCTTTTTTGAACATGAAAACGTATGATACACACTTTACCGTTACTCTGACTGAACAAAGCAGCAATAAGCGTTTAGCAATCTCAACTGCAAAACTAAGTTTTAGTCCGTAGGCAGGTGCTTTATTTTAGCCACACCCCTGCATTTTTGAGTAGGAAGAGAGACTGTTTCTCTGTGCCACATGAGCTGTGTTCCAAAGCCTAGGCTGCAGCTGAGGTAGGCTGCATTCCTCAGCTGCTAAGTCATAGCAGGCCTTTGCAAAGTGAAAGATCCTTCGTATACAGCCTAGAAATGCAGCCTACGTTCAGAGTGATTTCAAGGGCACATCAGCTGTTTCCTTAGAGACCTCAGTTACCCAGATTTCCCTGCGCATGAACGACACGAAGGAGAAAAAACAAACAGCACCACGAAAAAGGTGAAAACAAAGCCGTTGGGGCAGAGTATGTTTTAAAATGTAAGCTGTTCACATCCTTGAATGTGTCTTTGTTAACTTATAGAGTGTAAAATCATTGGTTAATTAAATCATATGTCCATATATCCATGCAGCCTCGTTAGGACTGTTCCATTTGTTTGACCAATTTGCTACTAAGGAGGAGTCTTCTTAGGACAGTCCAACCGACCTCGGCTGCAGCCTAGGCTTTGGGACGCAGGTATGGTGAGCAGTTAGATCCCACTGTTTTGAAGTCTGAAACATGTCAGTGTGAAGCATTAGGAATGGTCAGCATCGAAACATATTTTCTTTTGTAATCAGGTAATCGTGTTTGTGATTTGATCAAAAATATTGTGATGTTATGTGTGTAATTGTTCAAAGCTGTGTTTTTTTTTTTAAGTTTTGCTCAAAATTCAGTCAGAAGCCAGTTAAAAGTCCAAAATGCATTTGCAACTATGACTTTGAAACAGTTTGGTAGAAACATAGATAGATAGATAGATAGATAGATAGATAGATAGATAGATAGATAGATAGATAGATAGATAGACAGATAGATTTTTTTTGTGTTTATAAGGTGATTCAGTGATCTCTGTGTCTCTGGAGATGACATATCATAGAGTTTTGACCTGAACTGTCATATAGCGTGACCACATTCAGAACATACAATACAAGTCTGTCTAATGCAGACTAGACTGATTTACAAAAACAGAGGGAGATGCTGCATATAAGGTCCAAACAACACTGGACTATAAGCAATTATTTTCCTCTTTTTCACCGTCATCCTTATATTACCCCCCACTCATTAGCATGCTACATCTATCTTTCCTCATTTTCTCTTTCAGGGAATAAGGTCAGCGTGATACAGATAAACACACACGCACAGACATCAAGCTTAAGCGTTCTCTGCAGAGTCAAGTGCTGACCTGGTTAGCCACGAATTACAAAAAAGAACCACTTGTGCACATCTAAATGAGATTTTCCCAATGGTGCATCAAATAACTCTCCACTGCATCTGCCCCATATCCAGCAGTGGAGAAACATCTGTTCTGGTCCCTTTCACATAACTTTGGATCTCCAGAGCCCTTGACTTATAAACATTCACTATCTACCATTGTTTAAAGCAATATATAGGTGAGAAATCTAATTTAAACAATTTCCCTTTATCCCCAATGTAGTTAGTCAGTCTAGACATGTTTGGTGTCCAAACTTTGCATTTTTAAATTCTGTACTGAATCTACGAGACTAACGTGACTAACAAGTGATGGAAACTTGCGTCCCACCAACTACCATTAAATCATCACACAGATTCAAACCTTGCAGACTTGTTAAGAAATCTATACAACTCAGAATATTATGTTAATAGTCAATGGCATTTTTTTTATTAAAAAGGGACATATCTGCAATATCTATTCAATGTGTTCATATTTATTAAACAACTTTTACAACAGTAAAATCCCCTTTTTAATAGGATAACAACGGTACCACTCAGAAAATGTCAGCCTAGTGCAACCACACCTTAATATGTATAAACAAGTTTGGACACTCACATTAACCCTTGTTGTAAAACTTCCATGTTTCGTTACTGTCAGAACAAAACCACGTACTGTATATCCATTTGTGTCATTTATCATTATTTGACTCAACTGAACACAACAGATGCCCTCTACATGGCACCAAAATTATATGATAAAAGGACCAACAGAAATGGTCCAAAATTACTTAATCATTTCACCATTTCTTTCCATCAAACATTATTAACATTCTTCTCCTGCTAAGTTACCTTTTTCGGACATATGAGATTCTGTTCTGACAGCAATGTTATTTTCTTTCAACATTATTATAATAAAAGCACATTTTCATGTTTTTTTGGGGGGGCTCACAATTCTTGCCTTGGTTAACTGAATCGCTCAATCATGACTCAAAAATGACATTTTTAAAAATAGTCTACTTATTCAGCAGATATGATCAGACTAATTAAAAAAGATCAACCAGATCACCAAACATCATACATTCCATAATCCTCCACTCATTTCAGTTTCTGCAGTTTGAGCAATTCTCAGGAGCTGGTGGGAGAAAAAAAGTGGGGGCATTAACCCACAAACACATACACAGGGAACAAACTTCTCACAAGGTGCGGGGGCGATGTGGAAAAGCCGAGATTAAATTAGAAACGTGGGTGACAATGGTAAGAGAACGGAAAACTCAAGTAAAAATGGAACGTCTGCCAGGCACAACACAGGACTTCTCCTCAAGCAAACATACAGTCAATGCAAAAAGTGGAAATATGTTAGCACATTCTCTGCAGAGAACTTAAATATGGCCATTTCTATCAATTTTAGTGCACAATTTCTATTTATTTGCTGAATTTAACACATTGGACAAAAATATAACCTAAAATATACCAACATTTTTGCACAAGCCAGATTAGATTTTTTTATCAAATAAACAGTATTCTGCATTAAACTGTGCAGACATGTTTTACAGAGAATACGTTAACTTACTTCCACATAGAAAATCAACAGAACACCAAGGCGACCAAGATGGCCAAACATGTGCATGCAATTGTTAACGTCTAATGGTATTCATCTTACATGTAGTCTTCTTTTTTGTATCATCAACAGCAGCCTTCAAAGCCCACAAAAGAGTGTCTCACTGAGTCTGTCCTACGAATCCACCGCACTCAAACCCAAACCCTGCATCCATACAGTCCAGAACCTATACTCTTATGGACATGTCTCTGCCCAGTATATTGGTCACATGTAAACTGACCAAAATTGCAATTTAATGAAGAAAAGCTTCTGCTGATTCTGCTCACCAAATCTGCCGAGGTCCAACGAAAAAAGCAGAAGCCTTTTTACGAGTCCCTGCACTTTATAAGCATCTTCTCTGTTGTGTGTCCGAGAGAGTATGTCCATCCTCATCCTCCTGCCACCTCCCTGGCTTAAAAACAGCCGCAAAGCCTGCTGGGAACTCAGAATAAGGCTAAAGTAAGCTATCGCACAAGAGGGGGTGGAGCCAGTCAGGGGCAGAGGCCGGATTAGGTCATTTAGCCTGGGCTTGATTGGTGGAAATCCATGAGACTCGGCCTATAAGATGCCTCACCTGGGGATTTGACCTAATCGGCTCTAAGAGCGCATCCACACAAAACAGCATCCTGAAACTGAACAAGCAATGTTTTCCAGCCTTTTTTCCAGCCTTTTTCCAGCCAAATGATTATCCCTGAGATTATCTCATTTCTTTGGCAGACAGATACAAGACCAGTGTTTGAACACAGATAATCCTAACCATGATGCTTGGAGGTTCACATAGATGTTTGCTAAAACGCTTCTCACAAGAAAGCTTTATTATTGGCAAGCCCACCTTTTTTCTATTGATACAGAGTCCAAAATCTATACTGGCTGATATCTGTTTTTTCCATTATTCCACACATTGAGGTCAACACATTATAAATGTGTCATTATAAACACATTATAAGTATACAGACTCCACTCACTGTATGTAATAACTATGTAACATGAAGCTGCCACTATACAGTAGATTTGTTATGACATCATGGTTTCACAGCACGTCATGGTGTATTAATCATTAAGTTACTTAAAATGTATTCTGGCTTTTATCCCCTTTGAGATTGTAACTGTTACAAAGAATAATAATAATAAAACTTTCTGAACTTTATAATAACAATAATTTAAGTGCAGTAAAGACCCATGTGTGTTAGTTTAAGAGTGGAGTTTGTATTTTAATAGTTTGAATATCTGCAGTAATCCTACATTGTTGAAGTGAGCACAGTATTTTCATTACAGTGAACTGAAAATTGTTTCATGTCCCTGTATTCACGTATTTGCTTCATCACTGATTTTATAACCTCTTAAATGGCCAGGGCCCACCAGTCCAGATTTTTAGTACATATTTCTATAACCTACGAATAGCTCAACCAGTTTGCATTTAAGTCCCTGTTGTTACTGAACAAGAAGCCTTAGTTTGTAAGTAGCCTGGGATTTTATGTGTTAACTGTAAGATGTGACAGCTTTTTTTTCTTTTGGTTAGTACATATGCCTACCTTGTATGTACATTCTTTGTCCATTTTTTCAGGCCTACTTATCATATAGGAGCTCAACTGCTTAATTGCAAACCGCAGTCCACCTGCAGATTTTGTTAGCCCCCTTTTACCCTGACCGCCACTGATTTGGGTTATTTTTGATTGGTGGACTTTTCTCAGTCCAGCAGTGACACTGAGGTGTTTAAAAACTCCAGCAGCACTGCTGCGTCTGATCCACAAACATGCAAGCACTACTTCAGTGTCACTGCAGTGCTGAGAATGATCCACCATCTAAATAATACCTGCTCTGTGGTGGTCCTGTGGGGTCCTGACCACTGTAGAACAGGGTAAAAGGGGTCTTACCAAATATATAGAGAAACAGATGAACTACAGTCTATTACTGGAATATGGAAAGTAGAAATGATAAAGTGGACAACGAGTGCAGATACAAATACGTGTGCTTAATGAAGTGGCTGATCCGTCTATATCATATTACCCTTTGCTACTACAACATCTGAATACTTTAACATGAGTGCTCTGCCAAAAACAGATGTGTTGACAGCTGACACAGTTGTGGAACAGTTGTTTTTCGCAGTTAACCACTCTGACTGATGTTAGCTAGGTCTAGAAACAGCATAAATGTATTTTTCAGATAAGGTGACATATCTGAGATCATTCACTGAGGAAAAAATAGTGCACAGCAAGCCAAAGTTGTACTGGTTAGCTTGGTGTAAGCTTATTTAACTCATCTGAAGAGGCAGCCTCTGCTATTCATCTGACATGACAGCCACCAATGTTCTTTGGGTACCTCAGAAAATGTCATCTACCAGAGAAAACATGAACTTCCTGAAGCTATGAATAATGGAATCAATTTTAGCATGATAAGATTAAACATTTTTGTTTCTTTTAGCTTTTGCCTCACTTTTCTATACAAAGCCGAAAACAAAATTTTTTTGAACACACTCAATTAAGTTACATAGCTTGGATTTTCACAAGTGGCTAATAAGGTCAATATTGGTGCAAATAACTGTACATCAAATCCATGCATTTGGTTCACTGATAAAATATTTACCATTTATAAATTAGCATTATGAATCAATTGCTTGCTTTTTAAAAAACAACACTAGAGCTAACAAATCACTATTTAATTTAAATTTAATTAAAAAAAAGTTTAATGACTGAACATTAGCTAAAAAATGTATATTTTCATGCTCCAGTAAGCAAACCATACACCATGTTCCCACCTACACAGCTGTACAACAAAATGATGGAACATTTCTTAGTAGAGGGAAAAGAAAACTGTATCAGCAGAATGTTGCTTGAGACAAACAGGGTTTTGCCACGCGTGACTAATAAACCGTCTCAAATCTGGAAATATGACAGTAGTGGAAGTAAGAGGGCCTAGCCAATTAATGTCACTGCTTTGAAAAGTTTGCAACCTCCGAAGGCATGAAGCTAATAACGGATAGTGAGCAGGCGGTAGGGAATAGGTGAATGACAGATGGATACATGAAGAGCAACAACTACAGGTGCTGCAGTAATCTCACTTCTCCCAATAGACTTCAAAATTCTGATTCATGTTAGAGCATGAGCTGCACTGTGGAAAAAGGGGGCTGGAAAGGTTGATCTGAAATATATGTGAGATATAAGACTGATGAAGAACACTGTGTTCATGTAATATGTTATTTTGCTTTGCTCTGAGCACCATAGTGTACGCAGCATTTTGCTAATTAACCCAGAACAAGAATTTTAGATGATAGCACATCACAACACACGTTAATATTCCTTTTTTTTCCATATGGGGGCTGTGAAACGATACGTTTTGTTAAATGAATACAGTTAGACTTAATGCTGTAATGATACTGAGAATGGTTTCTCCAGTTCTGTTGTCCTGGGAACACTTTAGTTTGTTACACTTTGCAACCTGGATTACAAAACTATAAATAACTCCAATAAAATAATCCTATACTCAGACTCCTAATTATGAGTAATTCCCTACTATTTCTATTTGTGTAACTTTGTACAGTCATTAATGCCATGTGAACTGTATAATCTATCCTGAATGTAACTGTAATGGGTAGCCTCCTCTCCACAGGAGCAACTAAAATGTCGATGTTTTGATAACTGATTGGATTTGGGGAGAAGTTGGGCCTATTCAAACAACAATATTAAGCTGCATTAAAAACTCATGCAGTTCAGTAATTTCAAATCCTCAAAAATGTCAAAACGATCGCAAAGCAGTCCAAATTTTGTCCACCCACGAAAGTACTTATCATTCCGCTAAATCCAACCAAAATCTGGCAGCACTGTTCTTCACACTGCTCAGTTATAGGGAGTCCTGGATTCCGCAATTTGCTGGTAGTGATTGAGCCAGAAATACCCACTTCTCCGCACATGAAATCAGTCATCACGACATTGACTTACATTTGAGTCACTCTTATTGAGAAGAGGCCTTGCTCTGCCCATCTGCATCATTTGCAGTAGACCTTAGCAGTTAACGTACCCAGCTTATTACTGATGCAATGGGCCTACATTTAGCTTAGATTACACAGCGCAACACAACAGGTCACATGGAATTACTGACTGTACGGAAATTCTTAAAGTAGGATCTCAGCCAGAGGAGCCGCACTTCATATAAAAACATAAGATCCAATCAGAAATGATCTTGTGTTGCTCAGTTCACTTATGAGATACTGTCTTACAGTCCTCATAGTTTTTGCTTATTTTTATTATTAAGGCATAATAGCACGAGTTTGTGAAACACACATGTGCAACATGTAACACAGATTTTGCCCTTTTATTTATACTATTTTTTACTTATTTCATGTATAGGAAGATGACTTGTGTCAGTTAGGTTTTCAAGAAGCACTGCTGGCTTATGTATTGAAAACCTATTAAGATGCAAAAATGACAACAAGAATCATATTATGAAAAATATGTATTGTTGCAATCTTAGTAGATGACAAATGCCTTAAAGTTACTTGGTAACTACTTGGTTAACAAGTACAAACATAATAAATTCAGTAAACCTTCATTTTCATTCCATTAAATATATACAAGTAGAGTAGAAAATTACCCTGTATTGATGCTCTCACTATGTGGTATGGCTGTGCTTTGTACTACCTGCTATGCAGTGCTTTGCGATGCTGTGTACAGCGTCTCATGTGCATTGACATTTAGAAGTCATTACTAGTGACAAGAAAAATATGGTGTGATTTGATGCTGTTTCTCACTTGTAGCTCACTGAAACAAGTGAAGAAATTTTTTAATTAAAGTAGAAGATGAGATATTCTATATGATTTGAATTTGTTAAAAAGGTAATGAAGTGTGGATAGTGTTGTTATGCGGAGAGAAAAACATCCTTTGCTTATTTGTCTTTTCTTAATGTTGAAACAAACACATAAAAGGCTTTGTGCAGAATGTAAATATATTTGATTGTCACTCATGATATAATTTTTCCATTTTTCCATTTAAACATTACAAAAAAATCTGATTAGAACAAATCCAGTAACAATGCTTGTTACCATATGAACTTCATTTTTTAAGACAGACAATCTTTCAAAAATAAACAGGAGGTAAACAGGAGGTGCTGCTTGTGAAAAAAAAGGGTTTAGAATGTTTCAACCAGATTTACTGCACTTTTGATAACCCTACTCCCAAGACCTTGCATTTACTTAAGATTACAGTGAGTCAGAGCTTTCCATCTGTTGGGTGATTCAAACCCAATTTCTTAATTTTTCTTTTCAACTGAAATGTACACACATGCGCGCAGACGCAAGCCAAAAAGGAGCTGGGCATCTGGTAATGGCAGGAGCCCATAAACCCCACGTGTTAGGGAACATTCCAGAACAGGAGGACACAGGAAGCAGCTCAGCACTCTGCACCACAGTCATTAAGCCCCCCCTAGAGCTGGCGTACGGAGATATTGTGCTCCTGCCATGTTTATCCTTCACATTTTGAAAAAGCAGAGGCTGAGGCTGACCAGGCCCGCTCTCCCCAGAGCTCAGGCAGGCGGTAAAGTAGGCCACAGTCCGACAGGACACATTCAGAGATCAGCACAGGCTGCCCAGGCCGTCTACTGGGAGTCAGCTGGGCCTCTGAAAAATTCTACTGATTGGGCTCTTTTACCTAAAGCCAAAAGTACAAGCAGACACGCTATTACAGGTCTTCATGCAAACAACAAGCAGTACTTAGGAACTGAAAAACAAAAACCTTTACTTCAGATGCCTGGGACATATTACAGAAACTCTGAAATCTTATCTGCTTAGTCACCATGACAACTTCAGTTAAGACTGAATTTAGGACAGAAGCTATTACAGAACAGAATGTTATCTATTAACTCTATACGAGAAAAGAGTACTACAGAAACATCACAACTAGAAAAAATTTCCAATATACTGTTCTAATTATAGGACAACCCCGGAAGTGTCTTAACTTCTGTTTTATCTGTCCAATTCTATCGTTTTATACAGCGACAGGCAGCACAGTTCACTGTTACTAGCATGATGGCATTATATTTAACTACACTGAAAATGGTGGATTTACTTACAAGGTTTTTTTCTAACAGCGTGAAAACTGATGAATAATGAAGAGACAGAGTTAAATGTGTGTTTGTTTAATAGAAGGAATAATGTTAGATCGGTCAGCTGAAGCATTTGAGGAACTGAAACTGGAGTGCAGAAATGCTTTGATAAACAGCACGAAGCGCTGTCATAATACTCTTAACTTCAAGTTTGTGGCACTTTGATTGATGGTAGCTAGCTGTCTGGCTAACTGATTATTTTGATTACGTGTTTTCATGTACATTTACAGCATCTAGCAGACGCTCTTATCCAGAGTGACTTACAAGAAGTGCTTTGTCTATCTAGAGAAAGTATCTTTGCTAGTTACCAATAGGTTAGAGAGAAAGCCGGTCCTGAGCTCAGATACAGCCAAGAAACACAAAGTCACTGTTGATACCCAGAGACAAAGGAACAGAGCTGAACACAGAACAGTGCAATACAATAAAATACAATACATTACAATCAATACTTAATTCAGTGCTCATTTAAGTGCTGTATAAAGAGATGTGTATATATTTCAGCTGTGTGCGTATGGTTGGTTGCTAGTTAACAGACATGAGTTGATTATTGACTTTGATCAAGTGGGTTAAGATTTCATAACTTAGGTAAGATAAGACACTTAGATAAGAGATAAGATGCTTTAAGATAACATAAGACTCCTAAATGGAGATAAGATTTGCTTCTGTAATACAAACTTATGAAAAATCTTATCTTGACCTGTCACAACTTGACCTAAGATAAAAAAGACAGCACGGCCCCTGGTTCCTATCACCACCTCCTAAAACCACTCATTTTTTTTCTTCTCATCAAACCAATCTGAATGACAACAATTTTGTCATTGTGTGACGAGCATTCTTGTTGGCAGTTATCTCCCATCCTAGTCTTTGTAGCGTTCAAGCCTTGATCTAGGCCCCTCCTAGTTGCTGGGTCCCTGAAAATTCTTTCCCATTATGGGTGGTGCCATTTACCACAACTTTACTTAGAAATTCCACATATCATACTGCACCTTTGATTGTCCCACAGGCACAAAGTCACAGATCAAAGAGAACCACACATACAACCAGACAGTCTATTGCAGAAAATCACAACTGCAAAAAAAAAGGACTATCTGTCAGACAGGCCTCATGTAAGGCTTTTAACTGCAAAGACTAAGATTACAGAGGCCCCCCACAGCGTGGAGTAAACCTCAGCATCCGCACTGAGCAATCAACACCAGAGGGGCTGCAATTAACATCTCATGCAAACTGTTTCATAGCAGGAGGAAACACATACATCCTGAACTGATCTGTGACAAAACTTGACCACATCATACAACTGCTTTTACCACAAAAACCCATTAAAAACAGCAACTACACCCAGACATACACTTGTCTTTATACAGGACATGTGCTCCCCGCAAGTTATCAATTTATTAGGAGACATTGCTGAGGACATTAGATATAAAATAACCCTTTTGCATAAGTCAAATGAAAATATGTAAAAATAAGTGAAAAACCCATTTTGAACTCCCAGTCTAAACGTAAAATTCTCAAAAGATACAGAAAAAAATGGAACTCCTTACAACCATGCAAGACATGATCGACCACCAACGCTGTCACCATCAGCTCCACTCTTGCTTTATAACTGAAACATACACCAATGTTTCTGATCATCCTTCTGCTGTCAGGAGACACTATGGGTCTAAAATGATGTGTAGCTGTCAAAAAGCCTCACTGAGAAAAGGAAATATATGCAAATCAATGAAAGAAGCTACTGGTGTTCACAGAACAGAACAATTTTGATTACTTGTATCATGAGAAGTGGAAAATACAACCAACTTCTAAGACTGAACTACAGAAACGTGGAAAAGTATCCCTGGAGAAAAAAAAAACATAAAAACTTCCTAAAAGAATAAATAAATGAAGGAATAAAATTCAGTAGAATTGACCGAACTGCAAGAAATCATGGATGGTTTTATAACTTACTTTAACTAATTATTAACATTGCATTCGGTAGCCTAGTTAACTAAACAACATGACGTTCTGTTCAGGTAGAAAAGAAAAAAAATTACAGTGAGTGAAGTTGAAATCCAGCTGAGGAAAATGGGTTTCAATTAAATGAACATGCACAAAATCAATTGCAAATAGATTGGCTCAGTATGTGAAATAAAATCAGAAAGTAGCAATTTGTAAACTACGTTTTACCATCTGAACCTTATTGTTTTTTAGAAATACACACTAATTCTAAATATGAAGCCTGCAACATGTTGCAAAATTAGACAGTTTTCTGGATTCCATTCATCTTTTGATGATAGCAGGCACTGTAGAGGGCGAAATACCTAAAATCCTTGCACATACTCAAAGAGGAACGTTTGGTCTCAAACAGTTGGTCTATTTGCTGATTCATTTTTTGGCAAAGTGGTGAGCTTCGACCCATCCTTGCTCATAAAAAATTGGACCTTCCCCGGATGCTCCTTTTACACCCAAGCATGATTACATCACCTCTTTTTTAACAATATTCCTAGTCTTTAATTGCCCTGTCTCAAATTTTGCATGTGCACCAAGCATCAATTTCACAATGAGCATACACTGACAAAAAATAATGAAGCTGTTAAGATAAAACAATAAATCTACTGTCTTTTTTGTTTGAAATCAGGTCAATGAATTTACAAATCACTGCTACCTATTTTTATTTGCATTTAACACACTGGCCTAACTTATCTGGAATTGAGTTTGTAAATATATTACACAATTTGCCTTCTTGAATGAAGGAAATTCTTATTCACTCTATATATCAACATAGATTAGGGTTAGGGCTAACCCTAACCCTCTCTATATATATATATATATATATATATATATATATATTTTAATATACAATAATAATAATATACATTTTAATCAAGCCAGTTCAATGCCATATTTTTTCAGTGTATAGAACAGCCACAATCTGTTGATGTAAATCAGCCAAGAGCTTATAACGTAAATGTTAAACAGGATGCTTCCGGTGACGAGCTGCATAAAGGCCGAGTAAAGCATTCCTGTGAATGAAAGTCACATCATTCATTTTCATAAATGTACTCCCACGAAAGCATATTAGTATTTGTGAACTTACTTACAAACCTTCAAGACATAATTTTCCTTCTAGAAAGCAAAATAACCAGCCTAAGACACACATTCAGACTCTCTCTCTCCCTCACACACACGCTTACTTCAATACTTCTCTTCCTGCGTCTGCTAACTATGCATTTTTCATTGCGGTGAGGAGGCTGCATCTGAAATCAAAGGCAGCGGCAGCAGCATCGGGCAGCTGTGTGTGTGCGTGTAGCTGCAGAGATTGGGGGAGAAGGTAATGAAAAAGCCAGGGGTGAGTCAGAAGACGCTTCAATAATCACAGCCCCAAAAATAACCACATCTTAATGCTGGGGGCCCTACTTTTCATGGCAGTCTATCCTCCGTTCCGAACTTCTCTCTCTTTCTGTCTCTTGCTCTGCTTGTCTGCTACCCTGTGAACATTAACTACTTGACATGTTATGACACAAGTGTCTGTAAATTGGAGAAGCTGTAGCTTCCAACGGGGCTGGCAGGATAAGGCAGTTTGAAACACATATAATAATGCTACATTTAAAATGACGCAATCCATCAAGCCTTTATGGTCATTCGTAATGTGATTAATATGAACGCTGTTACGTATATTTGGCACGTTAAGCATGATCTAAGAAAGCTGAGAATTCGTCAGTTTTTGTTCTGTTTGTCATATGAATAGGAAAAAAGTCAAACATCAGCCTCACTTCATCACTACTCTGATTAAACAACACAATTAAAAGCTCTTAACCATCCAAATTTTGGTTGGAATAAAACACCACACATCTAACAATAAAAGAAGCCTTCTGCCTCTTACATACAGTGTTAGAAAACACAGTAGCACACAGAAAGCTACGGTTCAACTTCCTTAATTAAATTTTACTGTTGGCAATGGTGGCCTAACTGCTCTGGCAGCACACTTAAACGAATGGCTTTGTATTTTTACTCCAGGCTTTTTATTTAGTCATTAATCTTAAAGAATTTTTCTTTTTCTTTTTACTTTGAGGAGAAGCAGTGCCTCAAATTTCCAAATCTGTCATTTGAAAACAGCCTGGGATTCATTATACAGCTTCAGCTCTTGAATAAGGCAGTGGACCTACCCGTCCTGTTTTTCACTTTTTTGTAGAACCTTTGTACCCAGTAACTTTCTTTCGCAGTTCTTATCATAGAAAAGTAATACATTTATTGATGCAACAAGTCAGGGGATCTATTTCTTCTTCCTCTTCTGCGTTCTTGACTTCTTAAAAAATGGCCCAGAACTTGATTCCAGTACATAAAACACTGCCTCCAAAAAAAATTATGTAACACAAAGCATAATAATATATTATTCGCTGGCTATAAATGTTTTATATGCACATATTCTGGTTCAATAGACATTTAATTGAATCATTTTACATTTAATTTGTATTAACATGAACAGAAAATAGCAGAACAACAACATAATGTTCATTATTTCTATTTGTATTTCTATTCATTATTCGCTTACCTATTTCTAAAAAAAAATAAAAAATCAAAGGTAAAAATATCTGAAGGTTATTATTCATGTTCACCTTGTTAAATATACCAATTGTATATTATATATACCAATGTAGAGAAGATGAACATGAATAAACATCTTTCTTGGTACTTTTAAACCTGGGTTGATTATGACTTAGATCCAAATGGCCACAGGGACAGAGGCCCACAGCACTGTCTCAAGCAATCACTGGCAGTTTATTTAGAACTCCATCAATTATGATAAAGGAACCCCAAGTGCTACAGCAATAATTACCATTATGTCTGGTGTGCAACACTTTGCAGTAATGCAGCACTTTGCACTGCCCATGCACTCTGAGAATTCAAATCCCAAAAGCATTTCCCTCCTGTCTCCACTATGCACTTCCTGTGATCACTCTGTGATGCAATGAGTGCATTATGCATGCTTTTGGGATGGCAGTGGAGTGTCTATTGATTTTATTTTCATACTGAGGATGTCTAACAATTAATTTGGAGTTAAATATATTTTTTCTGTTTAGTCTACCTTTTGTCGTCTTGTCATTTTATTATTGTTTGCTTGCGATAATCCAACAGTCCAAGAGTCTACACCCTATGTATGTGTCAAACACAAGGCCCACGGGTCAAGTCAGGCCCGTGGCACAATCCTATTTGGAATATATTAATTTTCTATCAATGTTAGCCCATTTCACCATGAGCTGCACTACAGTTCCCAGCATGCACTGAAATGCCACCCCCTCTCCAACACCGATCTATGGGACGAGCCACAAAAAAGGTCTAGTTTTGTCTTGTTCAAGCGAATGGGCAGTTTTAAACAACATTTTGTACAATGAGGCATTTAAAGAGGTTTAATAGTCATCTGCAGCTAAAGTATTCTTTTGCTTGTAGTTTATTTAAATGTATTTCTTAATCGTTCAAGTATTCAGTGCTTACTTCTTGGCCTTTGTACTTTTGGCATATTTTGAATAAACAATGGCCAGTTTGGGTCATGGCTAAATGTTCAGAAAATAAAAACACAGTTGGCCAGCTGATTCAAATTAGATATGTCTACCAAGAACTACCAAACCAGGCCAAGAACAGCCACCCCATACCAAGAACTACCAAAGCAGGACAAGAACAACCAACCCATAGTAAGAGCTACCAAACCAGGCCAAGAATAACCAACCCATACTAAGATCTACCAAACCAGGCCAAGAATAACCAACCCATACTAAGTACTACCAAACCAGGCCAAGAATAACCAACCCATACTAAGAACTATCGAAGCAGGACAAGAATAACCAAACCATACTAAGAACTACGAAACCAGGCCAAGAACAACCAACCCATACTAAGAACTACCAAACCAGGCCAAGAACAACCAACCCATACTAAGAACTACCAAAGCAGGGCAAGAATAACCAACCCATACTAAGAACTACCAAACCAGGCCAAGAACAACCAACCCATACTAAGAACTACCAAACCAGGCCAAGAACAACCAACCCATACTAAGAACTATCAAAGCAGGACAAGAATAACCAACCCATACTAAGAACTACCAAACCAGGCCAAGAACAACCAACCCATACTAAGAACTACCAAACCAGGCCAAGAACAACCAACCCATACTAAGAACTACCAAAGCAGGACAAGAATAACCAACCCATACTAAGAACTACCAAACCAGGCCAAGAACAACCAACTCATTCTAAGAACTACCAAAGCAGGACAAGAATAACCAACCCATACTAAGAACTACCAAACCAGGCCAAGAACAACCAACCCATACTAAGAACTACCAAACCAGGCCAATAATAAAGAACCCATACTAAGAACTACCAAGCTATAGCAAGAGGAGAGTTAGTTTCTGACCAGAAAGCATGTTTATTTCCTTCACCATAACCAGACGTGCTGAAATGGTTTACTGGAAAAAGAGGAGAAAGGTGCGGCAGAACAGTTAAGAGGATCCTAGCCTGTCAGTGTAAGGAGCAGCCTGCAGTCTCCCTCCCTCTCCTATCATCACACAGCACAATGCTAGCCAACCTACAAGTTAGCATAACCCTCCAAGCATGCTGAGCTTTCACATGATGTTGCATTGGCGTCTGGAAGACACACTTGCTGGTCTTCGTCCCTCCCAACTTGGCAGCATTGTGGACTGGGGGGAGGCTTAGCTAGCAAGTGGGAAGTGGACACAACAAAAATTGAGGAGAATTATGTAAAAATCATTAGCCAGAGCATTCAGTAAATGGACATCTTGCCCCAGGAGTAAGAATTTACTGTTCATCAGCACTAAATAAAAATTTTCCTGTTTCAAAACAAACTGAGGGGAGCTAAAGGCCCTCTATCTCTGTTTCTCAGTCTCTCTCTTTCTCAGGGTTGTTCCGGTCAGGGACGTCACAGCTGGTGGTCTCTAGCTGTCTCAGCGAGGTTTTCCAGGAAACAGCGAGAGAAAGACTGGAGCGCCCTGCTGTGTCGCCCAGAGCTACAACAGCATGCACAGCCACAGCCTGGCCTTCCCTTCTGCTCCAACACACACACACACACACACACACACTCACACACTCAGAATGCATACGGGATGGAGATGCTACAGTTCTCCATTCGTGTTCACTCACATTGCTTGTGTACGACACTCTGGAAGCGGACCATCCCAAGGGTATAACACTAAATGGCAAACAGGCAGAAAATAAACTCAAGCTGAAAGAGTTATAGATGAGGCTGTGGTTATCATGGACTTAAAAGAACCTCACAGGCTGCAGAAACACCTCACAAGTAGTGAAGGAGAACAAGGAA
This sequence comes from Pygocentrus nattereri, assembly GCF_015220715.1. Taxonomy (NCBI): domain Eukaryota; kingdom Metazoa; phylum Chordata; class Actinopteri; order Characiformes; family Serrasalmidae; genus Pygocentrus; species Pygocentrus nattereri. The sequence continues at coordinate 5,548,506 of NC_051234.1, read as the reverse complement.
GCAACAATTTCAATACAGTTGCATATTGGTACACTCCTAGCCAATACACAGGAGTTCTGATTCCTGACATTGAGAAGAACATGTGGGCCCTTAATGCTATAATAGTACTATGAACATTTTGGCAGAGTGGTGTGGAATACGGGTCTTGCATACAAGGCTACCACTACTCAAAATGGCTTGAAAAACCAAAATAAAATCCCACCTGATAAAATTTATTAAAATTACCCTCTCAAAATAAAGGTTCCTAAATAGTTCTTGACTCAAATGTGTAGTTTGTTAAGTGAAATCCAGATGAAAAAAGTGATTTATAAATCTGCTTTTACCTGTATTTTAAAATACTACAAATAAAAAAGTAATACGGAGACAAGATATGTAATGTTTTGCATTGTGCACTTCATTGTACACTCATTCTGACATTGATGCCTGCAAAAAAGTTAGGACAGAGGAAATTTAAGACTAGAAACATCATGAAATATTAAAAATAGAAAAAAGTAAAAATTAAACAGGTGATGTGGTCATGCTTGGGTATAAAAGCATCCACTTTGCTCATTATACTCCTTTCACATATAAAAGAACACGTCCATCAGTGCCCACACACTTCCATGCGTCCTTTAATTTGGCATGGATGTTAAGCATTACATCCACTAGGGTGCAGTCCAGAGTCAAAACTTTCTGACAACAAAAAAAATCCAACAGTGGAGGTCATAATAATGTACAAATTACAAAATAGATGAAAGAGGCACTAGTGTAGACTGTGGTGTTCTGTGAAGCCAATAAATACTTTGTGACATGTTAACAGAAATTTTTTTTTCACTTATATTACTTGAACAAAACTTTTGTCTCACATGAACTATTGGCTACACTGGCCCCATTGCTTCCAGTGATACTGCTCAGTACCAGTGGCTTTCAGAGAACATGCACAAATATGGACTAAATAAATACAGAGTACAGGCAGAAAGCTTCACCCATATCTGTATTTAAGGTTGAGCAGAAATGAGCCTTAAGACTAACTTTACTCAGCAAGGATTCTAGGTATTTCACTCTGTACAGTGCAATAACATCAAAAGACACAGGGAATCCAGAAAAATCTCTGCATGCAAAGGGCAATGCCGAAAACCTTCACTTAATGCCTATCCTTTTTGATCGCTCAGACTGCACTGCATTAAAAACCAACTCATTTCCATGATGGATTTCACCACATGGGGTCAGGAATACTTTGACAGTCAATATACACCATCCGTCACTGCATCCACAAACACAAGCAAAAACTGTACTAATGCACAGAGTAAGCCATATGTCAACAACGTACAGAAAAGCTGCTGACTTCTCTGGGTTTAATCTAATCTGAGATGGACTGATGCACAGTGGAAATATGTTTTGTGGTCTGATGAGTCAACCTTTCAGACTGTTCATGGAAATAATGGATGCTGTGCTCTCCTTGCCAAAGAAGACTGAGGACATCCAGATTGTTACCAGCATAAAGTTCACAAGCCCGGGTCTGTCACAACATGGGGCAAGTGAAGTATTATACTAGTATAGTACTTGCACTGTTTTATTCAGGGATGTCCATGCTATCTGCAAATATTACAACTGCATGGCAGCATAATCAGAGACTTCATAACAAATTAGCCTACTACAAAAGGCTAACTGTTTAGGTAACAAAATATTTAAAGGATAATATTAAAAATTAAAGGTTATAGCAGTGAAGTAAGCATCATAGAAACAATAAACTCCAAAGAATAATCTTCTCTAATGATTAGGCAATAACCGACTAAAGCAAGTCTCATATTCTACCAAAAAAGATGCTTCATCGGGTATGGAATTTAAAAAGTTTCTGTGATCAGCAGCAGTCAGATAAACTGATTTAATCTGGAAACTGAGGCCCCAACATAACAGTGCAGCTAAGACTGTGCTACAAGTGTGTGCTTTGCTTAATACAACATTTGTAAAAGTAGGCAAAAGAATATCATCAAATGGCCTTTTTTGTGGTAAAATATCCCAAAGCTAGAGTAAAACATGACAAAGGAGGATAAATAGAGAGATTTGGAGAAGAGAGTGGCTAGTTGGGTTAATTGTAATTGAGGAAGACAGCAGCTCTGATATGGACTGGCTGGTAATGAATTAAGGAGGGTCTGCACTCGAACAGGCTCGTCTTATCTCCGACAACGTTTATCTGGAAACCATAAAATGCCCTTGAGTTCCTCCACGGCAACTAAAGACAGCTGTGTGTCCTAGCAACTGCTGAGCACAGCCCGGGTTTATTAGAACATTATTGAGCATAAGAGCATTATTTATTTTTTATATCAGATGAAAAACCTGAACAATGCAAAGCCTGGCCTTGCACGCTCCTGACAGAATGTTCTGGCAGAGCAAGTAATAAGCCTGATTTATTATTTTCTCTCAGGTTCTTCTTGCAGCTACTCGAAAAATGAAATCAAGCACTCCTCTAAAAGTATCATATAAGAATAAATGCATGTAGCAAAGGGAGAACCTTAGTGAGAGGAGAGGAGAGGAGAGGAGAGAAGAAGAGAGGAGAAAAGTATACTGGAGCATTTTTTAGTTTATAAACAAACTGCATGCTGTAGAACTCCTTCCATAATTTGATAATGCATCTAACTGGATAATGTATATGGAGAAGTTAATCAGTCGTCAAGTGTTCATAACACTCCCACACCTTTCATTGACATTCAAAGTACTACATATAACATATCGCTGCTGTCGGAACAAAAACTCTTTTCAAAAGATCTTTTCAGTTTTTCGACAGAATCTGAAAATGCCTGTTATCCTTTACATCATGTGTAAATTCCATGATGAATGGACCAAAAGAAATGGCCAAAAAATAATTAGAAAAAACGTTGGTTTCTTTGACTTACATTAAAAGTAAAGTAGGTGTTTTTTCCTTCTCCTGTAAAGTTATCATTTTGGAGATACGAGGTTTTGTGTGTTGTGTTGAGTATGCAAATGTGTCTTACTGGTGACGAGTTAGCATTATGATTGATAGAAACATTCAGATCATCGGTACCAGCTGTTGCATGGACCAGGACCTAGGATCCAATGAGGCAGTGGCAAACAGTCTGATGTTTGATGTTTGCTGCTTCAAAACAAACTGGACCTCAGACCGCAACAAACTAGACAGAGACAAGAAATTGAGAGACTGCTGTGTTTTTATTTTTATTTGACATATGAATGAAATTTCCCTGGTTGAGCCATTCAGCTAAACGGGAAAACTTATCTTCACCTATTTGTGGTACTTATGACAAAACTGCACCAAGATGCACCAATACAGGAATTCTGAACCAGTGCCAATATCTGATCTTGAGCATGCTAAACAGTCTTCTGTAAAGGCCACCGCACACCAGAAATGTTACATCACACAGCGAGCAAAAACTTTAAAACGTTTTTAATGGAGGTACGTGCAAACTTAAACTGTGTTGAAACTGTGTTTTAAGTGATTTTGTAATACTTATACTTATCATAATACTTTTAACTTTCATTCTTTAGTTTGTTGCATTGAACTGATCCATCACTGTGACACTCTTTGTTCGTATTTAGTTTCTTTTATGGTGCTTACAGTGCAGAAAAATTATAGATGAACCATTATTTACACATAAAACAACCAAAATCATGACTGTTATTTGTAGCATTCATATGCCAGTGTGATGCGTGTACAAGTGGAGAGTCAGAATTTGGCAAAAACACAGTTCACACAAGTGAACTGATATAAAGCGTGATCATTGAAAATTAATACTTTATTTCAATCAGTTTATATAAGCAAAGTGTAAAAATGAGTTTTTATCAGTTACCAGTGTTTTAAAATGGTTTAAAAAAGCAAATGTCAGCTGACACTGATTCTGATATTCTGATGGTCATCTTAGCAGGCCTCTGTATTCAGTGTCATAGGCTAAGACTAACTCTGTGTCTCAAACTAAGTATTTCCATAGTATATCACCATCCACTATTATAGCAAAGACGTTCTTTCACACTGTTAAATGAAAATGAGTTGTGGCACTAATATCCATCGCTAAGAAAGATCGCCTAGTAAACACAGAGAAATGTGTGGAATGTGCAATCTTTCACATCAATATAACTCAGCAAGATTAATTGATTAATTAATTAAGTGACCCTTATTAGTCCCACAACGGGGAAATTCCACCTCCGCATTTAACCCATCCGTGAAGTGAACCATCACATGCACACTAGTGAGCACACACACACTAGGGGGCAGTGAGCACACTTGCCCGGAGCGGTGGGCAGCCCAGTCCACAGCACCCGGGGAGCAGTTGGGGGTTAGGTGTCTTGCTCAAGGACACCTCAGTCATGTGTTGTCAGCTCTGGGGATCGAACCAGCAACCTTCCGGTCACGAGGCTGGATCCCTAACCTCCAGCCCATGACTGCCCCGAACACTGAAATTGTGATCCTCACTTGACAAAGAAATAAAAGTCCATCAACTGAAGCATGTCAACTCTTCAGTACATGTTTAAAGTCATAAATGGATCAATAAATCAATCAATCCTATTACTTAGTGATAGATAAAGAGTTCATTTGTGATTCGACAGTGATAATACTTCCAGAGGCCTGTCCTTCATGAAGGACAAACTCCCCTAAAGATTCTGTGTTGAGCATTATTTCAGAATATCTTACAATATTTTCTATGTCTTAAGTTTCCATTTGTTCTGTCTGAGTATGATACTATGATGCATTTTAGGTACTTTTTAATTTAAAGCTCATATCAAAGTAGTTTTTAAAGAAACATCAGATTAAGCATAAGCCGATACTTAAGGTTTCAATACTGATTTGGGTATAGGAAAAGAAAAAGTGGTATTGTGCCATCTTTAGTAAATTTAAGTCAATCAATGGTACTTTTAAACAATGTTGTCCCTTTGAAAATATATTTGTGAAGCTCGTAGAGGCAGAGTCTTGTAGCCTGAACTGTTTTAAGAGGGAATACACTAGGAAAGCCCTTTAAAAAAAAAATCAATGATTAGGCATAGATAATGAACATGACTCCCGGGTAAAGTGAGTTGTGAGCTCCTCTGAGAGAGCAGCTGACCTTCGTGGAACATTATACAGTCGAGGAGGGTTAGGGGTTCGCGGGGTGAAAGCAATAGTAGAGTTACAGTAGGTTAGATAAGAGCATTACGGAGTATCAGGCTAACTAATGGATCCAGTGTATAGACATGCAGTGAGCGTGAAGCTAACGTTTCCCTTTCCTTCATTAAAGAGGGGAAAACCACACATCCACATCCATGGCATCTGCTTTACTGCTGAACACACTATTCTCTAGAGAGAAAGACGTCACTCATGGGACAGTATTTGTAGAAAGCTAATTATGTACTCGCACATAAATACATACAGCATATTTTGTCACATTCTCTATTCATAGCAAAAGTAAACACACAATTTGCCTTATTGCCTAGAAATAACCATTTTTGCTACAGAATATACACATTTGCAAAATGAAGATATGTTGCTGGAGTTTGTAAACACCTCAGTGTCGCTGCTAGACTGAGAACAGTCCACCAACCAAAATATCCAGCCAACAGCGTCCTGTGGGCAGCGTCCTATGACCACTGATGAAGGACTAGAGGATGACCAACACAAACTGTGCAGCAGCAGATGAGCTATCGTCTCTGACTTTACATCTACAAGGTGGACCGACAAGGTAGGAGTGTCTAATAGAGTGAACAGAGAGTCCAGCAGCACTGCTGTGTCTGATCCACTCGTACCAGCACAACACACACTAACACACCACCACCACGTCAGTGTTACTGCAGTGATGAGAATGATCCACCAACTAAATAGTACATGCTCTGTGAGGTTCCATGGGGCTCCTGACCACTGAAGAACAGGGTAAAAGGGGGCTAACAAAGTATCAGAGAAACAAATGGACTACAGTCTGTAACTGTAGAACTACAAAGTGCACCTATAGAATAAGTGGAGCTGATAAAATGGACAATGAGCGTGGTCATAATGTTATGCCTGATTGGTGTAGATTTCATGGTCTAAAAAAAGCTATGCTTTTCATACAGACATGTCGGCTTGCGGTGCTGAGTAACCGAGTTAATCGTCTGATCCATGCTAGACACAATAAATGTGGTATCACTCAGCATTTTGTTCATAAATGATGGTGTGGTAAGAGTAGCGTCTTTTTATTGTAAATAATAAATATAATAATAATAATAATAATAATGAAATTATAATAAATTAACAATTTTTTAAAACCAGATGTGAAACAGTTTTTACTGTCACTGTTTACCGCTTCTACCAGTTATCACCTGTCATCACCAAGTTAACCACCATCGGGCACAGGCCTAACATACATACACAGCCTCTCTTCAAATCCCTACTAAAGATGCACAGGCAGGGTATACTGTACTGGGCATATTCTCCAGAAGTACAAAGCCAAGCTGAGCACCTGAGGGCACTGTTCTGTAGAAATGGCCACTCTGGCGCATGGAAAGGCAGCATAAGCCACTTTCACCTGGAGGAACGTTCGCATTCCTGCCATTAGTGCACTAGCTCAGCCTCTGTTCACACATGCTCCATCTTTTCAGAGAATCAGTCACGCTCACTGAACATGAAAGAATGCAGATGTCCCTGTCCCAAGTCGCTCTATTGAGAAAGACCAGAACTCCTCTCTATCTAGCTCATTTGTTCTCTGTCTTAAGGCATGGCACGATACTTCCTCCCTCTCTCACTCTCTACTCTCTGTGTAAGGAGTGGATATTACAGGTCTTGGAAACATAGCCATGTTTGGTGTTTGTCTGACTGCCCCGTGAGCTAGCCATTAGTATTTCCTCTTCAAGTCTATTTGCTTTCCAACTGATTTGGACATTTAAGTATCTATAAGAGGTCATGGGATAAGTGCTTAACTGTAGAGGAGGGAAAAAACAACACCAAGAAAGAATGTAGAGCTGTAGCTTATCTTTCTAAGGGACATCAGTGGTGCTGCACAAAAATTTAGCATCATGCAGAGCAATACATTTCTAAAGACAGCTGAGAGAAATCAGAGTCGGATGAGTAACATAACAGAGATCACCTTAGATGAGCGAACGAGCTACAAAAAAACAGCTAAACTGAAATATATTTTAACTAGCTAACATTAGCCTAGCCTATGTAGCAATAAAAGGTAAATCTGCCTTCTCAGTGATGTACTTAGCAGCACACACATGGCTGTGCACCCACATTAAGGCTTTTGCGTTTTCAGAGTAGCAAAGCATAAAACAACATATGAAATTTTCACATTTTACAGTTTTCTTAAAACATGAAATTGGCATTTCAGTGAATTGCTGGTCTGTACATTTTCTCCTTCCCTAATGAAATGCGAAGTGTACCCAAATAGTGATTCGAGTGCTCAAAAAACTGGCAATGTTGACACACACACACACAGACCTGCTAAGTCGCTTCTCCTTCTGGGTCGTAGGGGGTGCTGGATCCTATCCCAGCTGTCATCGGGCAGAAGGCAGGATACACTGTGGACAGGTCGCCAGTCCATTATAGGACAGATAGACAGACATACACATTCACTCACACACTCATTGTCTAGGGGCAATTTAGCATTTCCAATTGGCCTGACTTCATGTCTTTGGACTGCGGGAGGAAACCAACGCAGACACGGGAAGAACATGCAAACTCCACACAGAAAGGACCCTGGTTGCCCAGCCAAGGAATTGAACCCAGGCCCTTCTTGCTGTGAGGCAACAGCGCTACCCACCGCACCACCGCGCCACCTGTAGACGGACTCTTAAGACATGAAATTTCTTTATTTTTGAGACTAACGTAACTAACAAACAATGCCAGCTACCTACCAGCTTAACGTCATGCAAACTGCATGCCTAAATCACAAGCTTGACTCAACCCATCTTTGGTTGTTAGGTAATATGCGACTTCTGGTACTGAATGACTTAGCTGTGGATCTTCATGGATTCTTTAGTAAAGGCAGTGGTTCTATTTAGAACCATAAAATGGTTCTTTGAATTGTGAAGGAGGATTTGTTGTATATGATTCTGTATAGAACATTTGGAAAATGGTTATATATATATAGCACTAAAAAAAGCATAGGTTTGACATTTTAACAGTAGAACAACACTTTTGGTACTATATAGAACTATGTACCTTCATAACTCCCTTCATTTTCTCTTTCATCTTTGCTCTAAAGCTCACTGCAGTTATTTTCCACAGTTGTGAGACTTTGCAATTATTTGATTATATCACAACAAACAGAATGTGAACTGGGTGTGTTTTCATCAGTTGGTCAGAGATATACAAAGGTAAAATAAAAGAAAGGTTGTTTCTTGAGTTCCTATGTTGTTTCAACCTTTTTCTTGAGCTCTTATGCAGTTCTATTCTTCATGCCCATCAAACCAAACCCTCCAGAAGATGATGAGCACCACGTTCTGGTTCTGGCGCAGGGCTGCTCCTCAGAGACTAAGGCTGAGCACTGAGGCCCTTAATTCTGCCTGCCTGCCTCCACAGCTGCCTCCACATTCCGGCATGCTCTCAGCTCCCCCCCACACACAGCCAGCCAGGCCTCCGCTGAAAGCCAATTTAGGCCACTCAGGACCAGCAGTACTCTACAATGTTGGGACCCAGCACTCAAACTTGTACTCCTCCTTATTGTGTTAAAAAGAACTTTTCACCAAATGCCAGTGTTGCTAACAAAAACTACAGCTATTCAAAATTGGTCAGTAGTGCTGGCTGGTATCGATAAAATTTAAATTGATAAAACTGATAAAATTCCAAGTATATCACAATATCAGAGAACATTTAAGTTTGCATTAATAAAGCTTGTTCTGATTGGATTGTTTGTTGTGTTTTTTTCTCTTGAAATCAAAACAACAGACAGTCTCAGAGACAGGACTCTCCAAAGGGAGCCTGTAGTGTTGTGAATGTTAGCTAAAAGAAAACGTACTATTAGATAAGCTTTTACGTGTTTTCAATTCCTCTTTCAAGTCAATCTGAAACCATCTGAAGCACCCAGCAAACGTGAACATGCCTTGCACTTTTACAGTATACTAAAAAAATGGCTCATAAAGCTGACATGGCTTGTTTGAATGGACCGTTTGATCTGTTTTCTTCTCTAAAAATTAAGAGACCAAAGGGAGCCTAGGGTATTGTAAATGTTAACTAGACAGAAGAGAGGCCAAACGTGAAATCTAAAGATGGCCCAATATATATTTGAGAAAGGCGTCCTGTCAGCTTCAGACAAGATGTTCAGGCTCTACAGCAAATGACATACTGGATCATTTTAGTTATCTATTAGCATGACTAAAACTAAAGATTAGTATTGCCACCAATAGTGATATACGAATACAGACAACCACCACCGCTAACTTCCAGTTAGCATAACACTATTGCCCACATTAGCATTTTGGGCCTTTCAGAGTTTCTATGCTGGAACCTCCCACACGATTATTCAGCCTTGTGACGTATACTGAAGCTTTATGGCTAAATCGCGAGTTATCACTCCTATATCTTTCTCTGCTCTAAGCCTCACTCAGTCGGGCCTGACCAACTCCCTGACAGAGGGGATTACACATCATCCACACTATTGATCAAACAACGTTGCCATGGCGACCAAGCCACGGAAAGGAAGAGCATGGCGGTAGGGGATATTCCAGCACTGAGAAACTCCAATTAGGATTTATCTTTTCTCCTCCCATTTTTTCTCCTTCTCGTCTCTCCCATTCTCTCGCTCTCTCTACAGCAGGAGAAAGTGTTGTTTGACGCTGCTGCCAGTGTCTATATGGGCTTTTCATCCCAGTAGTACAAAAAATCTTTTATGTCAGTTATGAACAAAAGCCCATCAAACTAATATCAAACCTGAATCTAAATTACCTGATGCTTAAAAGTCAGGAGTTTTGCTGTACATTCAAGGTAGATAATTACACATTTAATTACAAATTAAATACTGTAGTAATACTTATCAGAGCTGGCTTCGTAAATAAATAAGAACATGCCGATATTTGGCGTTTTCCCAACTCTGCAGAATATAATCACTCACTTACACTTTTAACCCATTAAATGGACAAGACTTTCCGAAGGATCCTGGGACAAATGTTTCACACTTATATAACTTGAGAATAACTCTGTCATCTTGCATTTTAGTCAGTGTAGTTACTGAGAAATAAGCCTTAGGTTGTAACAAGTTTGGGATTTTCAGAGATGTACTGTTAAGTAAGTTAAGCAGTTAATTATATCTACATTCAATTTACATTCTCTATCAGCATGTTTTAGTCTTCGCTTTAGGCTTTTTCCTTTCAATGTCAAAAGGGACAAAAATATAGCAAAAAGTAAAGATTTTTCTTTCTGCAAAACAAGATTCAAATCAATCAAATCATGATAAAATATATTTTGTTTTACTTACAAACACAAATGTGGCGTAAACTGAAACTTTAGAAACCACAAATATGAAAGAATTGATCCACTTGCTTCAACTAGCTACAAAGTACAAAATTATTAATACTAAATTAATCCAATTTAATCCAATTTATTTTTATACTGCTGAGTAAGACCCAGGGTAACAGTGCCAAAAAAAACTGTCTAAGAGCAAGAACACGGGAAAAAAATCTAACAATTGATGACTACTGTTAGATTATCATCTGAATGACAATGAGAAATAGCGCTTTGGAAACCAGCAACTACTGTTAAAAGCATTTCCGAGTCAAGTTAAAGTTTATTTATACAGAGCTTTTTACAACAGGTGTTGTCACAAAGCAGCTTTACAGAAAAATCCAGGTACGAGTCCCCATGAGCGCCGCCAATGGCGACAGTGGCAAGGAAAAACTCCCTAAGAGCAAGAAACCTCGTGAGGAACCAAGACTCAAATGGGGAACCCATCCTCTTCTGGTCGACACCGGATAAAAAACAGCATTAGAATAAAACAGAATACAAAACGTGGAAAAACAGGTGCAGCAATGTGAAAGTAAGAATTAAGACCAGGAAAACCTGTGACTACTGTAAGAAGCCTATCATGATAACCTGCTGCTATAAACAGTATGTAAACAGCTCAGTAAGGTCATCAGTCTCTAAGACAGAACAGTTCCAGTTAGAGGCCATGCAGGCACCAATGTCATCAGGAGGATGAGTGAGTCAATTACACAAGGCTTGTGCAGAGCACTGTGCATGTTTGGATGAATAGTACAATAGTATTACTTGAAATAAGTGCAAACAGACATCATCAATGCCATATTCTGGGTTTACTTGTACTTAATGACAATATGAACACAAATAATACTTAACAGTTATAAATATCCAAAAATGGAACAAAGTAGAGTGACTGGTGAGCTGGAGCTGAACACTTATTATTTTCACAAGGCTTATTTTTTTCATTGCTGTCTTGCATGAGTGAAAGTCCTGTTTGTCGAGCTTGTCACTCAGCTCCAAAATTCTGCACTACGGTAAGGGTCAGGCAGGCATTGGCGGGCAGGAAGGCAATGGACAGCAGATCTGGACTTTAGCGAACAATTGGCAGCCCCCATTAGGAGCAACTTTGAAACAGGCATGCATAATGCATGGGGCTGGAGAGGGGAGCAGAGTGCATTAGTGTGAGGGACACAGCAGGACTGGACACAGATCAGAGGCCCTGGTTTTATTAAGGAAAAGAAGCTCACATGGACAGGGCAGCATGATGCTGCTATGGAACAAGCAAACAAAGCCTAGCCATAAATGTACAGTTAATATAATTTAAGTACTGATCCTGTTTGTTGCTGTAATAAACACTGCATTTTCCACATTTTGCGTCATACAGTACATTCTCTCTTAATGGGACCACCAACTGACTAAACTCATCCACAAGTCTCACAGGACAAGACATAAACTATTCAAAATTAAGAATCAGAAATCAGAGAATTTTGTAAAATTTCACAATTTTTAAACTGGGTAAACTTCCTGCTGCATACCCCATCACTCCTCATACACAAATATCCACGTATCCTGCCATAATGCATGTGAACCATTTTAACTTATAAAATCAATCCACCTTAATACATACATATGTTTATGATGTGATGACACAACACACCACATTTATAAAAAAGCCACTAAACTGTCAGTACAGTGGTCCCCTCAAGGGTATGTAAGCAGGGTCTTTGAGGGAGGGTCATACTCAATTGAAATTATGTTTATTTTAATTATGTTTTTTTTTTTTGAAGTTACACACAAATGTGTCCCTTTTCCTCAGGAAAGTGAATATAGTGTAGCTTTTAAGGTACACAATTTAAGGTACACTACTGAACCTTTGAGGCTATATTTACATGGTTTGTACCTTGGAGACCAAAAGTGTACTTATACAGTGTTTTTTTCTGACAGTGCTTGCTTACAATGTTTACCTCAAATAACTAATACCTAATAAATAAATAAATAATGTTACGGACGTTTCTGTTCTACTCTATTCTAAATGTGGGTCTTCTGTAATTATAAAGGTTGCAGCATAAATATGAAGGCACATGTGTAACAGAGTGTCTGCAGCTGTCAAATGAACAGCAAGTAAGAAAATCTTCACTTAACCGAGCCATAGACCACGTATATCACATTAACATCATTAACTCATAATTTAACACGTAAACACGTAAACCAAACGCTAATGTCTAAGCACTGACCACAGCAGATACAAATAAACCACTAAAACTACGATCTAAACTGCATCTGTGAAAGCAAAACTAACTCAGGTACACGGCTCACAAGCAACATACAGGATTACTGTGCATGATTTACACACATAATACCTCACGATAAACTGAACAAACTCTACTGTCTTTAGCTTCTTCTGAATGCATGCTGCCCTGAAGGGGCTGGAGTAAAACACTTTCCTGCCCTATATAACCTTTTATGAAAGAATAAAATACTGAGCTATTGGACCAAGAGTCCAATAGCCATATCTGGGAAGTACACATGTAACCATGCAGATGGCTGATTAAATGAAATTAAATGAAGATTAATGTTGAAACTTTTTGACATGCCCCTCAGGTTGACCTTAACCTGGGGGTATGCCTACCACAGTTTGGGAACCACTGTTCAAAGTCATATCAGTTTCTGTTAATAAGAGGTTTTAGCACCTTCTTTAAAAAACTACTGAACATTCAGCAGCTCTTTTGATCACGGCATTACCTACATCAGCTACATTACACTGAAATACAATATAATTTTGTAAACACCGTTTTTCTATGAACAAAATGCCATCTCCTTGTCCTGGAAACCTATTCACACTTGGCTTGTCTAGTGAAGCAGCATGCAAAAACATTGAACCTTTAAATTATGCTGTCGCCTGAAGAGATATTGCTTATTTTTAGCTATTGTTTACTGCTGTATTAATTTAGTTCTTAATGAACAGCACCTTACTTTGGCAGAACACTGTCAAACATTTTTATCATTACAACTCTTCACATTCACAGGCCACATTTAAGCTGATTAATCAATTGTTAGTCGATGATTAAATTACATGAATGATCCAATGTCAAAATATTACTTTTTACAGTCTTATTGGGGACAAGTCGTTGGTGTTGGACCAAACAAGGGTAGGTCCCCTCAAAAAGCTGCCCCTAAATTACACTTGTCAATGCATTTTTAATGCCCACAGTGCAAAACACAAGCAAAACAAAGTAGCACACAAAACACTATCGCTGGCTAATGACACGGTTTTCATCTGTAAGAGTCAATATGTTCTCCATACCTAAAAAATTTACAGGCGTAACTGAAGTTCTTGGGATACTTTTCAGCCACATTAACTTATATCCATATACAAACCACAAGGTCGTTGTCCACCAAACAACACTGTTGAGCGCACCACTGAATTGGTTCACAAAGTTCACACTCAGTTTGTCTCCACCCTAACAAATCTAAATTCCTAAAATCTAAATTCGACCTCGAGCCCAAAATTTCTCATGGTTATTGCGGACATTCATTACAAGATTGCGTCTGGCCCCACAAGACTACTCATCAGCTAAATATCCCTTTATTTGCAGTTCATTTTTGCAATTATACATTGAAATAGCAAAATGATGTTGTAATTTTATTTTTTTTATTCATAGCTCATTAAACATATGCAGAACTTCTGTTAAAAGCATGGATTCCAAACTTTTAATCAACACCACATATGTTTATGTAAGCAGAAGAGGAGAGCTTTTAATGTTTTGACTGTTATGAAAAGTTACTGTTGCCTAGACAGTCTTGTCTTGTTCGGAAAAAATGCCAAAACTGCAGACTCTGTCTAATCTATCGATACAAAATGTAAACTGAATGTAAATATAATTAATAGTGTAACTTACTACACAATTAAACATGTAGTTATGTCATCAATAGTCAAATAGAACAGCAAACGTCAAAGGGCTAACAAAGACTTTAGAAATTGTGAAAACATTCAAAATTTGCAAAGCAGAGATACTACAAAGCCAGGATTGGGAATGCTGTTACAGCATTTGATGTGCCCCCTTCGATCAGTAGAATATGAATATAAATGCAAACAAAATGCATGTTTCTCATACCAGAATTGATTTTGATGTCCAATATTTTTCACAGGACAACAATTTTATTGGCTTATCTTAACTTAATTTGCATATAATCTTGCTATGCTGACCTTTGACTATCCTTCAGCGTCACCTATAGTCCACAACAGTATCATGCAAACTCATGCAAAGACGTTTCTACAGCAAAGTGGCCAATTTTGTTTTTGCTGAAGAGATTTTTACATAAGTACCTCAAACTACTAATTCAACTTCAATTCAAACTTTAAAAGGCAAGACCTGTCACAAAGAGTCATCTTTCAATCAACACTTACAACAAATACCTTCATACACTCTCAGAAAAAAAGGCACAACACTGTCACTGGGGCAGCACTCTTTTTGTCACTGTGGTGGTACCCTCAGAGGTACATCTCTGTACCTTTAGTCAGGAAACATAACTGTACCAGAATCCACTGAAATTATATTTTCTAAGCTGTACTGACTCCACACACCCCGTCTCATCTCCAGGCTTTTATTTTAATGTTCTGATTTAAAACATTAGTTTATAAAAAGATACAAATATCTACTTTTCTACTAGGAAAAACTTATTTAAGGTACACAATTGGACCTTAAAACCACTGTTGCACCTTTGAGGGTATACTTACATTGTTTGTACCTTGATGAACGAATCATGTACCTGCATGATACCTTTGTTTACAGTGTATGACATGGCTAGACTGGCTCTCAGTGAAAATGCCCATTTACATGTGTGTCATCTTGTCATGATGAATTACTCTGTATAACGCAGTGCTCAAAATGATACCTAGTACCAGTTGCTCTGCACTATTAAAATTAAATGTGTCAGGAAACAAGGGGTACCTGGAGCGTTGATCTTGAAGAAACACCTTTGGAAGTCTTCAATGTGCGGCTCTTTAAAAAGTGCTATTTATTTTCCAGGGGAATTCAAAATTGCTACATGACTGAATAGTTATGATATGAACAAAGGTGTTCCGATTGGTTTAATGTACAATGCTTCATTCTAGAGAAACAACTCAGAATTGGTCCCAGGGGTGGTGACAGAAACCAGACTTCTGAAGAGTTTCAGGCCTCTGAAATCTCCCTCACAGAACATTATTACATGAAACGGTTACGAATACACTGCCAAAACAATAGTTTTAACATATGATTCTGGCCTTATATGTAGTTGTTTCTCAACATTGCAACTCTTGGTTGCTGTTACTAGCACTGTAAAGAAATCTTTACAATGAGCCATTTCATATCAAACCACTCTAAATGACTGTTAATATCTCAGCAATAAAATCAGTGGAATTTCCCTATAAGAGTGTATTCTAAGCAGCCCACAGGCCCTTGACATCACCTAACAGAAAAGAGCTTCCTACAGGAAAGAGCAGGAGAAGCTCTAAGGTGCAGTAAATTAAAAGCAAAAAATAAAAGCAAAAGAATAAACTGGTTCCATCAGCGTAGAATGTCCTCTTGTGAAAAGCATGTGGTAACTTTACTGTGTTGGTTTGTTATGCATACAAAAGGCAGGATGTGTTAGAGAAACGACTCTGAGCCTCTCTTGCCCCACCGGACAAAGCATATCACTAAGCTTTCATGACTCAAACCCTCAGGGCCTTCCAGCATGGTTTTGCATTGAAAGGCTCTGGCCATTTACAGGCCCTGAAACCTCAGAGGGAATGGAGCTGCGAAGCGGTGGGAACTGAGGGGCTCTGTGGCTTTTAAATGCATGCACACATCCCAAGTGTATGTGCACATCTTCTTCTAACTCATGCTTGTGGCTATGCTTCTGTACATCACAGAAATCTATACTGCCCACATCTTTGCAAATAGCCTTCTAGCTCTCTTTCTCTCTCTCTCTGACACATAGACACACACTCTGAGTCAACAGTACCCATAAAAATCTTTCCCATCCCATTAAAAGCCCAGCACTAAATAACCAGAACCACAGCATGAGCCATCTTACCTACCACATGGTACACTATATGTCCAAAAGTTTGCAGACACTTCATCCGGCACTTCTTCTGATATCAAGGCTTTTTTAATAGAGTTTAATAGAGTTTGCCCCAGCTACTCTTTCAGCAAGGCTTTACACTAGATGCTGGAACATCATTGTGAGGATCTGATTGCATTCAGGCATAAGAGCATCAGTGAGGTCAGGGAGTGATGTTAACTGAGAGGTTCTGCATCACGCCATCATCCCAAAGACATTGGATGGAGCTCCATTACTCCACTGCTCCACAGCCCAATGCTAGGGGGCTTTATACCCTTCTAAACAATGCTTGGCACTAGGTATGGTAACTTCATGTACAGCTGCTCAAGAGCAACCCATTCTATTATCAATGCCTTTCTTCAGGACTTGGGTAAATAATGGGTGCACCTTAAAGTAGCCAAATTCACAAATTAGTAGTGGCGTCTGGGTACATTTGGACACATAATATATGTCATGGTCTAAGCCTGTAAAAGCCTGAAAGGAGTTTAAGCAGCAGTATGTCAAAATTTTGACTTAGTGTTTTAAAATATTGACTTGCCATTTCTAAAATGATTATTTTTCTCAGAATATTGACTTACTATGTCAAAATAAACATATCCTATGTTGAAATAATAACTTAGCATGTCAAACCTCAAGAAAATAAGTTTTTATCTTGAGATGTTATGTCAATATTTAGAGAAAATTAGTCATTATTTTGAGATATTAGGTCGGTATTCTGAGACAATGTTTCATTGTGTCAGAATGAAATGTGAATATTTTGAGCAAACAAGTAATTGCTTTGAGATGCTAAGTCATGTTTTCTTTTAGAAAATAAGTAAATATTGCATGATATTAAGTCAATATTTCGAGAAAATGAGTCCTTCTTTCAACGTTGTTGACACAGTACAGCCAAAAACAGGAGAAGGTGATTTTTTTCTCCTCTCTCTGGCAGGAACAGGCTTCCATAGCTCTGCTTATACAAGGCAGCGGTGGGAAAATAGAAGGAATTTGCAAAACTAAACGCTCGTGATGCCCAAGCAGCGGCGCATATACACACGTACACTCATGCGGCAGCGGAGCATCTCTCACACACACACACACACACACACGCGCGCACGCACACACAGCTCGGCTAAATCGTAACATTTCTCCGCTCCTATTGCGATCACCGCCGGTTCCTCTGCCGCACTGCTTCGTCAGAAAGCCAAACGCATTTGAACTGCATTAACTGCATCCAGCAGGCATCTCCTGATCGATACCTGCCTCCACGCTCTCTCCCTCTCTCTCTCTCACACACACACACACACAGAGCGGAGAAAAACTGCATATGTCCCACTCCGTCCCACAGGAACTGACTGCTCACCCGATGTTGCTGAGCGCCTGCTCCAGCAGCTCCGTCTGTAAAATGTTCTGGGGTGCATTGAAAGCCCCATTAAAATGGGACAGCACCGAGCTACAGAACTGACGCAGCGTCTCAAACTGCATCGTTATTAGTATTTTTTAATTCCCCCCTTCCTTCCTTCTTGCGTGCTTTAGCGCTTCCTTCCTTCAGCGATGATTCAGGTTCACCTCCCGCACCTCCATCAACCGACCGACGGAGCGAGTGACTACCTCCAGGGGAAGAAGAGGAGCGCAGCCCAGCGCCCTGCTGCTCCTGCCGGGCTCCCGCAGCACAGCTGGCCGAGCCGGGCTGCTTCAGGCATCGCGATCCCAACTCAAACCGAAAGAGAGTGAGAGCTAAATAAATAACCTATATAACCCAGATACAGCGAGCAGCTCGGCACAGAGAGGAGAGGAAACCGAGGCTAAGCAGCTAGCAGAAAGTCCCAGTCCAACATTGCTCCCTTCTCTTTTTTTCTTTCCTCCGCTCGGCGAACCACGAGGAGAGAAATGCTGCTGGCGTCAGGGCTTTTTATTTATTTCATTATTTCTTTTTTCCCTCTGTTGTAAGTCGAAGCTAAATGGCCACCGTCCGCTTTTAAGAAAAGCATCCTAGCAGACGCGAGGCGTTCCAGCTAGTTCGTGTGGAAGGAGGAGGAGGAGGAGGAGGAGGGAGGGGGTGAAGGGAAGGTAGGGGGCGGGAACTTTTACACAAACCGTTGAGGGGTTTTCTGCAAAGCGATGGCGAGCGCTCGACCACTACACACCAAGCACAGGCAGGGAGGGCTGGAGGAGCAGCAGAGACTTCGATTTGAAGCCAGTGAGTCTGTTCACACATGGCAGCACAAATTCGATTTTTTTTACATATCGAATTTTTTTTGTGATTAGCCAGTTACACCCACTCTCGCGATATTTGTATCTTGTCCATTCACTGCTTTATTGCACATCGTGTTAGAGCTTTCACAGTTACTGTAAGACTGCATCTTTAGTGCAACATGCCGGGAAACCATGGATAATGCACATAAATGATCACAACTACCAATCAATATTTGAGCTAAAGACCAGGCAAACCAGTTCCTGAATGTTTTACATAAAACTGTTTTGTACGGCACTTATTCAAGTTGTTAAGTGAGCAGCATACTTTGACTTCTTACATCAGGCCTAGAAATCCAATTAAGAGAGCTGGATTTTAGCTCAACTATCAGGTTTTCCAGCGAATCTGAACCCATACTCTGATTTCTTTTACTGTGCATAAGCGCAAACAGCGAGCTGTCACAGAAACAGCAAGCAGTGTTTTACACTGCGTCCGCGAGATGGCAACAAAAGACTTTTAGAGCAACGCTGAAACCAACTACCCGCTTGACAAAATGAAGAATTTAAACATTCTCCATCTTGTTGTTCAGGGTTTCTCAACCTGTGGGCCGCGGACCACCAGTGGGCAGTGAAGCACCCTCTACAGTACTCAGAAGGAGGCAGCAATTCGGGCCGGTTAACATCACTGTAAGTCATAAAAAACTTAAGCGCTTTGTTTAGTGTGGACTTATCACACCTTTTTATTTAGTTCACTGTTTTGACACGAGTGACACTCCACCTGTATTCAGATCTGCAGCAAACAGCTGAACCGGTCCAGCAGAAACTGTGGGTCTCGGTCCACTGAAGAAATGCGCTGTGTAACCAAACGAGCTAATTCATCAGTGGAGCTGGCTTTCCTTCTCTTCTAGAGGCAGAACGGTGCAGTACAGTCAGCATAAGACTGTTTTAACAACCGCCTCCTTAGACACTGAGCAGAAGCTGCTGTTAAAAACAACCAGATGAGCCATAAAATCATAGAGAAGAGATGCATTTGATTTCAACTCATGGATTGCGCAGCATATAGTTGGCTGAACATCAGCGACTTGAGAGGTTAAACTTAAATAATAAACCAATGACAAACAAGCAGATATAATGTAAGACTCATCATTGTGGTTAATTGTGACGACACTAATCCTAAAGCCCAGTGAGTGGAGTGAGGTTTATTTCAAATGAATCACAAAATCCCTCAAAACTAGAGACATCTTGAGATCAAACTGCAGCTCCAAATCACATCCATCTTGTAAAGTTCTATTCTTTTTTTCTTTGTGCCTTTTTCTGACATCACTACAACTGTGATTTTCTAAAATATACCTGCAAATTGTGAAAACCTGCTGATGACCAGAATGGCCAATCTGATCTTTTTCAAGACCTAACAGCATTTACACTAAGAAAAATTAAGTTGTTCTTTTTAAAAGGTTTTTAGTTTTCCTGTGGGCTGCTGTGTTGTAGTAATTGTGGTTACACACAGTTGGGCTTTGGGGTGGAAAAGGTTGAAAACCCCTGTTCTGGATGATGTATATTCATATTTTTCACAAAAATGACTTGAGGCACGACATGACAATTAGTTTTATGTTCCACTGACGTCACGTCATCTTCTGCAAAGCTAAAATCTGCCTTCTGCCTGATTCCAGAGTTTTTCGATTAACCAATTAATCAATTGCACATACAACCCCAATTCCAATGAAGTTGGGATGTTGTGTAAAACATAAATGGAAACAGAATACAATGAATTGCAAATTCTTTTCAACCTACATTCAATTGGATACACTACAAAGACAAGATATTTAATGTTCAAATGGATAAACTTTATTAGTTTTTACAAATATTCACTCATTTTGAATTTGATGCCTGCAACACATTCCAAAGAAGTTGGGACAGGGGCGTGTTTACCACCGTGTTACATCACCTTTCCTTTTAACAACACTCAGTAAGCGTCTGGGAACTGAGGACACTAATTGTTGAAGCTTTGTAGGTGGAATTCTTTCCCATTCTTGCTTGATGTACAACTTCAGCTGCTCAACAGTCCGGGGTCTCCGCTGTCGTATTTTGAGCTTCATAATGCGCCACACATTTTCAATGGGAGACCGGTCTGGACTGCAGGCAGGCCAGTCTAGTACCCGCACTCTTTTATTATGAAGCCACGCTGCTGCAACACGTGCAGAATGTGGCTTGGCATCGTCTTGCTGAAATAAGCAGGACGTCCCTGAAAAAGACGTTGCTTGGATGGCAGCAGATGTTGCTCCAAAACCTGTATGTACCTTTCAGCATTAATGGTGTCTTCACAGATGTGCAAGTTACCCATGCCATGGGCACCAACACACCCCCACACCATCAGAGATGCTGGCTTTTGAACTTTGCGCTGTTAACAAACTGAACAGTCCTTTTCCTCTTTGGCCCGGAGGACACGACGTCCATGATTTCCAAAAACAATTTGAAATGTGGACGCGTCAGACCACAGGACACTTTTCCAAATTGCATCAGTCCATCTCAGATGAGCTCGGGCCCAGAGAAGCCGGCGGCGTTTCTGGGTGTTGTTGATGTTGCATGGCAGTTTTAACTTGCACTTGTAGATGGAGCGACGAACTGTGTTCACTGACAGTGGTTTTCTGAAGTGTTCCTGAGCCCATGTGGTAATATCCGTTACAGAATGATGTCGGTTTTTAATGCAGTGCCGCCTGAGGGATCGAAGGTCACAGGCATTTAATGTTGGTTTTCTGCCTTGCAGAGATTTCTCCAGATTCCCTGAATCTTTTGATGATATTATGGACTGTAGATGATGAAATCCCTAAATTCCTTGCAATTGAACATTCTCAAACTGTTGGACTACTTGCTCACGCAGTTCACAAAGTCGTGAACCTCATCCCATCCTTGCTTGTGAATGACTGAGCATTTCAGGAATGCTCCCATTATACCCAATCAGGATACTCACCTGTTTCCAATTAACCTGTTTTCCTGTGGAATGTTCCAAACAGATGTTTAGTGAGCATTGCTTAGCTTTCCCAGTCTTTTGTTGCCCCTGTCCCAACTTCTTTGGAACGTGTTGCAGGCATCAAATTGAGTGAATATTTGCAAAAACTATAAAGTTTATCTGTTTGAACATTAAATATCTTGTCTCTGTAATGTATTCAGTTGAATGTAGGTTGAAAAGGAATTGCAAATCATCGTATTCTATTTTTATTTATGTTTTACACAACGTCCCAACTTCATTGGAATTGGGGTTGGATTACTGACAAAATGAGATTTTCTGCAGTTATCGGATTATTAAATCCATGTAAACATATGCATCGTGGACCCCTAGTGAAAGTCGATGACTGGCTCACTTTTCCACCATGAAAATTCTACTTCATTTTTTGTTCACTGTTGCACACAATTTGGCACTGTGCTTATTGCTGAAAAATACATTAGATGCTGGGTTCAGGTTCTAGCTCAGACTACACCTTTGTCATAGGGCAATGTAATCAACGATGATATCAGCAATGACTGACAAGTAACCTGGTGATGCTTCAGAGATGTACTGTCTTGTTGGGAATTACCCAGAGAACTACACAATACTAATTTAATTTTAATTAATTTAATTTAATTAAAAATATGTACCTTAAAAGTTTTATTCCATTTAATAGGACATTATTAAGCTAATACAGCAAATTCCCCACTGTGCAAGCACTGATGCAAATTTTGAGAAAAGCTACTGCAACATCAAGCATTTTAGCCCATAACAATGCCAAAAAAAGGCTATGATATCCTGGTAGGACCGATACACAAAAATTAATTTAAAAATAACTAAATCTTCAGTGTGAATGCTCAGATTGAATTTCATGTTTTTTCATTCAAGAGGGTGACACAGTGGCAAAAATGCAGCTCCTTCAATATATTTCAGTTAGAAGATTTCAGACTAGAAAACATACCTGTAAGTAGAGAAAATATGCATTGTCATGTTTTTGCGGAAAGCTTTGCTGGAACGCATTCTGACGTACAGGCACATCTACCAAAGGAAAACTAGATGGGTGGGCAAGGAGATCTGACAGAAGTCTGATTTACGCAACAGATCTCAAACTGTACAAATCTCGCCTACGCTCCAGCTGTGAAAACGCCACCTACCCGGACAAGGTCTGTGTATGCATCAACCACAGACCGTATGAAAAAAGCAGTAAGCAGATCACAATAAGTCAGCTGGAATCCTTTCATGAGCCACTGGCCAGCACTAGCCACTGGCCTTAATGTAGGGCGGTGGTGTCCTTGACGCCACTGGCCTACATTAACCTCCCACCCCCCAAGCTTTAATGTGGAAAATCTTGCAGTTTGCAGTTTAATAGCGCTTTAAATATGACACTTTAACTGCAGCGAGGAGAGGCAGGTGGGTAACTTATATGAGCAAATGCACCCCAAGACTGTGCAGGTGCAGTTTAAGCTTCGTGCTGCCCCCACCCCCCAACCATTTCAAACGCTGCTCTCAAGACACACGACCATGCGCACCATGAAACACTCCTATGTGCCACCTCAGCATTTCACACAAACGGCTCCCTGTTTTAGCTGAGGCTTCTATCATGCCATCAGCTCTATCAACTGCATCGTGTAACATGGCACAACAGAAGCCTCAGCCAAAATAGCGAGGCATTTCTTTGAGATATATTATAAAACACAGGCCCAAATGCAACCAATGTACTACAGAATATGGGCGCAATCCCAATAAATACCTGTTAAAGGGGAATATAACATATTTTCTAACGTATCTGCATAATAAAACACTAAATGCAGGTGTAGACAACACCATTCAGAGTGTTTAGGTGTGTAATGCTCCATTCCACAGAAATTGAGTAAGAATTTTTCACAGTGGTGATAGAAACAAGATGTTTGAAATGGTTTGAATACACTGCCTCATGTCTGAGATATTGGTTGATGATAGTTTTGAGGTAAGATTTTGGCCCAAATAATATTTAAATTCACAGATTACAGAGCAGTAATCTACTAGTATTACTACTACTACTACTATTATTAACACCAAATGTTAAATCTCAGAAGACACATGTAGGTTCATTGGCCATTTTTAAGTTTTTATATTTAGGTACAAATAATGGCTATATTTATGCCGTTCACATCAAAATCCCTGCAAATCAGAGTTACGTTTTCTTACAAAGAGCCATTTTACATCAACACTGAAATTCTGAAATATCTGGGGAATTCTCCTTTAATTTAGGTATTACTACATGTATTATTAAAGGGAAATTACATTGATTTTACAATTAATTTTTGCATAAACTAGCATCTTCTGGTTACTTCTATAAAAAGCAAGCAGGGTGTTTGTTACCCCTTGGAACATCAGTTTCAACAGAGATTTGATCATTTTCTTTTGCCGCTATGATTGTTTTCATCAGATAGACTTTCGGTTCCGCTATGTCAGGGGTTCCCAAACTTTTTTACGGCTGCACCGCTAATGCTGAATGATGGTTTTGGAGCTGCCATCCTAATGACGTCTTTTTCAGGTAAGGCCTTGCTTGTTTCAGCAAGATGATGCCAAACAACATTATTTACATTTTGCATAGCATGCCAACTCTCTTGAAAACAGGCATCTCTGCTGTTGTTATTCACTGGCTGATCGCACTTCAGTTGCAAGTGACCATGCATGCTGCACACAGCCACACTGACAACAGGCAAATGCTGCTGGCCTGTGAGGTGCAGAAATGGCATGGTTCACACTTCAGATCTAAAACATACCTTATTTAGTTGCTCTGGAAGAAAAAAAAAAAAATGCACTAATGCAGCTTCCTTGCAAACCATTCATGCCCAAACTGTGACCTACCAGTGGGCTATGACCCACAGTTTGAAAACCACTGGACTATCACATCACTTATTCAAAAAATCTGTTACTATTTCTCCTTGAGTGATAAACCAACTTTTCCATCTTATCCAAGCGTAACAAAAACATTTTTTGTGAATTTCTGGTGTTTCCAGCCAGGAAGGCTCAACTACAGCTGTTTTATAGTACAAAGACACAACACAACAAATAACCGTCAACATAAGTGTTATCCAACTAAATATTAAACTCAGCTGCAAGTAATGTGGCATGATAGAAAACCCAGCTAAAACAGCAAACTGTTTGTGTAAAATGTATTATAGTACACAGAGCAACCACAACAAATGTATTATACTACAGAGCTGCAAACACAACAAATAACTTAATATACTGTAGGAGTTATTGGACTGAATGAATATCCTGCCCTGGATAGAGGAAAGTCAGTAGCAATATACAAGGCTTTTCATAAAAGCAGTTGTTTTTGTCAACCCCCACTAAAATGAGCTCGGCCTGTTAGGCGCCATGTTGTGTCTTGCACTAATAAGACAACACAAATGCATTTTGCTGATGGTGGGAGGAGGTGGCGATGGAAAAAAAAGTGTGAAACCCTGAGAAAACACCACAGCCGTAATTAAATTCGAATCCCAGTGCAATTATTGTTGTTTTATCCAACCGCTCTCTTCTCCCACTCGTCTCTCCTTCTTTTCTCTCTCTCCCTCCCTCTCTTTTCGTAACCGTGTGTTCACTCGAATGACACCTCGGAGACCAAGACAAATTAGAGCCCCTTCCCACGTTATTCCAGGATATAAATAGGCTGTCAGCGCTTTTTCAGTGGAGGAGATTGGGAGTTAATTTAAACATTCTTTAAGATTAATGAACGTGCTTTTTCAGCGCTTAGACGGTGGGAGCTAGATTCATCAGCACGCTTTTCCCGGGACTGTTCAGATGGGCCTAGCCCGGTCCTGGCAGCCGCTCATTCAGCAGAGTGTTAACTGAACTGGAGTCAGTCAGCACAGAGATCTGCTTAAGATAAAGGCAACACAACTGGAGAAAAGACTGGAAAACATATAAGCAGTACATCATCCACTGTTCTATACGTTACCATTCAAAAGCATGGGTGTTTGTGTTTGTTTATATACAGTTATATAGTTTCAACAAATTTTTTGTTAATTTTCTAAGTGCAAAGACGTTAACACATCTTCTGCAGGGAAAGAATTTAGATGTGTAGTTTCTCTGCAAATTTTAGTGCAGAATTTCTATTAAATTAAATTAGTAAAAAACAATATAATGTGTGCCAAAACCTTTGCACAGGCCATTTTTTGTTGTTTTCTTCCAACGTGCTTTTTTCAGCAAATAAGAGGCAACTGTGCATTACAAGGTGTTCTCTGCAGAACATGTATTTTCACTTAATAAAGAAAACATGCAATTTTACCAGGTGCTGCTCCCAAATTTTTGCACACAACTGTAAGTATAAAACCAACTTGGTTGAAAATAAATTATTGTAACATAATTCTAGTATGACGTCTCTCATGATTCACTTTGTGTGTTTCAAATAATTAATAAGAAGCCAAAAAATGACATTTTGGATGTTTTAGTATGATGAACAGAGCTGCAGAAAATGTTTTAAATTTAATAAATAAATTTTAAGTTTAATAAATTAAAGTAAGCTCCATAACACTGTGAAAGATGATATAAAATTGGTGTCTAGTTTATACTATTTAAAGCTAATGACCATAATAATGTAGAGGTTTTTAATGTATATAAAATAAAAAATGTTTCCTGACATTTCTTTAAAACCTTTACATATGAGTAATTTCATTTTTAACCAATGCGATGCAAGTGCAATGTTCAAAACAGTTCTACTTGTAGGGGAATGAACATGTTAATATCACTTATATACAAAGGTGCACTATATAATGGGATTCAAAAGTTTGAAATAGTGAATACATAAACATGAATTGCAGTTTTAGCCTTGTGAGATCGTATACCATTGTCAGATGGCAGGCCGCAGTCACTACCAATTGAGAACAGTGTTGTGAAATGAAGGGTTTCATGGCAGGCAAGAGACAGACACTTTCCAAAAAAAATATATATATAATAACTCATTTTTGCATAAAAGGATGGATGGAAAGTAATTTGGTAATGCCACAGCAAAGCCTGCTTATGGGCCTATAGCCTATAGCAGTATATAGCAGAGTCTACAGTGAACCATGACTAAGCCAAGCCTTCAGTTTGGGCAATAAATGTCAGAACATGGTCAAAAACAAGGGAAAAAAACACAACTACATTGATGCTTATTTCCAGTAGCATCCTTATGGGAATCTAATAGCATGTCAGCGCTAAGCTAACGCCAAATTCAGATGGACATGTTTGGAAATTTTTTAATCATACATGGCCATTTAAAGCTACTACAAACATTCCATATTTTATCTAAAGCCTGGAACAGACATATTAATATACAATGTGTCCAAGTATTTAGAAATACTTTTAAATCACTGAATTCAGCTACGTGAAGGTGCACCAACTATACGATCTCCACAGAAAAGCAAAGCCAATAGAACAGGATGCTCAATAGCAAGCAACATAAAGCCTCTCAGTACCAGGCTGTGGAGCAGTGGAACCTCATTCTTTAAAGTGATGGAGGAAAATTCAGTACCATCATGAGTTGGAATGGCATTTGTGATTGAGAATTAATTAACCAACATGACCTCACTAATGCTTGTGTTCGAATGCAATCAAATCCTCACAACAGTGTTCAAACTTTTTTATATATTATATATTTTAGTCCTTCAGTTACTGCAATTTTTCATTTCTAACAACTGACTGAAACGTTCTGGTGAGACTATCATTTAAAAATAAAATAAAAAATAAAATATAATAAAATATATTTCATCATCAGAATTATAGCCAAAAGGTGTGTTGGCATAATAAATGTCATGTGGAAATGATCTACATATTTAATTCACGTAAATTCAATCAAGTATTTTTTTCAGCTTTGTGAATCATTAACCATGTTTACATGCGGCCTAATAATCCATTAATAATCTGACTAATAGCTCAATCCGAAAAGAATATGTCCATGTAACACCTCACTCGAAATAGACTAATCCAATTGAGGCCATTCGGAATACAATTTCTATAAACAAGGTGGGTAATCCTGTAAATAATAACATCCGTGTAAATGCCTGTATCCGAACGTTAGAACATTCATGACGGGAGCATAAACTGGTCTGCAGAGCAAGTTTATCCTCTGATCTTTAAAAGAGCGGCGATGGGACGAACATCCAGCTTATGCATCTCAGAACACGACGTCTTCCTCTCGGCCGTCTTTACTAAAGACGTGAAAAAAGTTTTCCTGAATCTGACATAATTTTAAAGTAATTAAAAACACAAGTGCACAAGGTGAAAACTCGTCTCACTCTGACTAGACTCACGTGATGTTCGCTGTCATGGTAACGTCTACAGTAATGGTTTTCTACTCATGCATGTCATTTTACTAGTAGTGAGCATGCAAACAGAGATTTTCCATTAGATCACTGAGTAGAGTGAGAATATAAAAACCTCAGTCTCCATCTGTAACTGGAATGTACTCAATCGAATTGGCAAAAATCTTTGCATGTAAACACAGCCAATGAGAGTAATTCTGGTTGTGATATCTTCTTCAGGTTTGTGTTCTATATTGTTTACGGTAACCATTTTAAGATGATGCTGTTGGATGAGCCTTTGTTGGCAGAAAAAAAGAGTTCACTCATGCGGTCTTGAAAGGAGCTGTGGAGTCCACTCAAGTCAAGGCCACAGCGCTCTAATGCATTCTGTTACATAATGCTGGAGCGAGCTTGGGTGAACACAGGCACAGTTTCAGAGCCATATGGTATGCTCGCCTTAAACCTATCACCTTTCTGCTGAGGAGAAGCGTTCCAACGTGTGCAGGCCAACAGAAAGAACAATGTGTGTATCTACTAGTGAGGGGTTTTATGCAATAATTCATGAGGCCAACCCCAGTGATCTGAAAGAACAGCAGAAACATTTGCCCCGTGGCCCCATGTGCATGTGTATGTGTGTGCGTTTTCATCTAACAGCACTCGTTCTGACCTAATGCTGGATGTTGGGCTGTCTTGGTTTAAGCAGCTTAAATCCCACCAGTTCTCCTGAGTTGTTCAGGTACATCTGGCAGGTAGAGCCAGGTGAAGCCCACCATTCAATGCATCATTCAATGAGGAGCTCTGTATTTTCAGACTTAGATGTTCATACTTACGTCTGCCTGTTCAAATTGATAGTGACACAAGCACAATAATTATAGAACTCAACAGCATTGACAAGTCACTTTATTAAAGGTGGAGACTAGATTAAAGCAGAAATAGATACATTTGTGGCTTGGGATTAAAAAAAAACAGGTTTGCTGCAATTTAATTTAAAACCTTACATTCACAAATCTTCCAAGTGTTCTCATGTATTTAATGACTGGAACCTCTTTCTGCAGACCCCCACAGACATTTTCTCAGACACAAGGGAAATAAACTTCAATATTTTTAGTATAATGTAGCAATATAAAAATATTTTTCCCCATAATCAGATTATTTTTCCGCATAGTCGGACTAACTAGGACACTGCTTTCTCTCTGTGTGCGAAATGTTGTCTTTGTTTAGCTGCTAGCGAGCAATAAGGGATGAAAAAGGGAGCTGTGGGAACTCTCTGCTCTGCTGTGAAAACAATCTGGACCTCTCCAAAAAGACTGCCACACAGAGATAAAGACGACAATTGCAGCTTTCTTGACATCAAGAAATTGAGCACGGCAGCTCCCAAGTGGCACACTGACTAGGAATCTGCCCTAACATTGGGCGATTGTAAGTTCAATCAATCTCGTGATACCTCAGCCATCCACTGTTCCAAGACAGCATAACCTGCCTTGCTCTCTCTGGGTGGGAGGACTGGCACTCCCTCTCCCACATCACTCACAGCAATGTTAGCCATGATTTACAGAACAGGAAGCGAACTTGCAAGCACTTTTTGTTATCCAAAGCAGGTGTCTATTGGCTGACATAACAGAATTGGCAGGTAGTGTTCTCCTCCATGCACACTGAGTTGTCCAATGACATTGTGCAGGTGGCAGGCAGAAAAGATGCAGTGACACGTCACATGTCTTGGAGAAAGTATGTGCTTGCCTTAACCCTCTCCAACACTTTTCTAAATGCTTGCTCTTCCATGTAGATGAAAATCTAGTTTGCTTTCAGTTTTGTAAATAATACACAAATCATACACTGTGAAAAGGGGTTCAACAAATCATTCACAAAGAGAAATGCAATAGTTTGTGCTTAAAAAGCTTAAATGTGCCATTATTTCTTGTTTGTTATTGACAGTATTGAACTATAGTAAAGTAAATAGGAGCACTGCTGGTAACACTTTACTTGAGCCCTGCTAAATAATATTGACATAACCATGCCATAAACATGTTACAGCAGATATTGATCAATAATATAAGAGTGGCATGTTCCTGTTACCAGTAATTTGTCATGACAATTGTCTGACAGAGTGCACTTAGTAAAAAACTCGGATGTGACATAAGCTGTCATAACATCAAACATGTCTGTCATGACAATAACCAGCAACCTGTGACAGCATATGACATCTCCATGGCATATTTATGGCACAGTTATGTCAGTGTTATGTAACAGGCTTCAAATAACGTGTTACTGTGCTGCCATATTGTAGTGATGTCACAGAACTAAAGCTCGAATTTCCCAGTGCGAGTTATGAGTCGGGGGCTGTTTGAGTAAATTTTTCCCAGTTCTGAGTCATAAACACAGCATTATTCACACAGACTCAGCCTTATTTCACGGTTCTATTCATTAGATGAATAGTAGTCATGGGAAACAGAACATCGTTTTGACACCACCTAATTAAGGTTTCAACTGCAACACAACACAAGCAAATTCATGCTCTAAAACTCTCTCTTTTTCCAGCTCTCTCACTAACACACGCCAAGTCCAGGTGAGATCACCTGCCCTTCCCTGTGGCGTTCTGCACGACACACTGCCCACAATCCCCTGCCTCCTGCAGACGCACAAGAACACGGGATCAACATGACATGCAGCGGGTGGCCTGGCTACAAGGGTGCAGACATCTGTTTGCATGAAGGAATCTAATCAGGACCAGTGGAATTACTGTCAGGGCACTTCACACACAGCGATGAGGGAGCGAGAGAGAACGTGCTGTCCACAGAGAGATGGGACAAAGAGCCCTCTTCTGGTCAGAAGCAGAAGTGAAGACTGGCAGAGCGCTCTGCATATCTGGCTAAAAGTACGCAAGAGAACTAGGACTGTCACTAACGATTATGTAAGTAAAATAATAATCTACTGATCATTTGACAGTTCATTTGACAATTATTGTAGTTTAAAAAGAAGCCAAACAATAAGAATTGACTTAAGGGAACAATGATAAACCACACATAGTCTTTTGAAGACTCCCAAATACTTCAACTGAAAATGATTAACTTATAAGCCTTAAAAAAAAAATCACACATACCGTACTGTACAAAAGTCTTAGGTACTTAAGTAAACTCTTCAAAACCTTTCATGAGTAACATTAGAGAAAGGCAGATAAACACTAAAGCTGTAAACACTATCAATAATTAATTCTTTTAAAAAATGTAGTTTATCTTTCAAGCTCGTTTGACAAAGTTCCAGATTTCTCCTGAACGCATCCAGCTATTGCATGAATTTGTTCATTTCCATCACACACTTGATTTAACTTAATGAAGCACTAATTGGCCAAACAAGGCATTGGCTGATAACTACAAATAAAACCAGGCTTCCACAAGGAGGGGTTTGGAAATGGATAAGCCAAAACAATGACATATGTAAATGTATTACTTATTGAGTCAATATTATCTGTATTTCTTCTAATAATTTGGGGTTTTTCTGAACAAAAACTCTTTCTACCCAGATAAATAACTTTTTTAAATATAATTTCTGTCGTCTCAAGCGCCTAAGACTTCTTCACAGTACTGTATTTACAGAACATTTGACAGTTCGAATAACTCTGGTCAGACTACATGTTTAGTTGCTTTGCTACATAAAACTAAGTGATTTATACAGTTTTCTAAAAAATATACCTACATATGTAATTTCTGTGCCAATTTTAGTGCACAATTCCACTTTTTTAATTAACATATTGGGCAAAAAAGTAAAACAAAAATTAACACGTGCCATAACATTGGCTCAGGCCACAATTGATGTTTTTTTGGGGTTTTATTTATTTATTTATTTAGTATTTTTGATTGTTTATTTTTATAACATATTGATAGTAATTTACCCTGGGGTGTTTACATGTTTGCAAATTACTGTTTATATAAAGAAAAAGCATATAAATGCTAAGAGATAGCCATACATAAAAAGCAAAAAAATCTGTATTATCATGCAAACTAATCATCCATCCATCCATCCATTTTCCAAGCCGCTTCTCCGTCAGGGTCGCGGGGGCAAACTAATCATCTCACTTCGAATTTTGCTTTGAATCTTTGCATCCCAGGCAGACTTACACAGACAGTGGGATGATGTAATTAAATTACCATAAATGCATAATCAAAACATTCACATTGATTTCTTCTGGAAAATATAGTGAAGTTGTCATATCAATAAAAAAAAACAAAAAAAAACTCAACCCAATTTTTTACCATCAAGGCTTGAGTACACAAATAACACTCTCAGTATGTGTATAGATTTGTATATGTGGTCTTTGCTCAAAGTGGGTGTCCAACAGCAGCAGCTTTCGCTCTGCAGTTTCATTCATTTAAACACATTTTCTCCTGCTCCTACTATCATCCTACTCTCATAGCATGCTTTTCCAACATTAACATTTCTTTGTGAGTGCAAGGTTTATTCCACAAACTCAAAATATATGTAACATCTGGAGTCTACCTTTGGCATAAGCAACTAAAGCAAGAATACCTGACACATTTTGACTTTCTATAGATTCTAATCTTTTCAAGCCACTACAGTAAAGAAAGAGGAACTTCTTCTTAAGGTCTAGACGCTTCATGCTTATATTACAGGTAGCAGCATATTTCTACTGATCCAGTGTGAATACTGCAATCCATCATGAAACAAAAAACTGCCTTGTTTTTGCAGCACTTAGTGGCAACAATGTATGAATAATTAGTGGCTAATGGTTTGTGGCATCGCTGACATTCAAACTCACAATGACAAGGCTAAACCTTAAACCAGACTTACACTGTGCGATTTTAGCCCATTTTTAAGCTGATTTGGTCAGAGTCGACTGAATTTCATGATCGGGCCGAATTTCAGCTTCATCGGCCATCGTTTGTAGCATCATATGTAAATGATGCCCGATTAAGCGCCCAAACGAGCTCCGATTGGATGGATTTCTGACATGTCAGAAATTTTGGTCGCTTGTCTCACAATCTGAACAGCTGCTCCTACACAGAGGCAAAAAAGTCCACATTTGTGGCACCAGCATCCGTGTATGCCAACTTTGCTCTGTTGAGTTAAATTGCGAAGTATAAGTAAATACAGTGTTTTTTGTCTTCGTAGAGCTGTCTGTCTGTAGATCGCCTGCTCTTTAGCACCAGTGCACAGTGTGGCGCAAGTTAGCAGAGTCAATCTAGCAGTTTGTCAATGGCTGAATCTGGCTCCTACACCAAAACAGTGCAATTGTTTGTCCAGTATGGAATTGTGCACACATGGCTGAATCTCTCAGACAATGATGCACATTATGGGTGCAGGAGTAACTATTTTAGTATGTGGTGCACTATGTACAGAGCAGGGAGACATTTGAGATTCAGATTTTGCTTGGGACTCGGAGGCTCAGCCTGTTGTTTTGAATGAAACAGCTTTATTGTAGACAGAGCGTCTGTAGTGGATGCATTTCACATGCAGTGTGAGCACCCATGTCGCAACATGTCAGGTGGGTGATTCAAACGTAGAGTGTGAGTCACCAAAGAACAAGATTTCTAAAATTGCAGTGTATGCCTGGCTTAAGATGGTTTTACCTCTGAGGAATTAATTCCCCATTTAACTACATCACACTGGTAAAGGCTGAAATGGTAACTATCATGGCTAGTTTAACTAAAATATGTAAAATGTATCCAAATTCCTTTAGCATGACAACATAAAACACACAAAACTTAAAGAAACTGTAACAGACCAACTCAATGCTGAAGGTTTATACCTTCAGGACCCTGCTCTTTACTTTATAATCTTGCATTGTACCATGGCAAAGCTGACATTTACACCGTCAAGATTTTGCTATATACCTTACA
The DNA here is from genome assembly GCF_015220715.1 of Pygocentrus nattereri. Lineage (NCBI taxonomy): Eukaryota > Metazoa > Chordata > Actinopteri > Characiformes > Serrasalmidae > Pygocentrus > Pygocentrus nattereri. The sequence goes on along the minus strand of NC_051234.1, from coordinate 5,514,774 downwards.
TATTCAAATCATACTGTGCCAAGGTGAAGGCTGCCCCTTATTGTTTAATCCCAGTATTCCACTATGAGAGTCTGAGAAACTTTCAGGAGCTACTCATATAGCACTGGGACATGCATCCACTGAGTTCCACCCAAAAGCTTCAAGCACTTCCCTAAACACAAACCTCCAACCATGTACACCAAGCCTGTGACAGTTCCAATCCGTCTCAAGCATTGGTAAAAATTTTAAAGTGCCCGTCTGGGCCTCACCTGTCAGCAGCAATGTCGCCGGGCTTCAGCCCCGAGCCGTTGTCGAGGGAGTGCTGGCGGGAGAGGCCTGGCGCCCTGCTTCGGTCCCCTGGGGGCCCCTGGTAGAGGAGTGGGGCCTCCTGCAGTTTGGCTTTCTTCTCCTGAGGAGCTTCCTCGTGGCGTCTGCGTGAGACACCCCGGAGGTCACTCGCACCTGGGGGCAACGCAGCCCCTGACCCACTGTAGAACCAGGCCCCGGACTTGGTGAGGATTTCTTGTTGTTTTCGGCACAAGTTGCATACCCACATTACCTGACAGCAAAAGAGGAGAAGGAAGGTTAAATACTGGGCTTGGTGCTGGCAGGTCTTCATTACATTACACTGGGTAAAGAGTGCAAAACCATGAGATATTATGGAAATTACGCATCACAAAAGGGAAGTATAAAAAGGAATTAGCTGTTAGAGAGTTGATCTCGCAGTGTTGATTAGCAAGCATGTGTAATGTCATATAGGAGCCCTGGCTCTATAGCGCTTTGGACATTGAGGTTGCTGCTAGCTACTGCCCGCTAATTATCATGGTTTTGCGCTCCACACCTCTTTAACGTGAGATGAGGATGAGGCTGAGACTGCTGTTGTGGGAGAAGGCAGTTCATTAGCTCAGCACAGAGTGAATTAACGATTGTAATAGAGAAACCAAAGCTAGTAAAATCAGCTATTTTTTTCCCGACCCCCCCCCCCCCCAGAATTATGTAATTAGAAGTCCCACAACGAGCTGTCAGAGTAAAAGAAAGCAGTGAAGTCGGGGTTGGTGACATCAGCAGTGGTTGTTTGTCCTCAAACACAGTTTCATAAAAGGCTCCACATGGTATGAAACTATGAAAAGTGGACCAAACATTCATACACGAAAAAAAGAACAACTGTCATGTGAAAACGTAGGTGGGGAAAAGAAACAAACTGTCACAGACTGACCAAACAATCAAGGAAACTACCTAGAAAGGCTTTGCACCTGGTGGTACAAACCCCTTATTATAGCGACAGTAATAAGAAAAACAATCATATCCGTTATCCATATCCATTAACTATTTAAGATATGTTATAGATACCCAACAAATAAGTTCTAAGAACTGTCAGCCAAAAACAGCTAATTTGGCTAAGAAAGAACCAAAGTCAGTTATGTCCTAAAAGCTTTTCAGAACTGTGAATTGAAGCACTGAGTGAAGTACTTCATAGACCTGGCTTGTAATTCACTCATTCACTCACTCCCCCACCCACTCACTCATATGCTCACTCACTACTTCAGTTTAGCAGGCGATAGTGCACTATTGGCACCCAAGCAGCTTTCTTTCTTTCTTTTTCTTTCTTTCTCTCCCTCTCTCTCTCTGTATGCAGCAGCATATGGCACTGCAGACTGTCCCTGTCATTTTGGCAAAAAGACACTAGTCTAGCCAACGTGAGAGACACCAGGAGAAATCCTGAGAGAATGAACAGAAGGAGTGAAGAGGAGTTAAAGGAGTGCTTCGCTCAGGAATGCTAACATAGCCATCAATGAATGAAGGGAATTCATGAATGAAATTAAAACACCGTCATTTTCCATCGTTAGCTTTTACTTATTAATAGCAATGTCAAATTTTGTATGGCTACACATTCCTTTAAGAGCTGCCTGAGGAAAGAGAGTGGATATGCAGTATAAGAGAGAGACAGAGAAACAGACAAGACATGGACAGAGAGATGTCTCATCTCTCTCTCCCTCCTCAGACTGATGGAGAACAAGGGTTGAACAGAATGTTCTATCTGAAGCAAGGATGTGTCAACAGATACTCTGAGGAAAAAAAGCACTTAACAAGTTCTCCTAGATGTCTACATGTATTTGTATTTGTAACTACATCAAACTACGGTATGACTGTTGCCTCTTAGGCTGTATGTACTAGGCACTCTGTATCGGTTTGGCTTCTAATGTCTGCCCAGTTGGCCTGGGTAAGGGTGTCTTAATAAATTAATGCAAATGAAACTGGTGAAGAGTTTGCAAAGACCTAGTAATCAGTGTCATGTTTTCTTACACTGCTGAGAAAATATGTAAGACAAGCCACTAATTATTAGTGCTTTATTGGCAGGAATCTTGCCAATACCTAAAAATCCTTGAGTCAATATTATGTGCCAAATGATATATCTGTCGAGGCCTAGAACATACAAGAGCACATCTGAAAATTGGGTTGGGCAGTGCCACTGCAGACATGCATTGAGGCAATAACCCAAAATTGGATTGATGGGTTGGTTCTATCTAGCTGAGCATTTACATGGACACACAACACAGAATGACCTTCTCTTTATCTGCTTCAGCACAGAGCAAGGGTGACCAAATGCTAAGCTGGTATAGCTAGACAGTTCCACTCACAACCAAACGTTACTGCAAGGTCATTTTCTCCTCCCTCAGGTAAAAAGACAGTCACCTTCTCTCCCTTAGGGTCACGGCAGAGTCATCCACTGACCACCCTGAAGCTGCTATGCTCCACCACTGGGTCCTCTGGCCTTACCAGCCTTCATTAGCCCGATCTCTCCACCCTCTCCTGGACATATCCCCGTTCTTTCAGCTCCTGCCAGGGCCCAGCACGTCAGCCCTGACCCATTTACCCAGCCCCAGATCGCAATTAGCAAAGAGTCAGCATCGGTGCTCCTCTCCATCACTATCTGCCAGGGGTAATTAAACACGCTCAGAACCCAGGAACCGCTGGGCACTCTCTCTCACCATCCTGAATATCTAATAGCACATTAGCATTCTCCAGCCATGGGATGAACTGGGGTACTTCTCTGATCACTCCCGGAGCTTCCAATACAGAGAGTGATGGGTCCACATGGTATACTAAAAGGGCTCTTGATTTTTCTCAGTTGAAACAGCAGGACTGATTGCATGGGCCACCACCCAGGATACAGCCCAATGCTTTTTGTTTTGTTTTGTTTTTTGGACTAAAGAAATTTCAGGCAACACTGTCCAAAATGGAAGAAATCAAATGCTGTTTTAAGTGTTTTTGAGGTTTAAACTGCTGTAAAACATTGCTTCTGTATCTAATCTAATCATTTTGATTTGCATAATCAATAAAATGGAATAAAAGCAGATACATTGCTTGTTACCTTGTCAAGCATTTTATAGTTTCAACAAATGTTTTTCAAATGTATCCTTGTATAAAAACCAACTCTTCCTATGTTCTTGGTACGAATGTATACCAAGACTTAAGGCTGACTGGGTCAGGTCTGCCTATATGAAAATCAGCTTTGCTTGACCTCTCTTTCTTTAAGACTGGTTTAATTCTGTGGTGATGTGCACTTGATCAATCAAGTCGCTCACTGCTAGCTGTGCCAAACTACTGTGCGATTTTTGGGATCAAATTAAACCGTGTGTGTTGTCCCAACAGCAATGTAAGCTTTAATGAGCGGCCAATCTCTTCAAATAAAAGAGGGGCTGATGCCTAGCCCCACCTCTATAATCTATATTCTCCAGTCCATGGCTAAATATTTTTAATATCTTGCAAGTCTCAAAGTACCCTAGCTATCCAAGACAGAGCACAGAAAGGTTACTAGAGTTGTTAATGGGATTTTCACTATTCTCATTTGATGTTGGAAGCTCTAATGAGCACGTAGGCGTGGACAACATGGCAAAAAAGTACATCACAATACACTGAACTTTCAATATGCATCATAATATTCAGTATTTTTGAGGTTTGATGCGTTAGAACAGACAAAAAGAACTAAACAGGACTAATTATGCTCTCTTTGTGACGAAACATGCAGTTGGTCCATATTTTTTACACATTGCCTCAAGCATAGTCATTTAATGTGATGTTATTTAATACAATAACAATAAATATTGCCATACTCCCGAACTCCACCTGTAAGGGTTCAGCCAATAACTGACCTGGAATTTAAGGCTGGAAAACGATATAAAGGACAGAGACGCATTACCCCAACCTTCATCTACACTCCTCTTCTCTTCTCCCCTCCCTTCTTTCACCATTCCTCTTCTCTTGCATAGTCACCTCTTCCTGAGTTTGCACATTTCATAGTCATTGAACCTGAGTCCAAAAATAGACTCTAATAATGGACAGTTACACAGACACAGAGAAAAACACTCAGAGGAAGACAAAATGCTGCACACTGCATTAGCAGTAGACATCTTTGAATCGTTTAGCAGCTGTTGTTGACCGTCACGTTGTACAAGGTGCTGATATTATATAGTCTCTGTCGCCAAATAAACTGTGCTCATATTTTGGCCTCTCTAGCTTTAGTCTGCTACCCTTTCAGACTGACCTGAACAGAAAGCGCATTAGATATTAATCTGTGGATTTGTTTGCTTTCCTTATTTGACTGCTAAATATGTGCAAGAGCTCTTTTACGATGACACAAGCCATTCTGCAAAGATAGACTGGTTTGCTCTCATTAGTCCTGATTTTAAAGTGCTTTCCGCTTTTCTCAGTCATTTAGCCCCCTCTTGTGGACATACAGCCACACTGCAACACTGTCATAGTGAAGGCAAGAGGCGACGTTGCAAAGTTAGTGAGCCCAAACTCAAGGAGGACTGCTTTGTGAATAATAACTCAATATTTAGAAGGTTTCCTTTGCATTGTCTGCAAAACAATTTGACAAATCACACTGCTCAGTGTGTACCTGTGAAAAAAAGGGTTGATCATTTCACAATGACTACTGCACAGTTAAACACTGAGCTGTGTGATTTGTCTTAAATAGTCACGGATTTTCTGGTTTGTGTCCTCTGCTCCCACATTGCTGTCGATATGATGAATATTTGGCCTTTCTCATATGACAAGACAGCGTTCAGTACAAAGCAGAGGAGATACATGAAAAGATGTAGTGAAATATTGATGCGGCGCTGAGTGAGATGTCATCTGTATCATATGGCTGTGTTCCTCTTCACCAGCAATGAACTGGAGCTAGTCTTAAAGAATCCTGTGCACAAAAAAGCCTCTTTAAAATGATGTAATATGAAAAATTGACTCATTTATATTGGCAATGATATAGCAATCATAGCTGTGTAATATGACAATATGTATCGTCATTGTGATAAGTTACATCACAGTGTCACAATATGCTTGTCTAAGCACACTGTGGATGTTATAATTACTTAAAAACCCTTTCCAACCGCACGTTTGATTAAAATGAGCATAATTAGTCCAGTTTAACAGGATGTAGAGCAGCACAGTGTGTAAAATATTGAATATAAGTAACTGGATTCAAAATTGTTCATGATATTTTTATTTTAAAATGTTGCAATACTTTGTTCTAACTTATTACTTGTCAGACAAAATATAGTGACACATTGTGTATCATATAAAACTTGCTGAAGCACATAAGTGACATGAAGTTTCAGAATCTGAAAATGCCTGTTGCACTTTACATTGTGTGTAAATTTCACAATGAATGGACCAAAAGAAACGGCCCAAAATAACTTGGTCATTTTGAAAACGTCTAAAAACGTCTGCTTCCATAGACTTACATTAAAAGTGAAGTAGGTTTTTTTCCTTCTACTGTAAAGTTATCATTTTGGAGACACAAGGTTTTCCACCCAAACAGCGATTTATATATGGGTGAGTTCAGATTAGTGGGTCATTAGTTGAAATGATACAGTGAAGGTTACCGCCACTGGTTTTGTTGCTTTTGTCAGCCAAGGATAACAAATGTGTGCTGAATATGAATGAATGTTACTCAGATGTCGCTGCATATGCACTGAATATAGATGATCACTGTGCTTGCATTTCTAAAACACAAGGCGTTCCAAAAGCTCAAGATAAATAAAGGCAATAAAACTCCTGCGTATACAGCACTCGGTGAGAAAATAAATCTGGACATTTTTCAGCAGAGAAATGCAAATGAGTGGCAATATAAATGAAATAAATATTGCACAGCATGCGGCCGAAAGGTTTTGACGGATGATTCTGATGGTTGCCAAAAAGTGTCCCACTTGAACTCGCCCTACGTTACCGTGTGCCGTGCGCTGTTTAAATGCTGTAATGCTATTTGGTCGAAAGTGACTAAATTTTGTGATGAGCTTCATCACTCACGTGCTCCAGCAGCCCGGCACGTGGATCATGAGAATTTAATGAGCTTCTATATTTAGTGTGCAGCGGCTCATAATAGACCTTGATGCATATTCATGCATTTTGTTTTTCCTTCCAAGTTTAGAGAGACCTGTTAATTACTGGTGTTAGGAGCGAAGCGGCACGTTCGAAAATAGACTCTCTCTCCTTCTGCTCGAACCTCACACGGCTGCTGTTTCTGGTTCAATCCCGGCATCCCTAGAACTTGGAGCAGCTCCAGCTGCAACTGGTTTCAGGGTTACATATAGACAAAGAAGAGCAGGGACACATATGCCATGGGTTGATATGGCTGCAGGCGTATCTGCTGTCCAGTACTGGTTTGAGAGGCTGGGCGATGGCAGAGGTGGACAGCAGATATGTAAGAGTTAATAGCCCTTACAACAAAGAAATTACAGGATTTATATCCTATATATTACTGTAGTAACCTATAAAACATTTAGTATACAGTAGTAAAGCACAGTATAAATCTTACAGGAATCATGCAGACATCACAGTAGAATTATTGCAGATGTTTTTCAGAAGGTCAGGTTTAACCTAACACTGTTTCTAGAAGATGGCAGATGTAAACAGGACATTTATAAGAGTTAACAGTGAGCTTGGCCTCAACAGATGGAGTCAGCTCTTACTTTCAAACATCCTAATAACATTCAGCCTGCTGCAGAACATCTCACAGGAAAAGATGCTGACGTGCGCACTTACAAATGGTTCTTCAAGGGTTCTTTAGTGAAGGCAATACCTATTTCTCAGAACCATGAGTTCCATAGAAGCTAAATGGGCTTTTGCATGGTGAACCTGTTCCTCAGATTGATGGAGAACGTGTTATATGCAGTTCTCCACAGCACCAAAGAGGGTTCTGCTGCTGCTATGGTGTCAGGCTTGGTGCTACATAGGACCATTTTCCAAAAAGGTTCAATGTAGAATCATCTACACATCACAACATGTTCTCTATGACTCTGAAGAACCATTTCACCACGCAAAGAACCATTTAAGCCTGAAATGGTTTTAGAGCTCACGGTTTAAAATGGAGCCTTTCCCTTTAATAGCTAAATTGCCCCTTTTTTCATGTAGGTGTTGCTAACATTACCATCTAATGATCTTTTTATAAAATCGTTATGCTTACCCATAATGGACATTTGTTCTGGTTCCGTCAGGAAAAGGTTCAGTCTGACGGTTTAGAGTATTTGTTCCAGAAATCTCCACCACATCAACGCCTCCAACACCTCCTGTCCCAACGGTTTCCCGTCGAAATGTTCAGTTAAGGCTGTCCAGCCGGTTAGACTTCGCCTTTCAACACATGGACTCCTCATTTAACGGCCACGACAGGAGCCAGAAGAAGAAGTTTGGGGGAGAAATGAGGGGAAACGCGCTGACATGAAGCCGGTGAGACGACGAGAGCACAAGAAACGGAACCATCCAGGAAAATACAAGAACGGCTCGCGCGGTGCGGTTTCCCGCCACAGAATGAGTGGCGCTGTTCTCATTACTAATACATATGCACGAAGGGGGCGGGGCCTCGCTTATTAGATATGCAGAACCTTCGCTAACCCCGTTCATAGAGCTTCGTTGCGTATGTAACGTGTTAGGTCAAATCTCGCGAGATCCTGGAGATACAAACTCAGTGTGTGTGCTTTCACAGTGCAGATCCAGATGAGCATTTAAAGGGGAATTCCACCAATTTTTCAAAATTTCTACATTTCTGCATAATTCTTCTTCATTGCGATATAAACATCAAAAGTCATTCAAAATGGTTTGGTTTGAAATGGTGCATTGTAGAGACTCAGATTTCTTTACAGTGGTGATGATGGGAACCAGGGGTCGCCGTGGCTACAATGCAAATATGGCTCTTTTGTTTACTATGCAAAACCACCCGTGAACCTGCTTGTGTCCTCTGAGGCTTATATGTAATGTTGATGATGGTAAAATAATGGTAAATCTGAAAAATTGATCTCTCTGTGGGGCCTTAAAATAGCCTTCATGTACATCCCCAACACCAGGAGTGGATTGAAATCAACGAAACAGATGTTTTAGGCCAAAATGCACAATCATAAAATCACTACACAATCATAAAACAAAGTCTCCGATTCATAACCGTTTCATGTAAGGTTCTTTCAGAGGCATTACACTCTTTAGACGTCTGGTTCCCATCACCATCGCTGTAAGCATACCTGTTCACACCGAGTGTCTAGTTCAAGTAAATAGGCAGGTTTAAGAGACCTTGCTCCCTGGGACATTAAGTATTCACGTACAACTTCAAGGTCTACTACAAGTGTCTGTATTTTACTGTTAAAGCTTTTGTATATTTTGAATAAACAATGGGCAGTTCACTGTCTAGCACAGCATCAATTAAAACTGAAATAAAAAAAAGCTTTTCTGACCCATGGATTTGTTGAGATTTTTTAATATGGACCCTTTAGAGGTTGAGTTCGGCACCGCTGCTCTAGAGGGAAGCATTTTAAACTAAACCACTCTGAATAACTTTGCTGACACATTAACCGTTTAATTCTGCAAAAATCTTGAAAAATAGGTGGAGTTCTCCTTCAAAATTGATTTTAGGTAATTATTTATTTATCTGGCAGATAAGTAACAGTTAATACAGGACAAATTCCAGGAATTTATATAAAAAAAAATTAAGAATACTATACTATTATACTGTTAAGAAGAGTCTAAAACATAATGGTTTCTAAACTAAATGTTATAGTCATTTAATGAACACTAACTGAATAGCACCATATAAAACATCTTCCAAAGGTTAACATAACTTTCATTGCAACTACCAAACAAGCCTTTTATCAAGGCACAATACAAGAACATTCATCAAAACAACCACTATTTAGATTAAGATACTGAACCTCTTGTCAGCTTGTTTATTCAGGACATGATCTACTGAGGTAGTGGGTGAAAAATGGCCAGTGCTTCTCTCCACACACACACACACACACACACACACACACACACACACACACACATATATATATATATATATATATATATATAGACACACCTCAAACCACTCTGAATGGCTTGTTCACAATCAGGCAAAACGCTTTGAACAATGGGTGGAATCTGCACCCTAAAACACACACCGTGTCTGTGCACAGAAACAGGCCTACTACACCTGAGTAGGCCATAGCCTGTAATTGGTGCTGTTTCACTCAGTCCAAAGCTTGGATGTCAGTGAAAAGAAGCGCGTTGAAATCTCTTCCTTTTTTTCCGTCAGCGTTGTTCTGCTCTCCCCCATCACACAGAAAGCCATGCTGAAAGAGATCGTGTTGTCTGAGACAGCATGAATATTTACAGGTGCAGCAAGCAGAGCTGTTGGACTCAGCACTCTGGGAACACGATAGCAGGGCCTAAGCTGAGCTCTGGGAAATCTACATGAGGCAATGTCTGTGTGCAAACATGACTAAGGGTTTGGTCAGCCTGACCACATATCGACTTAAAGTTCTGCCTATTCCTTTATTTTTCTAGTAGTTCATTTGTTTGTTTGTTTACCCATTTACTTGTGTCTGAAATTAGGCCTATATTTAACAATACAGAATACAGAAATTCCATATGCAAATTAAAGGGGAATTCAATCAATTTTCCAGCATAATGAAATTGTCAAGATGTCAACAAACATCATTTCAAACACTCTGAATGACTTTTTGTTGACATCATTTTATTTTCAGTTTAATTTTATTCTTTGTATGTATGGTTCCTATCACCACCACTGTGATAGGAACCAGACATCCAAAGAATAAAATGTCTCTGAAAGCTAAATTACAGAAGGTTATTACACAAATTAGTTAGGAACCTGCTGCTTGATGCCCGAGGCATTGTTTTACAATAGTTTTGAGATAATCTTTTGGCTTAAAACAAAATTGTTCCCAAAGAAAACATATTTTTTAGATTATTTAGTTTATTTTTTTTACATATATCTAAAAAAAGACTTATGATGCCCTCATCACTGTACGGTTGTATAGACATTTTGTCAAATTACTGTCAAGTGGATTGCCTAAACACTGTCCAGCCTTAGTCAAGGAATCTGATGGGCAGCACAGAACAGATGGTCACTTTCTAGTGTTCAGCAATCCTATCTACAACCTGTTTCACTGGACAGCCTCTGAATTCCGCAACCGAACACACTGGGCGCCATGCAGTGGATGTGCAGACGGCATGGCTCTCCAGACACTTGAGTACCAGAGAACTGAGGAACCAGAGATGACTTGGAACTTCCGCCCAGGCAAGAGAAATGACCTTGCTGACCCGACAACTGAAGAAGGCATTCAAGACGCAGCAAAACAAACATTATGGCAACACCAACACATATAACAGAAACATGGCTCTCAGAAAAATGTTGTAGCAAACTGTACAACCTAGAAAACTAAAGAAGACGCAATTAAAAACAGCCAAAATACAAGACAGAATTTTGAGGAACACTGTAGCTCATGGACAGGCTATGAGAGCAGACTCATACCTTGCTAACAAACAAGGACGTCATCACTAAGGTAAACAGGACTTTTTAAAAGGAAATTCCACAGATTTCTCAAAATGCATTTTTAATTAAATCATTGTAATTCAGAGTAGTTTGATGTGAAATGGTGCACTGTAAAGAAACTTATATTAGCGGTAAGAGGAACCAGTGGGCGTGATGTCTACAATGCAACTATAGCAGTTTTATTTACTATCCAAAATGCTGAGTAAACCTACACAGGTCTTCTAAGTCATATTTATAATGAAGTGTAATGTTGATGATGGTAAAATAGTGGTAATGCATGTAGACCATAAATTAATGTTTTAGACCAAAACATTCTCAAAACTATAATAAAACAATGTTTCAGACATTGGACAATATATTCATAATCATTTCGTTTAAGAACTTTCTGTGAGGGAGCTTTTGGAGATATTAAACCCTTCAGACGTCTGGTTCCTATTACCACCAATGTGAGCAATTCTGACTCTGTCAATTTCTCCATAACGCACCATTTCACACCAAACCACTCTGAATGACTTTATTTACATCTTAACCATTTAACTGCATGGTATGTTTAAAAACTCAGTTCCCCTTTTACCCTTAAAAGCCAATCCCCTCCAACTCAGCTTCATCACAAACCCACTTCAAGCTGGAATATGAGCTCCTTTATTATCTAATCAAACAGTTTTACAGTAGGTTTGCAAACTGAGAAAGAGCAAATGTGTTTATTGCAACAAAAAAAATCACAAGTTGTTTCCTGTCACACAGCCCCTCCAACTGAGACTCCAATTCCCATAACCCCTCAGTTGATTGTATGTCAGCGCAACACACCTGTTCTGTTTATCAGGTGATCTGTTTAGTTAGCTTTATAAGCCTGGGCTTTAACTTAGACACTTTGTGAGGTACTGCTGCTGGTACCAGAGTTATGGAGCGTTTCATTATGCATTCCGATTTGTTGTTCCTGTTGATTGACCACTGCCTGTTTGTTACGTCTCTGCCTTTGACTTTGTTATAATAGTGTTTTCCTGGTTTTTGCATTGTTTTGGACTTGAACATGGCCTGTTTATAGACGACGGCTTCGGAGCTCCCTCAGACTAGTAAAGCCTCTTCAACTTTTACAAATCAGCACGCATCTTCATTCTGTCCTGTTACATTGCCACTGTCTCAGAGAAGAGTTTCTTTCAGTCACCGTTACGACAGAGCAGGAGCTGCTCTGCAACTACCAAGGTATACACTGCTCTGCAACTACCAGAATACATGTAACGTCATTATGTAATTAGAATACCAAAAAGCTAACTGTACTCCATTACTGTTGTAGAAAAAAAGAGCAATCAGATTACAGGTACATTATAAAAAGCAGGATCACCTTCAAATCATATACATCTATAGAAATTTTTTATTTTTCCCATATAACTAAGCTCTGCAGCTTCACAGAGCCCTGCTGGTTACATCCCATATAAATGAAAAAACAATGCATAGCCACGCCTTATTAACGGATGGAAATGAGATCCTAATGCATGGCCACAAATTAGAAATGCGTGGTAATGAGATAATTAAGTCATGGCCACGATTTAGTAGGGCATGAGAACGAGATCATGCCTTAATAAGTTGTGGCCACACATTAGGATCTTGTTCCCACACCTTACTGAGTCCTGGCCTTGACTTAAATATCTCGTTCCCATGCCTTAGTAAGTCGTAGCCACGCATTTAAAAAAAAAAATTATTCAGGATGTCACCAGCAGGCTATATTATACTACTCCATAGCAGCTATTTTTGTTTATTTTTATGTCAGGTGTTTATCCTGATTTGCCATATCACCTACCATATCACCTGATTCTACAGCAGCAAACTGATCTGACGCTAAGCTCCTTTATTCACTACAGCTGCTCCATAAAATTCTACAGCTAAATGAAATTAAACTAAACATTTTAAAGTGAGCTGATATTACCTAACAATCCAAAAACATGAAAGGAGAGAAAAATCTTGTGTCACGATTGGTTCCTCCCACTCCTCCATGTGCTACTTTGTTTACTTTGATCTTCCATGTGCGTTTGTTTTGGTTCTGTCCAGCCCCATTGTTGTCTGACTCCACCCCTCATTGTTACCACCTGTTTCCCACCTGTCCCTCGTCTTGCCTCTGTTATATAAGCTCTGTGTTTGCCCTGGTCTTTGTTTAATGTTAGATGTTCTGATTGTTTGTTGGTGTTGTTTGATTCAGTGTTTCTCTCGTCATGTCTGAACCCCAATCTCTCAGTGTTGACCATTTGAACCTGGACTGTATCTACCACGACCCTGGATTTGCCCTTAATAAAAGTCGCTTATCTCCACATATACGTCCACCTCCTCGCTCCACATTACAGTGAGCAGTAAAGTTAGTTTCGTTTTCAAACAAACTATTTCTTTCTCCAAAATGATGGCAGTAAAATGATGATGTGTAAATTATTATTATTTATAACTAAAAACATCCGTTTACACCTTGTTTTCATGTGAAACTGTACCTTTTTAAATTTGTAGGACACGTTTGTATGGGCTACTGAAACTGTGAGTTAAGAGGGCGTCTACAAACTACATCCCAAACGCAATCAAGTAAGTCCAAGCTTGCCGAGCTAATATGAAGCCTTATAAGCCAGTACAGGCTTTTCAGCAGAAAAAACACAAATGATGCCCAGTTAGAGTTATGAGAATGGCCTCTATGTGGAATTATTGTTAATGAAGTTGTGCCTATTTTCTCTGCTCAAGAGCACACTCAAACTCCAACAATGTATACTGTACAAATTTAGCATCTTCATGTTAAAGACGATAAATTTGTACAGTATACATTGTTGGAGTTTGAGTGTAGGCACAACTTCATTAACAATAACTCCAAATTAAAAATATTTTTGCATATTTCTTCAGACTTGTCCATTTAGCTAAATATGACGTCAGCGACTGTCAGTTTAAAGCACAATATGAGCTCCTCCACACTTATTTTGAATAGCCGATTTCCGATTGAAAGTACTTGAGCTGAAAAAAAAAAAGATTCACAACTTCATCTAAACAGGCCAGACTCATTCAGGAACAACTCTAAAAGATTTATAGTTTATTCATGAAGATTTTATTTCAAAGCAACTGTTTCTACTGGCTCGTTTATAGATTTTCAAACAGAATCAGTCGGTCACAATTTCAATAAAGCCTAACTGGCTGTGTCTTGTTTAAAAGCAGGCATAGTGGCATAGCTTTAAGTAATGTCTACTATCTACTATTTCTTTCCCAATAAAGTATCGAAAATGACTATAGTATTTTCCCTTGTATAGTTAGTATAAGCAGGTTTTACATGGCAACGCAGAAGTAATGAAAAGTGAGGTTACGATTTTCAAGAATCTTTAAATAAAGTAACCTCATTACTTTTTTATAGAAGTAATTAGTAACTTGTTATTAATTGCCTTTTTTGCGTAAATACAAGCTATGAGTGAGAAATAATTTATATTGAATTATACCATCCCTTTGTATTCACAGGATATTTTGATGGTAAAAAAACTATACACTATTCTATTACATCTAATACTGCACTATATACTACAGGACAATATATATTTTGCTGTATCCCATTTAGTTATATTAAAGATGCAGGGTTGTGCGAGATGAGTTTGTAGGGAAACACCATAAGCCAGGAACACAGCCAGTGTGTGACAGGGAACACTCCAGCTGACCTCGCCTCTGATGTTCACTACAGCTGCACCATCTGGACCGAACAGAACCCGACACTGCGGCTATTATCGCCCGGCACAAAGAGACTGGCCCCATGCCAGAGCACCACCATGAGTTTCTACAACAGTATCACCACTGTACTCCTCTAAAATACTGCTGCGGGGGCAGTCCTGGGCTGGAGGTTAGGGAACCAGCCCTGTGACCGGAAGGTCGCTGGTTTGATCCCCTTGGCTGACAGTCCATGAGCAAGTCACCTAACCCCAAGTTGCTCCCCGGGCGCCGTGGATAGGGCCGCCCACTGCTCCGGGCAAGTGTGCTCACTGCCCTCTAGTGTGTGTGTGTTCACTAGTGGGCATGTATGTGGGTGCTTCACTGCACGGATGGGTTAAATGCAGAGGTCTAATTTCACAGTGACACAGTGACAAATGGTTGTTAATTCTAATTCTATTCTAATTCACTGTAAATCCAAATAGAATCACTGTATTCTACCATCATACTGCTGCTTTATAAATCCAAACAGGCTCATTGTATTCTACCGTCATACTGCTGTACTGTAAATCCAAATAAAATCACTGTATTCTACATCATACTGTTGCAGTGTAAAAACACACTCATTGTATTCTGCCATAATACAGCTGCAAGAAAGAATCCAAATATACCGGTCAGTCTAATCAGTACCAATCCACCACATTACATCACTTTATTACTAATGTAGCTAGAGTCACTGCATTACTTCACAACACTGCTTCAGAAGGCTAATATTATATTAGCGACTACGTTACATCACAACACTCATCCAGAGTCGCAAGAGTCACTAATTCACAACACTAGGTGCTGCATTTTGGTCTCATACAGTGTGGATTTGAAAAATGGCAAGATTTAAACCAAAATACATGAGTATGATGTAGGTTTTGATTTGTGTTTTAAAACAGTTTAAAACAGCATATCACAGGCAGGTAGATGGTTCTGTCACGAAGATTTCCATGGTGCAACACACGATCCAGAACACATAGCTCCTCCCTCAACACAGAACAAGGCCTGCTCTAATGCTTGTACTGTCCCATTATAAACAAAGGACAAAATCATTAGAACAAGAGTGACACGGTCTGCTGTTTCTGAGCACAGAATAAGAGGATCTCAAGCAGTCTTCAGCAACATCAGTTCTACCACGTACTGTTCTACCATGATGTACTGAACACTTGCTTCTGAAAAATCTGATATGGAAATGGAGCAATGAAACAAATGTGACATTGAGAAGATCTCTGGATAAAATATGGCATTAAGGACTAAGAAACTCTTCATAAATAAGCTCCAGTAAAGGGTAAGTTTGTTAGCAGCATTAGCACAGCTGGCCAAACTATCCCTTTCCATTTCCATCACAAAACCAACACCTACGTTCTATACACTTTAATTTCCCCACATGATTGTTTGTGGCATAATCTGTTGAAAAAGAAAGAAAAAGGATGCTAACCACTTTGTCCTCCTGTTGTGATTCCACAGGGGGGGAGAAAAGGAGAGAAAAGAGAGGGGAAGGACCGTGAGTGACATTAAGACACACACATACACACACCTACACACTGTTGTTTCAGTGCCTTCGGCCTTCTGACCAACAGCCCATTATTCAAAACCAGCAGCAAATTCCAGCTTTAAACACATTAAGAAGAACAGTTCAGTCAATAATGCTAATGTTGCTAACACTGGATGAAAGCCAAGAGTCACTAATTAGCCTCATGAAAATGACATAGAGACCACCTGATTCCATTCACTGTTAGCAAAATTAGCACGTTTGGTCGAGCTGTTTAAAGTTTAGACAAAACAAACATCAGTGTCCTCAAGCCAAGACATGTTAAGGTCAGAGGAAGAGGCAGAGTCGCCCTCTTGTGGTCATTAAACTAACTGCACTGGCTTGAGTTGCCTCCAACTTCGCAAGCGAGCAGCCGAGAAAAGGCGCCTTTCGTCAAAGTCTCCTGGGTCTTAATCCAAACGTCCAAATGTAAGTCCAGGCATGTCTGTACTCATCTACAGCTTTAATGAGTTCAGTGCACTGAGATAAGAAGCAGTGCCAGCTCAGAAATGGAAGACAACAAATATGAAAACAATAGGAAAGCCTTTTCTTTCATCATGACTTCAGGGCTGCAGGCCTGAGGTGAAAAAAGGAGGAGCATGAAAACACTGATGACTATACACTATTTAAGTAATGGGCTACAGTTGCAGTGCATATATTAGCTGTTCACCAAAGTTTGTATTGTTGAGATCATCTTAACTATTGGAGAAAATGGTTAAAGGGGCATTCTGGCCAAAAATGTGCATTTAATATGTTATTTGTTATGTTATGAAGTATACCGTAGTGCAGTATTGCACTCACCAGCCTCATTGGTTTGACATCATCCATCAGTTATCTCTCACTACAATACCTAGCATGCATTGGGTAAATACCAATAGCACACAACCAGTGGGATTCTTGAATGGCAATCAATCTAGAGCCTAATTAATAATTCTGTGGTGCTAGCAAGCACTAATATATATATTTATTTATTTATTTATTTATGAGTAGGCATGTTTACGACAGTCTAAAGCAACAGGTGAAGTGTTTTTTTTTGTTCTTTTGGCTGGACTGACCTTTTAAGCTGACTCCTGCTTTACCATTTCAAGATCTGTGCAACAATGGTAAAATCAAACTTTGATTTAATGATTAGTGATTAAATTACCTGCTAAAGCAAAGTCATATCCAAAAGTTCTTATCCTAAATTTCATGCAGATTTGCCGTCATGTCGTATGACATGCCTGTAATATTACATTAACACTGAATATTCAAGAAATGTCTGCCAGATTAGCGCAAGGGACTGTATGCTGCAGTACAGTCAGGTGCAAATGCCTGAGGCCAACCTAGAAAACTGTTAATCCTGAATATTTATTGTGTTATTGTTTACTTGTCTGTATTCTAATGTGAGTATTTTTCTGATGAATTATACATTCTCAACACTCATTTCTTAGATAAATATACTAATTTTCACAGGCAGCCTGAGGGAAAATCCATTAGCATTAACACTAGCAGGCCCGGTCAGCCTGAGCAGTCGTACCTTGTTGGAGCGGAGTGACACCCGTCCACCGCAGCGGGCGCAGAACTTGGTTTGGCAATACGAACAGAGGTGGCCGCAGCCATCGGCAAACTTCGTCTTGTGGCAAATTCCGCAGGTGGGCGCATCGCCCTTCTGCTCCGGGGCAGTCTGGGACTCATCTGCCATCTTCTTCACCTGGTCCTTATACGACTCAAACTGCTGGTGCAACTTCCTGCAGGAAACCAGACACAACACATCAGAAAGACACACACATACAGCAAGAGGAACACAAATCAGCACCGCCATGTCTTAATTCAGTCCTTTCGATCACAGTTCAATCAACTGAAAACAACAGCTGCACTTTATACTGTGTGAACAATTCACCGCAAATGGACCAACTGAAATACTTTGGGGGAAAAATGTACATTAACATACTGTACATCAAGTTAAGAACCTTTTTTCTTCTCTTACAAAGTTAGAGAAGATATATGACGTTTTGTTACAACAGAGATCAAAAACAGGCTCTTTGTGATACAGAAGAATTTAAATTAAAATACATATTATGTGTATTTGCCGTAGTATATCTATTTCAAAACAGTATGCACTGTTCAAAAGTTTGGAATGGCTTGTCACATTCATAGGCTTTTATTTACAACAATAACTTGCATACAGTACTTTAAGCTTTAAGATAGTTCCAGATATTTTTAATACATTTTTATTTTGTATAAAAACACATTATTAATTCATAAACAATATACTACACATACTTTTGCATATTTTAATGCACAAATACGTTTTATTTCCTGAACTTAATACACTGGAGAAAAAATAAAACATAAAATGTGGCTTTTGGCAAAGTTATATTTTATAAATTATTTTTCCCATATGTTAAACTCCATCCATCCATCCATCTTCTAAGCCGCTTCTCCGTCAGGGTCGCGGGGGGATGCTCTAAACAACTAAAACGAAATTGGAAGATAAGTGGATGTGAACTTTTTTTGCACACTGAAAATCAATTAAATACACATGAGTGTGTGTGTGTGTGTGTGTGTGTATATATATATATATATATATATATATATATATATATATATATATATATATATATTTAATATAGAAACTTTTGTAATATTTAAACTTGCATATATATATATATATATATATATATATATATATATATATACATACTTTAAAAGTATAGTAGTTTTTCCTGTAAGGATATAATTTTGGAGATACGACAACAGCGATATGTGTGTGTATATATATATATATATATATATATATATATATACTTTTATAAATGTATATATGCAGAAAAAGAAAAAAAAACATACAAAAACAGCATAAAGGGTACCTCTGTACATACATATTTTATAATGTTTTCTTTTGTCTTTGTTTGTCGTCATTTGATTTTTGTTTTGATTTTCCAAGTAATCGATTGGTAAAAAAAACAACTTTAATTCACACAAAAATAAAATTATCATTATCCATTCCCTCAGATTAAAACCACTCCTTTACTACTAGTAGGTGGGGTTTGGCGGAGTGCCAAGCAGTGGCCGAACCTAATTCGACTTTCTCAGGTTCCTCATCGTTTAATGAATCATTTGCGCCTGTGCTTCTATTTCAGGGCCAGCCGTAAGCTAACACCAACCGCATTCACAGTCCAAAGCACCACCCGCTTGTGTGCAAACGCTGCAATCGCGTGGTGGCAAAACGTCACGATGCTCTCTGCATTACAAAATGCTTCTCAAGTTCTAGTGTCAGCTAAACAATACAGCAGCGATCACAAAGCAACACATTAAAAGCTTGTTTAGTGGAACAGCTTGGTGAAAAATCCAATTTACTCCCTTTTCCCATTTATTCCAAATCCAACCGATCAGCCAAGACGAGTCACTTCGTTAGTTTTCCCACTGTAGTTTCAACATGTTAACACATTTGTCTAGTTTGACCCTTCAAACCCTCCATAGTTCCATCATTCCTGCAATGCCAATGCAATCCAGCCACTGAAATGCCATGAATGTATCACCTCAGGACGTTGAGGCGAACAAAAGCAACAGCAAGTGGAAGACTCCAGTTCCCCACAAAACAAGACGCAACGTAGTGAGGAGCACTGAATGTAGGTGATAAAAACTATAGAGTGCATTCACTCTATTTTCGTGTTCACACAACAAACTATTATCAACTATTAAAGTAATAAATACAACAGGATGAGCTGGTTTTGTCTACTCATATGGCTACAACAAAATGTGCTACTTTTTAAATGGAAAAATCTTTGTAAAATTTAAGCAAATAATACAAATGTGATTAATCATGATTCATTACACAAATAGATGAGACTAATTGTGATTTATTATTTTAATCATTGTTAATTTTAAAGCATTCCAATCTAGGGACCTATTTATTACAAAATATTCACACGATTTAAAAAGCAGCTGGTGTTTTGAAGTGGTGTAAATGAAAAAAGACATTTAATGTCTTTAGCTTGTGACAATTTAGAAATTTAGAGATGGAAAAAACTAAACTGTGACTAAACAGTGATTTTGTGTGCTTCATCTAAAGTTTATTTGTAGAATGCCTGACATCTGTGCTCGATAATGAGTTTGAGCCCATGGGATGCACTGTTGGTAGGGTGGGTCCAGATAGCCCTACTAGGCAGAAACCTGTTTCTGATCAGAATGTAGTTTTGATATCCTCACTATTATTCCTGGTATGATAAGTGGTAAAAAAAGGAGCAGGCGTGTCCCAAGACTGGTAATATAAAAGCAAGTGGACTTTCTAGTTCACTACATAGTGAGTAGGGAGCCACTTCAGTGACAGTCTACCCTTCTTATTGATTGTGGGACCTTGACGTGACCCGGCAGGAGTCAGCGCTCCAGGGTCAGCGCTCGGAGTTCGAGGGTCAGCCAGTGCGTCTGCAACGCTACCTTTGTGCCCGCATGACGCACATGCATTTTGTATGGCACCTGTCAATCAGCCGCCACCGTGGAAACCGAAACTTGCAGCGCGCTCCGTAATCTGCCGATTAGGGCAGTTTTGGCCCCTACATCTGCCCCTGCAACATGCATTAGCGGGCTGAATTATTGAGCACCTGTATCTCTTTACCGTGTGAACATGCTTGGGTGTTAACCAGGAGAGATCAGACCCGCTCTAGACAGAAGCATTTTCATACAGCCGACCACGTGACCAGCTCAACACTGGCAATGTTCATCACTGCAACACATATATACCCGTACAATGCCCGTACTTGGACAATTCAACCATAACCTTTGATAAACCTCTTCTTTAGGTCAATTCATCAAATGTTTGACAAAATTATATTTGTTTGAAAAACACTTATAGCACATCAGACTGATTATGGAGAAAGTCTGGAGAAGAATTCCTATCAGATTTTGCGTGCTTCATCTAAAGTTTATTTGTGAAAAGCCTGACATCTGTGCTCAATAATGAGTTTGAGCCAATCGGATACACTGTAGGTAAAGGTGGCCCAATTCTGATTTTCTCAGCAAATCTGAGTTTTTTGTTTGGCTGTTCACAATGTCTTTTAAATGTGATCTGTATGTGACATCAGTCTGAACAGATCAGCTCCTAAACTGACTCACATGCATGAAAGAACAATGCTTCATGTTGCTTCACGCGGCTCATCCAGAGGTAAACAATCACAACTGCCAACAAATGGCAGTTGTTGCTGGAGGTTCAGTTTCACTTTCACCAGCATCACAGAACATCATGAAGCTTTACTGACTGACAGCTGGGCTCATCACCTAGAATGTGTTCGAGCTCCGTAAAAAGGGCTCGGTCACTTCTTTGGTTCATGTAACCAGATTCTTAAAACTTTGCTTTCAGACTTTTAACTGTTCTTTGACGCTGCAGCCATTTCTTTAAAATCTCTTTGAACATGGAGCGGTTTTGATAAGTCTCTTCTAATTTTTGGTACAGAACCATCAGCCTAAACGTTTATGTGTTATCAGCAGAGCGAAATGATGACGAATGTGGAGTTAGATTGACATAAAAGTCCAATCTTGTTGTTCAGATGGAGTCACTTTGCTGCATATCAGACATAGACTGGAATTCAGTGCCACATTCAAAAGTGTCTCAAATCGGAATTGAAAATGTCAGATTCAGTTTTTTTACTGTTCACACTGACACACACATCACATCTGTGTCACTCATGAAGAAAAACATTTGGGCCACTTTTACCTGCTGTGTGAACAAAGCCTTAGTTCCCCAATGCAATGAACATAATACATTTTAAGTACAACACAAATGACGAAATTCTCTCAGAAACCACTGTATATATGGTTAAACCCCAAATTATATTTTGCTGATTTTCTAAGAAAATAAGCACATCATCTACTAAAGGAGCTTCTCACCGAACAATGCTGTGCAAACCTCACCTGCATGAGCTGACCCTCCTGTTGATGCCACTGCTGCTGCTGCACAGACTCAAACCACTGAATCACGGCCATTCCTTAACCTGCTTTTCCCCTTTTCTGTATTTTAATATTTTATATTAATGCTAAAACCATATTCTCTGTGCATGTCGCTCTTTTGTTATTCTTTGCTATCCAATGTCGACCAGAAGAGGATGAGTTCCCCTTTTGAGTCTTGCTTCCTCTCAAGGCACATCTACGATAATGCTATCACCTGCTAGCGTCCCTATGGGAATCTAGTAGCTTGTTCGCGGAAAGTTAAGGATGACTCACATGGACATTTGAAGCTTGGAAAAGACATTCTGTTTTACTCGCTTGTGACTAACATATTTGCATATTTATATATGTTTCACAGCGACTCAGCAGAGAGCTCTAGCAGCAGTACTGCAATATTTGCAGAGTGTAACTACAATTCTACTGAATAAAAATGAACAAAAAATTACACACATGTATTTTTTTTAGTTCCCAGAAAACTGCTCTGAAGGCCTGGAAGGCCCTGAGGGTTCATCATCATCATCATCATCATCATCATTAACCGCTTAGTCCAGATAGGGTCGCTGTCCCTAAGGGTTCACTTCTGGTAAATGTGGCATAAAGATGTACAAATAACCGATACGGAGGTAACTAATGTCAAACATTTACTGCATATCCAAATGGGCTTCCAGTGCCAAGTACATAACACCACTGCTAGCCAAGTACATAACATCATACATAAGTTTAGAATATTTGTCTAAACAGTGGCTGTTTTGCTAAGTATTTGACATTTTATGTGCTTTTCCCATATTCTGCCTTAATGAAAGGCTTGTTTGGTAGTTACAGTGAATGTTACACTAACCTTTAGTAAATGTCTGGACTTTTAGACAATGGCTTTAGTTTATCAACCAATTTGGTTTACAGACTAAGGTTTAAGTTATTAACTGACTTATCTGCAACAGTCCATCATCAAAGTACAGTTTGAATACTGCATTGTGATTATATATATATATATATATATATATATATATATATATATAAATATATAAATATATATATAGATAGTGTAAATAAAGGAAATATGACGTATTGAGGTATAGACAGTCATCTGGTGCAATGCTGGACTTTTGGCAATTATTGAAAGCTGACCTGTCAAGTTAGAGTTACGTTCATGACGTGCATTTAAAAAAAACATGATTTCAAGGTCTGGCCGAGAGTCATCTAGCGTCATCTGTCATCACAAATGTATGCCACTAACACCTCGTCAGCTCTCTATAGCCTGACCTCCTGTCCCACTGACCTACCTCACCTACTCACGGACTGATCCAGAAGCTTCAGGTGTGCAAAACATATTTACCCACTCAAGCACACTCGTCTTTAACACACTATCCACAACAAGTCAATCTTGTTTGTTTTTTCCTGGATTGTAGAAGTAAACCAGGATTTACAGACCACATTATACATCCTTACGTACTGACGTCACAGCACAGGCCCAAAATGAAAGTCTGTCTCGATATTGGATCTCAAATGCAAAATCAACATTATATATGACGTATATACAGATGACAATAGTAGATAATTCATTCACATCCTCAGAAGACATGTCCTTAAAAAAGTTTTGACTGAGTTCTCCTTTAAATCTCTTTGAATGCGCTCTCAATCCTTCAGATTCACACAACCCCCCCAATAAATAATGTTTTTTTCCGCATGTGGATGCTTTTACACATTTCCACCAGAGAGGTCTCCAAATCCCCAAAAGTGTCACAGTGCAGCTTTAAAATCAACAAATAAATAGAAGTTGTGCACTAAAATTTATAGAAAATGTCATATTTAAATTTGTTCCCTATAGAGGATGTGTCCTTATTGTCAACAAAACATGTAATTTGACCAGGGGTGTTTCACATTCGTTATGCCAGAATTTTAATCAAACCAAATCTAGCCTGAAAACATTCTACCAAATACAACCAAATTTTACTTAACTGGGTCTTGTTCATGGTTAAATTAAGCATGATTAATGAAATTATAACATAAATATGAAATTCTTTATTTTCCTATGATCTTCCATCAAAATTTACTACATTTACTACACCCTATCATCAGGTCATATCATCATCGCATGCTCTATCCGTGGTGATGCTACATGGATGGCTGGGCTACACCGGATGGCCCAGTGGCCAGGAGTGCAAGAGAGCACAATTGGCCTCGTCACCTTATGATTTTTGGCTACCTCAGGTCATCTAGTAGCACTACGTACACCAAAACCCTTCAAATCTTACTGCTGAGAGATGCCAACCTATGCCACGGCCACCACTTCACATCCTGTCCACAACACACCCCACCCTGACCCCAGAGCAACTCTGGGCCCAACGAACAGCGGGCAGGCGGACGGATGCCTCAAGCCTGGAGGGGCTCCAGTGGACCTGGCAGCAGGCAGTGGGTCAGATAGCATGGCGGCCAGCTGCGACACACGGCTCACATGAAACCATACGCTGCTGTCTCATAACAAACACACAAACCCACCTCATCTCAACTGACACACTGCCCACATGAAACCATACGCTGCTGCCTCATAAACACACCTCACCTCTGAGCTGACGCTCTGCAGTCTGGAAACATAAACCAGCACTCTGATACTGACTTCTCATATGAGTGACAGGACAGAGGCTCACAGAGCAGACCTTTATGTCACTTCTCTAGGTTTATATGTGCTTTCTAGAACATGTTCTTTACGTGTAGGGGTGGGAAATATGATGATATTAGTAGTTATTGTAGAAAAATATTAGTTTCTGAGCATATTGTGGATATTGCCAGCACTTCAAAGAATGCACATCAACTGCATGTTTCATTACAATAAGAGCATTAGAGAGCACAGTTGCTCATTCCTCACTCTTATAACATAAGAATAACTGTAATAAAGCCACTTTGCATTGCTTTTCATGTTCTGAATAATCAGCCTTAAATCAGGACATCAGAAAACATTTTTTACACCTCTCTTCAGTGATAAAGCTGTTCCATCTGGACGGCAATAAATTACAAGTTTCTAGTGGGTTGTATTTTCTATGAACCTCAATGATTACATCACACCCGCACCAAAACTAAAGCATGATAATGTACAGCTTCCATTATAACCAGTCTGTGGGATGCTAAAGCTCTCCCAGTGTAGAGAGGATGGAGGCTACCACCCAGATCTACCACCCTGACCAAGTATATGGTGGCAAAGCGTCCATTGTTTTGCAGTTGTTTACTGGAAGTGTTTAATATGGTAAATAGCTGTGGTCAAAAACAACAGCCAGGACAAATAGAGAGAACAAAACAATCAGACCACCAAGTCTGGATAAAAACAGTAGATGATTCAGCTCATAATTCGACGACGTGAAGCACCATGTGAAACAGTTAATTGTGTAGAAACTTACTGACATGGATTTCTTTATAGCAGTGGTGATAGAACCAGGGGTCCGAAATGACCTTCCTATGTCTTCTTAGTTTTTATATGTACTGTCCACAATGGTAACATAGTGTTAAATGTGAAAAACATCAGTTTTGTTTAAGTACTATTTCGCCTGGATGCAGCCCACGAATGGCTTTTTTTAAAAATGTGTATTTTAAAATCTTATCTCAACTATGATAAAAGCATCATCATTCATAATTACTTGATGCATTAACTTTCTGTAAGGGATCTTTTTGAAGCAATAAACTCTTCAGATGTCAGGCACCTATAACACCACTGTATGTTTCTGACTCTGTATGTTTCTCTAGAAGGAAGCATTACACACCAAACCACTCTAAATGACTTTCTTTGCGTCTTACACTTCAATAATGCGCACATTTTGGTGGAATTCAACTTTAGAAGGTAACCATATCAACACCTTTTGAAGGATTCTCAATTCATGTTTTTGTCAGACACCAAGATTCGGGGTTTGGGGGTTCAGGGTTTGTTTTAATTACTTTTAATTAAACTATATTAAAGTCATAAATGCTTTAAACAAGACTGAAATGTGCCAAATCTTATGCAAGTAAAGTATGTTACTGTACAGCAGAAATTCTCAAACACAGTTAACAGAAGTCTGTTCACATAAATTAATTAGGCTACATCAAATTCAACTGCCACACTAGGCAGTAGAACTGCCTGTTGGGTAGTGTAGTTTTCACCTGACCAGGCACATGGATGAAGGCACCCGTTTTACTTACGGTTCCGGCTCCTTCGGAGATTCTTTTTGGGGCTCGTTTTGGGACTTTGTCTGCGGCTGGAGAACATTATTCACCAGCTCCGATATCCCGCTAAAGGGACCTTTGAACCACCTGCACAGACAAGCAGGACAACAGCGAGGCTGACCGTCAGAAAAGGACACACAGAGGGGCTAGAGCGGGCAGTAAAGGGGTCAGAGTGACCAGCACTACTGTAGCTGCACTAGAGCACACACTAATGTGGGGCAGAGAGGAAGGGAACCAGCAGCTACAAAAAAGGAGGCACATCAACACTGCTCACTCCACCAGGGAGAGAGAGAGAGTGACAGAGAGAGGAAGAGAGAAAGTTGAGAAGAGACATATTAAAGCAATAGTTCAGAAAATCGAATAATTTCCCAGTTAGCTCGAGTGTGGTTGATCAGCCAAGACGTCTGGTGTTAGCAGTTTGCTTCTATAGTTTGGTACTAGAGCTCAGAGGCCAACGCAGCTAACAAGAAAAGGAAAGCTTACAGTTAAACATTAGCATGATGCCCTAATCCTCACACATTTGCCCCAAAGAGTGCTGAGTTGTTTCGTAATCTCAAATAGAATCGCTTGTGTGGTTTCTGACACTGGACGATACACTGATGGTCAAAAGTACAGCAGACAAGTAAAAACAGTAGCAGCATCTTAAAACCTGAATTTTGTCTGTATATTTTTGAAAAACAGTCAAAAACCACATAGCAAGGTCTGATGACTTAACAACTTGACCCAATTTGAATCAGGGCTGCCACTATCAAACATTTAAATTTTTTGAATATTGAACATTATCTCAAATATTTACATATTTTATAAGAATAAAGTTATGTGCGCTACTGCATTAACTGAACTCATTTGTTATTCCTTCTAATAAAACTGAGCTGAAATGCTAGATAGATACTAGAAGATAATAAAAAAACAACACAGATAAATAATTATAAACGAACAGCAGTGAGTGACGCAGGAAAGCAGAGAAAAACAGTGATTTTTAATCCTTGTGTGGTGTTCAGGTCTGTGCGGCCCATTTTCAATGTTTCCAAAAAAACAAAAAATATGCTATGTATTATTATTTCAACCAGATTCCTTGGCCTTTGCTCATTTTCTGTGAAGAAAATATAAAATATCTTCACTCTGTCCACCGCCCACACGTTTATATTACACGTGTGGTGTTGGGGTGAAGCCACAGGGAGTAAAAGTGCGGAGGTGCTGTCCTTCACTCTGTTCTCCTTTTACAAGGCCTGCTGTTAGTGTGTGTGTGCGTGTCTTTGTGTGTGTGTGTGTGTGTGTGTGTGTGTGTGTGTGTGTGTGTGTGTGTGTGTGTGTGTGTGTGTGTGAAGGTGGACAACATGGACAGGCTGCTGACTGGCTATAGCTGCTAAAAGAGAACCCTACACTGGCCACTTACAATATATTAAACATCCAGACCACTGAGTAACAGGGCTTTTTGACTTGTTTCAAGAATTAGTCTCCCTGTTCATTGTCAATGATTTTGAAGATACACTGCAAAAAAAGCCATTCAGAAAAAAACAGAAAAATGAGATGCATGACCTTTCTGCACTCTCAGAAATAAAGGTACTAAACTGTCACTGGGTCAGTGTCCCTTTTGTCACTGGGGTGGGACGTGTAAGGGTACATCTCAGTACCTTTAGTCAGGGAACCTAACTGAACCATAATCCAGTGAAATGAAATTATCTAAACTGTACTGACTCCACACACCCCGTGTCGTCTCCAGGCTTTTTATTTTACTGTTCTGTTTTAAATTATGAAAAGGTAAAAATATTTTTCACCTGGAAAAACCTTTTTGAGGATCACAATTGGACCTTAAAACCACTGTTGTACCTTTTCTTTAATTACGTTAGAAAAATAAATATTTTGTCATAAAAACTTTCGTGGCAAGGTTATACTGGACCTGTAACACTTCAGATATACTCCTGTATATATAATATGAATGATGTCTGGCCCAACAGGTTAACTTCGTTAGCCTTGTAGCTGCAGTGCGAAACTACAGAAGCAAACTCCAGACGGCGAACATGTCATGGCTGATCGACTCCATCTGGGGTAAGGGGAAAGCTGCGTACATCTCATTTTTGGCCAAACTACTCCTTAAAGCACGTAGAGCTGCAGCCAGTAGAATACAGGTTGCGTTGAACAATCACATACAGTACGCCCATATGTTACACAGACACAGAGAGGGATCAAACACGCCGTCTCTCTGGAAGTGACAGATCGGGCCGAGAAGCAGGTAAAGCAGGACGGACGCATCCAGCCTCCGACTGGATGAAGCAAGAGGCCGCCAGCAGCTCTCTTACACAGCCAATAAAGAAAAAAGCATTGACAAACTGTAGCCAGCCAATCACCAGAGAGAGAGGAGAGAAAGAGCTGCCAATCACAGAGGAAGCCACAGAAAATAAATAAAGCACAGTGCACCAATGACAGGGGAGGGTCAAAGCCTGGAGCACTCTGGATAAAGAGATACTTACTGCGCTGACTGAGGTTTTGGATCCTCTTTGACCCTAAAAATAAAAATAAGTGACCAACTCAGTGGGGGAGGGGAACACAACAGAAAGACAAAAAAACAATTAGGATAAAAGGAATACTTCAGCGGTTTTAACCTGACCTCTATCTGTCACGTCTATAGTGTATGGTCGATCACCACTGACCATGTCAATGTAACGGTTTTCGGTTTTCAGTTGTAAGAGAAAAATGGGCAAAAATATTGACTGAAAGAAAAGATGTACTAGGCCTGCAATGAAGTTTCAAAATCTAAGACGTCACAAGTTTAAGTTGTAGGTTTTATTAAAACACTTCTATAACAAAAGAACAGCTCAGCCAGTTTGCATTGAAGTCCCTTAGTATATGATAAGCCAGTGAAAATGTTGGTGGTGTGGAGCCATTTCACAATTTCTACGAGGGACTTGAGATGATGTTCATGCCAAGTATCAAGAGGGTAAACAACAATGAGGAACTTCTCCACGAATACACAGAACACAGCTAAGCGCCAGAAGCTGAAAGGTAAGCCCCTCCTACCATGTTAGCGTCATCTGTAGTCACAATTTTTTAAAATAATTTAAAAAAATGAATAGCCAATATGCAAAGAATTCCTAAAAATAATGGAATTTATTGCCTCGGATGACCAACTGTTCTCTGGAGCTGCAGACATTGGATTCTGTGGCATTTACTGTAGTCTACATACTGTAATAATTTTATTAAGTTTATTTTATGTACAATGCTTTATTCATTGTCAGTTTTTCAGGTTTGTGCCCAAGTAGTCCTGAATTTCAGCCAAGGATTTCCACTTCAGTGCCTCACTAGTTCTGAATAAATGATCAGTGCTGATAGAATACACCTCTACAGTTACACTGTCCTTCTGTACTCAGCATCACACCCATGGAAGGAACGTTAGAGATTAAACAGGTTTTCTCTATTGGAAAAAATGAATGCCATAAACGTGCTAGTGTTTCCTCTGGTGAACAAAAATGTTCCAAAGCTGATATGGTTTGCCATACGGCCATTTTTACTATGAATAGCACTGGATCTTATGAATTATGAGGTTAGTAAGACCTCAAAATATAATTACTGCTACAAGCAATCAAACACTGCTGCACACTGAACGAACATTATAAGACAACCTCACTGGAATAGAAGCCTACACTCCTAAAAAAGATAGCTCTTCATGGGTTCTTTAGTAAAGAAAATGGTTCCATATAGAACCATGAACACTGAAAGAATCCTCTGCTTGCTTAAAGGGTTCTTTGTATTATAAAATGGGCCTTCAGCTTGATTAAAAATGTGCCGTAAATTATTCTATATAGAACCTTTTTGAAAAAGGGTTCTGTATAGCATTAAGAAGGGTTCTTCTATTGTTATGATGTTAAGCTTGTCATAATAGAAGCACCCTTTTGGCACTATATAGAACCCTTTTTAAAAAATGTTCTATACAAAACCATCTATAGTACTTTCTCCGTCAATCCGAAGAACCATTTAACAGTGCAAAGAACCTTTTAATCATGCAAAGGGTTCTTTGAGTGTTTATATAGAACCATTTTCTTTACTAAGGAATCCTTTTTAAGTGTGTGGAATAGAAGCCTACAGTTTGAGTAGCTGGTGTTGTTATATAACAGTGTTGAGGTTTAATTGCAGATTTATTCTCTTTATTTTCACTTCAGGGCTAAGTGTTAGTTTACATGTAGCACGGATGTAGACTTCTTCGTATTTTGACTGCTAAACAACCTCTGAATTCAGAGAATCTACTCCCAGGGGGACGTGTACTCTCAATAAAGCGATTTGAATAATTTCTGTTTAAACCATGAAAACGCCTTTCACTTTTCCCCATAGAGAAAACCTGCTGAGAGTTTCTACCACACTTAACGAAGCCTGGCGCCGAACGCTGAACGATGCACAACTTTAGAGGCTTATTCAGCAACTCCTCGATTGCTCTCTATTACAGGAATGTTTTTAGTACTTAGAAAAAATGACTGTCTGTGGTGATCAGTGATGTAATACAGTTGCAGCAGACAGAGTTCAGGCAGGAAACCGCTGAAGTCTTCCTTTAAAACAAAAGATCAACATAAACATTGAACATGAACACAAAATAATTACACAAATGTAGTAATGATGGCATTAGCGTTAAAGATGCAACACAAAACATGTGAAAAGAAGACAGAAATATATCATATCCACATGCAAAACAGATCAGGTGATAATTCAGATCAGGTATAAGTTAAAAAAACAAATTAAAACAAGCGCATAAGAGACGCATAAGAACATATAAATGAAATCAGTAACAGGCATATTATGTGGCTCCCGTTCCTGATGTTCTCCCAACCTCCTCAAACACTCACATCACCCAAACGGCAAACCTGTCAACGCTTCTCGACTGAAATTAACGGTTTCCCAACAACAATTAGTTGGCTGTTTGCCTGATGATGAAGCATAATTCATTTTTTTTCCACTGTCCTCTCTCTCACAGTGAGAAACGGAGCACAAACGGAGCACAATTTTTATATTTAAGTGTAATTAAGTATATAACGGCTTCTTGCACTGCGATAAAATTGATTCACTAAACAAAATCATCTTAAATCTAGCCCAAGTGTCTAATATCCCATTATAATATAATATACTAGGCTTATTTTCAGACATACTTTTATTTTTCACATAAAATAATTGTGCTTATTTCAAGAAACACTACAGATAATTTTGCTCTTCTTGCAAGCCCATTATCTGCCAATGAAATAAGACACTTTGACCAGATAAAAGTACCTAAAACAAGTAAAAACATGTACAGATATAAGTGAAATAATCATATTCTATTCTTACGACATCTTCAATATGATAAATATTACATATTTATTCCACTTGCCAGTGTAGTTTTGTTTTTTATTGTTGTTGTTTTTTTTTTAAGAATGTAAATTTGTTTTAGCCACTTGATTAATTATGGGTTCTTAAATAAAGGCAATGGTCCTATTTAGACCTATAAGATCTATATAGAACTCTTTCATACTTAAATGGTTCTATGCATGGTAAAATGGTTCTTCACATTGATAGAAAACGTGTCATATATGGTTCTATACAGAGCCTTTGTGAAAATGGCTCTATACAGCACCAAAAGGGTTCTCCTACTGTTGTAAACTTGACATGATAACAATAGCAGAACCCTTTTTGGTGCTATACAGAACCATATACAACATATTGTCTATCAATCTGAAGAACCTTTTCACCATGCAAAGAACCACTGTTTATATAAACAGAACCATTCCTTTCATTAAAGAACCCCTGAAGAACCATTGTTTTTAAGTATTTACTCTAAGCACAATGACTGTAAAACGTTCATTCATTCCGATAGAACATATTGCTGCCTGATAAAGGCCGAGCCAAGTATCCACTGCGGGCCAAGGAAGTCCAAGCCAGAGAGCTTTAAGTTACAGTCCACCAGAAGCATTACTCTGCAGAATACACTAATTATCTTAATGAAACACTAAACAAGAGTATCTCCAGTAAAAGCACTTCAGCCTGGAGAAGACAAGCTAAGAAAAAAAAAAGTTCCCTCACATCATTTCTGAGGCCAACGTGGAGAACGCCAACATGGTGCCAAGAAGAAAATGCCCTGATCAGAGCTCCTCAGTCGTCCGAAAGCGCCTTTCGCCAAGAGAGAAGTTGTGAACGCCACAGAGAGGAAGCCTCCAGCTTCATCTGAGCTTCAAGCAAAGACACACTAGCTGACACCAGAAATGAAAACTAGCACGCCAGCTCCTGCAAAATGACACCATCGGCTGGATACAGCAGCGTTAGTCAGTATGATTCACAGAGGAGAATCCATTCCCTCATCTCTGTCCCTTCTCTCATGTTGTGTGCTGCCAGAACACTCAATCAAGCGAAGTGGACAGGCACTGCCCTCTAATGGACACAAGAAACAAGTCATTCAGGCTTACTAAAGGAAAATACCCAAAGATATCGACACTATGCCAAGTCCAGGACAACACTGGTGATGTTTACTTCAAAGACAGTAGAGGAAGTTTATAGATGAACATTAGCATGAAGTTCATTTCCACCAAGAGCTACAAGGCCAAGAGCTAAAGTCATGGTTTAATCAAAAATCATATTCAAACAAAGTTTTTGCAACAACAAAAAAAAGTGGTCAATCAGCCAAGAGATATTTGGTGTCTGAGGTTTGCTTTTTAAGTTTTTCCACTGGAGCTTTGAGGCTAATATTGCTGACAAGTCACAGAAGCTTACTGTTAGCATCACCTGAAGCCTACATAAAGACACTCTCGCCTCAAATTAGCTGTATCTGGTTTTTACACTGTATGACACACTTCTTAAACACCTAAAACACAACTGTTTTACATCTAAAAAAGTGCTGGTTTTGTGTTTTTTTCTAGCAGGCATAGCTAAGTCAGATACCTCGTTCATTACCTATCTGTTGTATATTACTACTAAGGATACTATAAGCAGAAAATGAACATTTAAGCTACATAAATGTGCATAGATAGCTATGTTCTGATATTTTTGGCTCAAAACAGAGATGAAACTTTTTATAGCATTTACAATAGCCAGACCAATGCACTGGTTAAAGCTACAAATTCATATCGCATTTCATCTAAAAAAAAAAAAGTGCAATAATAATTAATAAAATACATAAATAATGTTGGGGATGTTTCTGAGAATAATATTATAGCTGCGATCCACTCTGATGTGACTGTCAGAACACAGGAAGGAGAAAGAAGAGTCACCCTTCTGTAAATGCAAAAGCAGCAGCACAGGTAGTCAGTAAGAGGACACACGTGATGAGAGTGCGTGCCTCCGAAATAAACAGTGAACGTTGTTTATGTCACAGTATCATCATTTAAGCAATTAACAGCACTAGACTAGGTAGGTCTACAAAAACATAACGAAAATCCTAAATGTTAAAAGCAGCAGGTTACAAACTGATAACTCACTAATACTCAGTTTCTGTCAAGATACGCGAATTTCACCAGAGTGAAACGCCTTCTCCAACAAAGCCTTTCATGCAAAATATTAACAATCAAAACACAAAAAAATTGTTACTACACAGGCTGGATGTTGTACCTGTTAGAAAAACCAGCACAGACCAGCATAGTTGATCACCACCAAAACCAGCATATTGCTGCTGTCGGAAGAAAAACTTGTATCTTCAAAATGATAACTTTACAGGAGAAGCAAAAAACATACTTTACTTTTAATGTAAGTCAATGGAACCAGACTTTACTCCAAGTCATTTTGGGCCATTTCTGTCAGTCCATTCATCATAAAATTTACAAACAATGTAAAGGGTAACGGGTATTTTTAAATTCTGTAAAAAACTGAAAAACGACAAAAAAGAAGATACAGCAGCGATATGTTGTGTTTCAGATGCTGGTATGCAGGCCAACCAGCCTGAACATGTTGGGTGACCAGGTAAAACCAGCACCAGAGCAGCATAAACTAGCATAGACCATCAAGGAAAAATAGCACATTACCTGATTTGAATACAGCATCAGTTTCATTCGTTTCACTTACACGGACCATTTATAAATGTCAACACTGCTAACACTGGCCCCTATTTATCAAACTTCTTAGAGTGGTAATACTGATCTAGGACTAGTTTATGCTTAACCTGATCTTAGATCAGTGCTTTTATTCTGAGATGCTTTAAAATTGTGTTCCATTTTATTGACGAACCACCTCATGTTTATCCATGACATATTTCAGTACAGTGTACTATGTTAAACTGAAGCCTGGAAGCTTTTACTACTTGTTAGCTACATTAGCCTTGTATCTCCACTGCCAACAGCAGCTGTTACTGAAAATTGTGCTTTAAAAAAAGGAAGAAACCGGCAAAAATGGTTTTGTTCTAATAAGGACAACATTAAGAAATGCAATCTCATTAAATCCACTCATATTGGATTTTACTGGTATCGTAATTTACTGTTCTTAATTATCTCTTGACAACATTAAAATGCTTGTCAAGCACTACTTCGTTCTCTCTCTCTCTCTCTCTCTCTCTCTCTCTCTCTATCTCGTTGTGCAACGAAGGGGTGAACCAGTGTGTGGAAACCCATGCTGACGTGATGACCATACAGAGAGCCCTGAGTCATCACATTCTCCTCTCCTCTAAACACACATCCCCCATGTCACCATCATCACTATCATCATCACCGTCGTCATCAGAGCTGTCAGGCCTAGAAGCAGCCAGTAGACTGCTAATAGCTCCAGATGGGATGGATAGACAGAGTTGTTCTCTTTCTCTCTCATTAGCACAGGCTGGTAGCCTTAAACAGCCTTAAAGGAGCAGTTCAGTGACATCAAATTTATATAGCTCTTCTCTTACTCCGAATGCAGCTGATCAGCCAACCCCTGTGTGGCACAGTGGTAACTATGAAACGGGACAATAGAACACTGCATCACTAAAAAGAGTAGTAGCATCTTGAAGCCTGAATTGTTCCTATACTATAGAGACAACAGCATATCATACAAACTACATGAGCAGGTCTATCTTTTCCACCAATTTTTTTCCAGATATAAACAAAGTCATTCAGAGTGGTTTGACCTGTTCTAGAGAAATGTATAATAGTGGTGGAACCAGACATCTGAAGAGTTTAGAACCTCTAAAAGCTCCCTCACAGAAAGTCAGTGCATTAAATGATTCTGAATGTCACCAGAATGCATCACCATCTATCAGCATATATTTACTATATTTCCAAAAGTATCTGCTCGTCTGCCTTCACATGCTTCTTCTGGGAAGGCTTTCCACAAGGTTTAGGAGTGTGTACATTTGTGAGGTCAGACACTGATGTTGGACGAGAAGGCCTGGCTTGCAGTCTCTGCTCTAATTCATCCCAAAGGTGTTCTATCAGGTTGAGGTCTGTGCAGGCCAGTCAAGTTCTTCCACACCAAACTCGCTCATCCATGTCTTTATGAACCTTGCTTTGTGCACTGGTGCACAGTCATGTTGGAACAGGAAGGGGCCGTCCCCAAAGTTGGGAGCATGAAATTGTCCAAAATCTCTTGGTGCTGAAGCTTTAAGAGTTCCTTTCACTGGAACCAAGGGGCCGAGCCCAACTCCTGAAAAACAACCCCACACCATAATCCCCCCTCCACCAAACTTTACACTTGGCACAATGCAGTCAGACAAGTACCGTTCTCCTGGCAACCGCCAAACCCAGACTCGTCCATCGGATTGCCAGATGGAGAAGCGTGATTGGTCACTCCAGAGAACACGTTTCCACTGCTCTAGAGTCCAGTGATGGCGCTTTACACCACTGCATTCTACGCTTAGGCCACATGAACTTTGTAGTGATTGACTCTGCAGAAAGTCGCTTCCACTTTGTTATAATCCCACTGACAGTTGACTGTGGAATATTTAGTAGTGAGGTAATTTCACGACTGGACTTGCTACACAGGTGGCGTCTGATCAGGGTACAATGTTGGAATTCACTGAGCTCCTGAGAACGACCTCTTTCACTAATGTCTGTAGAAACAGTCTGCAGGCCTAAGGGCTTGGTTTTATACACCTGTGGCCATGGAAGTGATTGAAACACCTGAATTCAATTATTTGGATGGATGAGTGAATAATTTTGGAAATATAGTGTATATACAAAACACATGGTTCACTGTTCACTGGATGTTTTGGAAAATTGTCTATATTTGCACTGTAAACATTCAGAGCCCTGATTATTATCATAATAAAGAAATCTGAGTCAGTGGTTGATGTTTCACATCAGCCATTCTGAAGGACTTTGTCAGTCAGCGAAAATGAGTAGAATTTCTACATTACCCAGCATGCAAATAAATCATACAGTCACTGGGAATCTGCTAGCCACTATCCTGCCTTCCGCCCATTGACTGCTGGGATAGGCTCCAGCATCCCCCCCGCGACCCTGATGGAGAAGCGGCTTAGAAAATGGATGGATGGATGGATGGATTCCATCCTCCGACACGATTTAAAACCAGTGTTCAGCGATTTACAGATTGCATAATGCTAAACTGGTAGCTGTAAGCTTCCATTGCTTGTTAGCTACATTAGCTTTGGAGCTCCAGTAAAAAAAAAGAAAAAAAAAGAAGCAAACTCTAGACACCAAACATGTCTTGGACCATCAACGCTGATTCTAAACTAATAGTAACGAGAGTTTTTCCTGGACGTGACTGTAGACCACTTGCTAACAATGAAAAGAAGACGTGAACTCACAGAAGAAGGCGTGACATAAAATGCAATGTAAAATTCAAAATTCATGTGGCTTTTTTTTAAAATAACATTGCACCACTTTATCTGAAAATATGAACATACATCATCTAGAAGATGAAATCTTTCATTTCGTCAAGGATGTATTTGGTTTCACCATCACTCCAAAAGCTGTTTTTGCACATGCACAGACTGAGAAATCCGAAAGAAATCAGAGTAAGAGTACTCATTCACTGAGAAATCTGTTTACTGAGCTAAAATTCCTAATCGGATTTCTAGACCTTACTCAGATGTAAGAAATCAAAATTTGCTGCTTACATAACTGCCTGAACAATCAGATAACATTGAGTGCATGTAACCACACTCAATAATAGCCCTCAATAGACAAGCTCTCCTGTCATATTTACTCCCTGGTGCTATAGTTTTTAAACTATGGGGACTGAATGATATTGAAGAAAAAAGTCACACCATGATATGCTACGATATCCTGCCTTCTGGCCAAAGACTGCTGGGATAGACTCCAGCACTCCCTGCAACCCAGAAGGATAAGCGGTTTATAAAGTGTGTGTGTGTGTTTGTGTGTGTGTGTGTGTGTGTGTGTGTGTGTGTGTGTGTGTGTGTGTGTGTGTGTGTGTGTGTGTGTGATATTTTATGTTGTTGTGATAAATACGTATCACTCTACCAAGAGGAAGGATGCAATCTGAGGGGGGGAGGGTTAAGGCAGCAGTTCCGTATTCTACCAAGGCCTACTTATCGCTGCTATCCATACAAAACCTAATATCTCCATCGCTGTCATTATTCAGTTTTTGACGTAGATTGAAAATGCCTGTTGACCTTTACACTGTAGGTAAATGTCATGATGAACGGACCAAGAAAAACGGTCCAAAATGACTTGGAAAAAATTCTGGTTCCATTCAGTTACATTAAAAGTAAAGTATGTGTATGTTTTTTGCTTCTCATGTAAAGTTACCATTTTGGAGATACAAGGTTTTGTTCTGACAGTTGGGTTATACTGCTCCATATTGTGATATACCTCCCAATGTACTTAAAGCACATTAGAGAAGCCCTTGCTATAGCTTAACATGGTTAAAGACTGGCCTATATTATTTTTGAACAGAAGTAGTTACACATATTAGATCATGTGAATACCCTGGTTCATCCTAACACCCAATTAACATCTGTGACAAGTCAGGATGCTCACAGCACACATTAAAACATCCTGTGAAACAGGCCAATATCAACAATTAACAATTATTATATGGTCCTAAAAAGCAATTCCATTGTCAAAGCTAAGGACTTTATCAATGCAAAGAGATGAAAGACCAGACATCATCTCACAAAAGCCATTTATACTTCTGTTCCCTCTAATTAAACCTGCCTTAAAATCATGCCAGTGATTTTCTCTCTGCTGTAATCCTCTTCTAAAAACAGGCAGTTGTAGTAAATCCTTGATTATGAGCACAACGTAACACATATCAAATCACAGAGTGGGCTAAAAGTGGAGGTTAACACACAGCCTTTTAGTGAGATTGGTGTAACTCTCTTTCAGACCGTAACAAGAGAGTGTTGTGTGTCTCTGTTACAGTGGGTCATTTCTCTCTCTCTCTCTCTCTCTCTCTCTCGCCACCCACTAAGTCCCTTCACCAGCAGGGCACAGAGGGAAAAAAAAAGACCTGTTATGTAACGTCAAGCTGAAGCCAGCATGCCAGCACAGGGCATAATTACTCTGCAATTAGAGCTGCCAGTGTGCCAGTCCTGCCCAGTCAGCCGACCTCTCAGCATGGCTGTAGAAAGCGTACCATCAGCGCCCACCATAGTGCCATCTATAGGACATGCCTGAGGTTAAAGCAGGGCAATGGACTGCCTACAGTGTGTGTGTGCATGTGTGTGTGGTATTCACAGTGGACAGTGAATGCGAATAACATTGCTTGATTTTATACAGTGTCAGGATGTTTGTACGACCCTAATTCCAATGAAGTTGGGATGTTGTGTAAAACATAAATAAAAACAGAATATTATGATTTGCAAATCCTTTTCAACCTATATTCAATTGAATACACTACAAAGACAAGATATTTAATGTTCAAACGGATAAACTTTATTGTTTTTTGCAAATATTCACTCATTTTGAATTTGATGCCTGCAACATGTTCCAAGTTGGGACAGGGGCATGTTTACCACTGTATTACATCACCTTTCCTTTTAACAACACTCAATAAGTGTTTGGGAACTGAGGACACTAATTGTTGAAGCTTTGTAGGTGGAATTCTTTCCCATTCTTGCTTGAAGTACAACTTCAGCTGCTCAACAGTCCGGGGTCTCCGCTGTCGTATTTTGAGCTTCATAATGCGCCACACATTTTCAATGGGAGACGGTCTGGACTGCAGGCAGGCCAGTCTAGCACCCGCACTCTTTTACTACGAAGCCACACTGTTGTAACATGTGCAGAATGTGGCTTGGCATTGTCTTGCTGAAATAAGCAGGACGTCCCTGAAAAAGACGTTGCTTGGATGGCAGCAGATGTTGCTCCAAAACCTGTATATACCTTTCAGCATTAATGGTGTCTTCACAGATGTGCAAGTTACCCCTGCCATGGGCACCAACACACCCCCACACCATCAGAGATGCTGGCTTTTGAACTTTGCACTGATAACAATCCGGACTGTCCTTTTCCTCTTTGGCCCGGAGGACGAGACGTCCATGATTTCCAAAACCAATTTGAAATGTGGACTCGTCAGACCACAGGACACTTTTCCAAATTGCGTCAGTCCATCTCAGATGAGCTCGGGCCCAGAGAAGCCGGCGGCGTTTCTGGGTGTTGTTGATATATGGCTTTCACTTTGCAGTGTTCCTGAGCCCATGTGGTAATATCCGTTACAGAATGATGCCGGTTTTTAATGCAGTGCCACCTGAGGGATCGAAGGTCACGGGCATTCAGCGTTGGTTTTCTGCCTTGCTGCTTACTTGCAGAGATTTCTCCAGATTCTCTGAATCTTCTGATGATATTATGGGCGGTAGATGATGAAATCCCTAAATTCCTTGCAATTACATGTTGAGAAAAATTGTTCTCAACAATGTTGCTCACAAAGTAGTGAACCTCGCGCATCCTTGCTTGTGAACAACCGAGCCTTGTTCCAAACAGGTGTTTTTTGAGCATTCCTCAACTTTCCCAGTCTTTTGTTGCCCCTGTCCCAACTTCTTTGGAACGTGTTGCAGGCATCAAATTCAAAATGAGTGAATACAAAAAAACTATACATTTTATCCGTTTGAACATTAAATATCTTGTCTTTGTAGTGTATTCAATTGAATGTAGGTTGAAAAGGATTTGCAAATCATCGTATTCTGTTTTTATTTATGTTTTACACAACAACTTCATTGGAATTGGGTTATTTATATATATATGTATACAGTACAGGGTTACAGGGTGATTAAAAAAAATCATCCGATTTTAAAGCACCATATTTTTACAAGCGTGAGGCACCTAGGAACCAATCACATACCAATTGAAAGAAGGGGTCATAGAGTGTCTGCGTCATCACATTATCATAGAGTCATCATAGAGCCACCAGCATCACCAGATCTCATGCCGTGTAAATTTTTTGTGGGGGTACATTAAGGATTCTGTTTATTTGCCACCACTACAAACAACACCAGATGATCTCTGAAATCGCACTGAAAGAGCCGTGAGTGCAGTGACACCTGACACACTCAATCGAGATCATACTGATTCATATTGAGACCTTGTAAAATTACATAATAAACTTTACGCTCATTTAAACCATTTACAGTTCACTGCATTGTTCTGTAATGATTCACAAGTGAAATAAATCATTTTGAAATCAGATGAATCTTTTTGAATCACCCTGTACCTTTGTGTAACAATAACACAAGTATATGTAATAGCATATTTGTCACATTTTACTGTATGGCAATGTTCATAAGGCTATATTACACCCACATAAGCTTGTCATGATAACTGGCATAACCATACATAAATACTTATAAATGCTTATTCCAACAGACGTCCTTCACTGTAAAGTGTGATCAAAGTTAGCTAAAGCAGGCTTCATGACGGATGATACCTATATTTACAAACATCCATGTAGGGTTATGTCAGTTGTCATGACATTCTTATGTAGGTGTCATACAGCCTTAGGAACAGTAAAGAGTTACCAACATGTTTGTATGCATTATATTTATAGAGGCGCTGTCATAACAGCCTACATTTTTGTTGTTTTTTACTTCTTTGCATAATTTGAAAAATCCAGACTTTTACGAAAAAGAGACCAACTACCCAAAAACAATTGGAAAAAATCATATTACATTAGCTTACATTAAAGGTTCAGGAGGTTTTATCCTTCTTTTGTAAAGTTAACATTTTGGAGATATGAGGCTTTGCTCCAACAGTTACGATATGTTATTACTTATGTGTAATAATAATAATTATAATAATAATTATAATAGCATATCCCCCATGATCCATCTTACCTTGTGTTCTCACACAACATGAATACATAAAAATGATAAGACTTATTAGTTTCATTTCTTTGGCATTTCCTCAAATCTCTGATAATAATTTACCTATTTTAACTAAAACTACTAAACATATTTGTGTGGAATCCCTTTCATAACATTTTAAATAAGTAAATTTTATATTTCAGCTCTTAAGTGCGTATCTCTGAGCTAAAACAAGAGTTCAGGTGTTCCACTGAACATCTGAACAAAGAACAGAAGATAAATTGCCTTAAAAGAGCTCTAGATCCTCCATAAACACACAGTGCAAGTGAAAAAAACCTAAAATCATTCCTCAGAACAGCAGACACCTCCTAATTAAGCCTTTCCCCCCAAAGAGCACAAGCAGAAGCTTCTCTCAACGCTTCTTCCTCCAAGCCGAAAATTAGTGGAAACTAATTTAAAGCAGCACTAAGTAAGAATGTTTTGTTTAAACTGACAGAAATAGCTTTAATCTGTCAGGGGAGCATAAAATCTGGTGCACACGCAAGTTGCCCAACTTTGTTATCTTGAGATCACAAGATATGCTGTGTTACCCTGAGATCATGACTTAACTTTCTTGTGATCTCAAGATAACAAAGTTGATATCTTGAGATCACAAGATAATTAAGTTGTGATCTTAAGACCATAAGCTCTGTCTGGGTTAAAATTATGGTGTCTGAACATTTTATGATGAATGGACCAACAGACTCAGTCTAAACTGACTTGGAATAAAATCTTTTTACAATTTATAATAATGATAAAAATGAGATCGGCTTCGCTCTGACAGCGACAATTGGGTATTGCTTTCACATGTCGCCTTTGCATGTCATGGCAAAAGTAGCTACAGAAGTGTGAAGAATTGTCTCGCACTGAAACTGGTTCTGTGTTTGAATGCGATGCCTCATGTGCTGCTGGTGAGGTCTGGAAGCCGTACCTGTGTGTGTACATGTGAGTGTGTTTGTACATTCCGCCTGCCGTTCACCTGATACTGAGAAAGTGTGTTTCACTGAGGCTCTGAGACTAGCTGCCTGAGCATGTAACACCGTGTACAGATAGCCTTTCAGCTTTACGGGGTCATTCGGAAAGAGTTGTGTTCGTCTCAGACTAAGTAACAGTAAAAGCCAGAGCAGTAATCAGAGACGGGTAGAGTAGCAGAAACCCGCAGTCAAGAAAGACCATTGTTACTTCAGTTAAATAAAACTGGAAACCTTGCCAAACGCAAAGGAGCTCCTGAGTAACATATAGAACTGCTGTGGGACTTCTTGGTACAATCAGCATCAATCTGCATAGAAAACAGATGCTTCATTCTTCTCTTTCTGGATTCTCCATGGATTCTTGAGCCTGGCAACTATGTGCAAATGAAGGCGCATTCCGGCCTGAAGCCAGAGTTTCATATGTTTTTTGGTGCATTATGCAGTGCACAGTAGCGCAGTATCACTCAGCCTCAACAGTTTGACAGAATTCACCATTTTGTATCCTCTGTATGTTTTCATCCATCATTAAGTTCTCTCACTACAGTACCCAGCATGCATTACGCAAATACTTCACACTGCCTTTGACTGCTAGTCTAGCCACTGATTCACAGCATACGCAGTTTTAAAGTGGTGGCCAGTGCCACCCCATGAAATCTGATTGGCCACCCCAGATGCCACCCCAAACTTTTCGACACATCTTTGGCCTCCACCTCAGTGTTGGGTGAGTTTTTTCACCTATGAGAGCGGACAAATGTCCCAACTCTCTCCGCCACTGGTCCAGAGGCTAATATACACAAGAATCAGCATCAGCCCTAAAAATCTTCCCTAAAGCTTTATTTTCCCCAAAAAAGTTCCTCCCAGCTTCAAGAGGTGTCATCAGAAGGTGGTTTTCCCAGTTTCCTAGAACTGTAGGATGCAAGTAGGCATGTTTCCAACACATGTAGTGACAGTTACCTTTTTATTTGGGCCAAGTGTCTCTTCAATAACTAAAATACAGCTTAGGAGAAAGTACAGTATTGCCTTCACTCATATCCTTGAGTAGAAGGAAAGGCTTCATTCAAAGGTGCAAACCCAGTACATTGAGCTGGTTACTACCCACCTCAAGTAATGGATACCCTCCCTTAGCTCAGAGATGCAAGCTTCACTTCATTAGCATACGACATTAGCACAACCCTGCATACACTCACACACACCAATACACAAACACACACAGAAATGAGCATGACGAAAACAGATATGGGGCAATGATATAGTCCGTTAATGTGGTCTTACTACACGTTCCTATATCCAGCCTGACTGGATCAGTCACCTGATACCTATATCAACTTCCATCATCAGCTGAAGATGTTCTCCGCTGCAGTACTCAAACAACGGCCCACAGAGTCAGACAAGCCGCCTTACGATCAAAACAAGTGTGCCACTGAAGCAGCCTTGAAAAACAAACATCAATCCTCACTCTTACAGGTGCAACTACACACATACAATCAGGTCCAAGGCTCTTTTATATTATGAGACAAGACTGGATTTAATTTTCAGTATTTTATGTGATTAAAATGTCTTGAATCTACAGAGCAGCAATTATGCGGACCATTCTACTCAATTCATTATAATGCATTATACGGACCACTCTAGCAGGTTTAATTTGCAGCCCCACAGTAAAAAATCTTAAACAGCAGTTAAACATCCAGCTATCTTAGATATTTACAACGATTATTTATATAAACCCAAGGAATTAATAGAGAGAGTACTAAGCTAAATACACTCAAAATTATCATTCACAGGGTACTTTCTAATGGCAGGTGTCAGAACCAAAGGCTAACCTTTAAATTTCAACTAATGCATTTTTTTTATATATAATTTTGAACGAGATCTTTTGGAGTCATTTTAAAGTGATAATGAAATATTTAAATTTATCATGACTTTAACATTTAAATATAAAACCTCATGAA
Organism: Pygocentrus nattereri; assembly: GCF_015220715.1. Lineage (NCBI taxonomy): Eukaryota > Metazoa > Chordata > Actinopteri > Characiformes > Serrasalmidae > Pygocentrus > Pygocentrus nattereri. The sequence goes on along the minus strand of NC_051234.1, from coordinate 5,470,547 downwards.
ATGCTGTCCCATGTTTTCATGTCACTACCGAAACACAGAGTTTTAGTTTGTGGGCAGAGCCTTGTTTTAGCCATTTTAGAGCAGGAAGTGAGGCTGCATCCCTGTCCCTCATGGCCACATGGTGAGCAGTTAGATCCCATTGTTTTGAAGTAAATGTGTCCCAAAGTCTGAAAATCACAGTGTAACCTGGCAAAAAGTGTCACAACTGAAACACATTTTCTGCAATTAACAAAATATTTTTGCATTTTAATGAAACATGTTATGATTTCATGTGTGTAGAGCAAGTACAAGCTAACACTGTCACTACTGAAACATTTTGTAGAGTTATTATTTAGAGGTATTATTACTTATACTTTACTTATAATGCTATTATTATTGACAAAGAACTAATTAATTATAAGATTAACATAATTAAGGTACAGGGTAATTCAAAGCAAAATGTTTTTAGTCTCGAGTCTGAAAGTTAGAAGTCCTGAATGTGTTTTTATCTCAGTATAACGATCCATATACTACTCAGAGTCTTGGGCCACTCTAAATGTCTTTTTAAGAATAAACAACCTATGAAAAAGCCCAGACATCTGAGTGTGGGTGCAGGAAAACTTTCATGCCACATCATATCCACATTCTTATATTTTTAGCATTTCCAGGAATACTGATGTAAAAGGCATTACTGCAAAAAGATCAACTACTACACCACAGGAAACTACAGTCTACCACAAGCAGAACACATCAGAGGCTGACGTACTATTATTGTACTGTATTAAAACCAGATCTGCTCCAGATATTCATAGTAGGCGATAACTGGCCTGAAATTTACTCTAAGAAAGGCAGCCAATATAAAGTCTGTGAGATAAACAGACCAACACTAATCATCTCTTTTTAAGCGAGGATGTGTATATGTACCCCGGTACTCGATTAACCGCTTAACCATGAGCCAGATGCTGCAGTCACTATCCATGTGTCCATTATGTATCATGATGAGAAGACAAGGAAAATGTACAGGCTAACAATTCAGTGAAACATTTTTGCTCGTATCTGCAAGTATGTTGTGATACACTTTGCTATTCTGAAACAACGTATTATGTGAGTCACGGGTGTCCAATTCGTTGATCGCACGATGCATGTTGGTACATTGTGCCTCGTTCTAACAGGCTCTCAAATTTCAACACTTTCTTACTGCTTCTGACAGCAGGCAGGTCAAAGAGATTGACTGATGATAAATTTGGCCGCTGTTTTTTTAATTTACTGCTTGTTAAAGCCCTGCTGTTAGTTCTCTAGCAATCTAGAAAGTTTTCATTTATCTTCAGCCAGTTTGTGTAGCTGCATTTTTGCCTACATGGACTCTTTAGGAAGATGAATGTGAGACCGATAACAAACCTGTTCCACACAGAGCAGGAGGGGGACTATTTTTTTACAATGTCAAACTCCCAATGAATCCGCTTGATTTGCCAAGTAGCCACCACACTTCTAAAGAAGGGGTACTTCGAGAGGTATTTTTGAACTATAAACAGAAACTACGATGAATTCCCAGCTGAAAGTGAACTCAGGAAGAAAAAAGAGGTCCAGAGTGCACAAACCTGACTGACAATGAAGTCAGTGTAATTTTTCAGTCTTTGCCCTGTAATGCTGACTATCAATATAGGTCACTCAAGTGCATTAAAAAGTTTCAAAGGGCGATCACAATGACCTGTCCACTGGAAAAAGTAGTAGCCACAGAAGTATGGGCACCCCATAGGCTTCTAAGTGGAGATAGATGGCTATAATGCGTCTTTATCCGCCCTCTCTCTCTCTCTCTCTCTCTCTCTCTCTCTCTCTCTCTCTCTCTCTCTCTGCAGTGATATTATGGGATTAGTACTCAGTGGTGCTGGCCACGGCGCTGGATCTAAGCTTACAGATGCACCGAGTCAATCAGCACTGCAATGACTGACCCCTGCACTCAGAGTCCTACGTAAACACGGACTCACGGGATTCGCACTGAAACCGATGCTCTTTGACTTTACAGAAAAGGGAGAATAAAACTGCCCTGGTCCACTTGCAGGCATTCAGGTCTCAGCACTACTGGCCAGAGCTTACATAAGGAACTAACTTGCCACACTATGTGCCAATCAGCAGCCATTCTAATCCACATCACTGCCATCAATCAAACAGATGTGCCCCCTCCTAGTGGAGCTGTAGTTAAGCTAAGCAAACAATCCAGCTACAGGGAATCTGAAGGCCACACAGAATGACCAGACAATGTACTGTATGATTATTTGGTACAACTCAGAGTTATTTTGTTAAAATGCGCTGAACACACAAAGGTGAACAGAGGAACCACGTACACAGTAATGAAATACAAGCAATACAAATAATGTGTTGTTTTTATGGCTGTATAGACACACAGTCACATTACATTTCAATATGTTCAGTGTTAAAAAATTTATTTATTCTACAGAATAAATAATAACCAACCACCTACTTTATTAAGTACATCTCCTTGTTTCTGTGCTCATTGTCCATTTTATCAGCTCCACTTACAATACAGGTTCACTCTGTAGTTCTACAGTTTCAGACTGTAGTCCATCTGTTTCACTGATACTTTGTTAGCCCCCTTTTACCCTGTTCTTCAGTGGTCAGGATCCCTACAGGACCACCACAGAGCAGGTACTATGTGGGTGGATCATTCTCAGCACTGCAGACATGGTGGTGTGTTATGGTGTGCTGTGCTGGTGCGAGGGGATCAGACAGAGCAGTGCTGCTGGTGTTTTTAAACACTGTGTCCACTCAGTGTCCACTCTATCAGACACACCTACCTTGTCAGTCCACCCTGTAGATCACATAAAGTGGGCAAATGCAAGTAAAGCATACACCAAGAGAACAGTACTTGCATGAGTGCCCTTCTTGGATGACAGTGCTCCCATCCACAGGGCATGATCTATGAGAGATATGTTATTTGCCCATAGTTTATTGAATATTAGAATCAATTAAAATCTATTCTTACTTTCCAGGATACATACAGCTCAATTACAACCTTCAAATTTTAAAGCTGTAAAAGTCAAAACTCTGACCTATTGGGACCCATAGCTGGACCCAACTACACCACATCAAACTTGGACACATCAGAAACCAGCATATACACAATCTTCACAGATGGAATTCACAGACTGGATAGCTTAGCTGACAATTTTGTTTACAAACCATAAAAATAACTCTACTATTTCACTGGCTGACTCATTTTTCAGTTTTGCTCTCAGATTTTGTTTTCATTTTGCACAGCCAGTGGCAATATATGAGATGTACAGATCCAGAACCTTGAAACCGGTGGTCCAGAATAACAGGAGAGCTAGGATTTGGGGCAGTACAACAGTGTTCATCAAAAATTCAGGGCATCTTTCAGTCTTCTGAAGGTTTGCATTTTCTTTTGAAATTGGAAATTTGCTACACTTCAATTAAGCAAAGGTTTTGCTGGCATAAAGCAGCTATGTGCTAATGCTTTGGGTACATAAATTATTAAGTTTTCCCTAATATGTTAATTAAATGATTAGGTTAATCTGAGTGGGTTTATGCCCGAGACATTATTTCAATATAGTTTTGAGATCAGATTTTTGCCTAAAACATACATTCATGGACAGATACAAGCAGGGTGTCATAAGGCAAAACAGACCCAAGCTATTTTTTGGGATTTATCACTATTTTACCACCATCAACATTACATATAAAACTCATGTAGGTTCACTGGTGGTTTGGATAGTAAATAAAGTGGCTATAATGGTGCTGTACACATCGTAACCTCTGGTTCCTATTAGCACCACTGCAAAGAAATCTGAGTTGATAAGCTGTTCTATAATAAACCATTTCACATTAAACCACTCTGTCTACATACGACTGAATTATGCAGAAATTCGGAAAGATTGAATGATAGTCAACTTTAAAAGCACATAATGAAACTCTTTTGTTGCCCAAAACTGGAACAAACACCTGAAATATTTAAGCATAGTACTGAGTCTTACATTATTCTGAAGGAAGTGCTGTCATACAATAAGCCTGCTTGGCTTTAATATGTGAATATATGTCAAACAGACAAAGAAAATGTGCATTTTTGTATAAAACAATTTTAAAAACATGCTCATCCTGTGGATTCAACCACTACATGTACATGCATATTCACCATATTCCATACTGACCTACAGGCAAATTCCATACAGGCACACACCACAAATGCCCTTTTATATCAGCCACATTAAAAATGTATATTCTGTATGAGTTCACTGTAATACAAAGTATTATTGCCTGTTGCTTTCATTTATACATTAAAAAGCTGCTAATGCCTTTGGGGCAGTGGCATTATATCAGAAGGGCAGGAGCTTGTCTACTTAAAAGGAAACATTAACCTAATGCTCGGCATTTTAGCAGAGCTCTGTTCAGCTGGACTGTTCAGAAGTGATGCGTACGGTTCTCCCAATGCAATTGTGGTATAATGTAATTAGACATCACATGAACACATGCACACATTTCTCAAGCATGCAGCACTACAAGCAGGCTCCTTATGCAGGTGGTGTCTTCTATGGAGATGTCAGCAGGTACAGTTGAGAGAGACACTGAGAGGAACCAAGACTCAAAAGGAAAATTTGCAAATTTTCTATTATTTTGAAGGACTAAATTAAATCATAGCAAAAATTGTGTCCAACTAAATTCAGGATTTTTTTATGTGGACAAAATGCAGGTCAAAGGCCCAAGGGAGCAAGCCAAGGGCAAGAAAATCACCCTAGGAGCAAGAAGAGGAAACCTTGAGAAGAACCAAGACTCAAATCCATCTACTTTTACCCCTACCCCTTGTTTTCAAGTGTAACTTAGTTACAAGGGGTTGTGGTTGAAATCGTCCTCCACGAAATGGGACCCTCAAATAAAAAGAGCATCACTTCATTAATAGCTACTAGCACTGCTCTGTAGGCGACCCTGCCTGTCTGCAGTGACAGCAGAGGAGGGTAAAGTTCAGCTCCTCACTGCTGGGCTTTAGTTATATTTAGGGTATCATACGCCTTCAAAGAGGGGGCAATTATTTATTATCACCCACCCCTAATTCTTCAGTGATATGAAGCTGCAGTAAGATATTCACCAGGCTCTTGTTCGAATTTTCCCGTTCCACCTTAAATGGTGCAGCAGTTCTGACAAATAAAGCGCCAGAATGCGACAAGTGCGCAATTTAAGGTGGAACGGGAAAGTTATCTAGGTAGCGACCGAGACATCAGCAAACTACTAGTGATGTTTATGCTTGTTATGAAGTGAAGGACCATAATACATTGAAACAAGATAAAAGAGTGGTTATGGTCATTTTTAACAGAGGAAATTCTCCCATTGGTGGGTTTCTCTCGTCACTCACGGAGCCATCATGCCGGTTATTCTTTTTTTCTCATATCACTCTTGTTGGAGTTTTGCCTCTGAAAAGTGTCCATTTTGGAGGGCCATGTAGCCCTAACACTTCACCCTACCCCTCTATCTCAACAAACATTGGGACACCCTACCCTTATGCATGAAGGTACAAAACAGAGGGGTAAGGGCCGAGAGGTAGGGGTAAAATGGGGATTAGGCCCAAGACTCAAAAGCAGAGCCATCCTCAGCTGATTGACACCACACAGCAAAACAAAAACACAGCATAAAGAATGAAGAATCAAAAAAACGATTATAAAATACTGAACAAGGGAAAAATAGGACAGGAGATTTAAGTTACCCAGTGATAATCAAAAAGTACTATTAGAGGCCTTGTATTAGGCTCCTTGATGTACATTGCATTTACAACATACAAGCAGGCATAATAAACAGGCCCTGGTTCTCGCAAAGGAAAAAACGCCAAAAAATGTGGTTGCCATGGGCCCAGGACAACAGCCAATGTCTAGCCCTGGATAGCTGTATGTCCTACAATGTCAGAAACCACATAACCAAGTCCGTTTATGATTATTTAACAACTTGATGCAGGTTGAGGCCTGAAATACTAATTGTGAGTTACAAGCTATAATTACGTGTTAGCTATATTAGTCTTGCAGCTCCAGTGCAAAACTAAAGTAGCAAACTTCAGACACCAAATAAACATCTTACTCGATGAATCAGACTAAAGTGAACAGGGAAAACTGTGTACATTAGACTTTCAGCTGAAATACAACATTTAACAGTTAAACATTTCAGATTTTTCAGTTCACCACAGTCTATTTATTGTCCAGCAAGGCTCCACTGTTCAATCGGCTCACGAGGAACCACCAACATATTTCTCCTTCAAACTCCTGCAACTCTCTCTGCTCAAAACACACAGCACAGCCTTTTTCTCTTTGTTTCTACTCCTCCCCTTTTCTCTTGTCTTCTGGGAATAGCAGCAGCCATGGTGTTCATACACAAAAGCATGCTGAAGATGACCTTTCTGTGGCCACTGAACCACCCCCACGGGGGCTTTCTGCACGAGAAGCTTCGTCAAACAATGACCCTTGAACAGCAGATGGTGGAACATCCCAGAACCCTATAGAGTGTGCAGTACACAGCACCGTTTGATCTACACAGCCATTTAAACATGTGAAATCACTGATTACATTACTGTCATGTTACATTTGATCATTTACATAAATGTAGATTTCAATGTTTTAGAATTTAGATTTTAGAAGCATTTTAGGACCAACAAGAAGATACTAAGTGATAAATAATAAAGATCTATTATCATTATTATTATTACTATTAACAGCCATTCTTGTAAAGTTATTTGCCACCTGAAATTCTAGGCATCCTGGATATTAGTTATATCTTCATTCTTGGTGTTTTATAGCTGCAGGATGGAGTCTGGCAGCATCACACCTGGGAGAACATTTCAGTGATTCTAACATGAAAAATCATCTGAGAGTAAAACAAATAGGTAATTGCCATGAGTTCAACAACCACACAACTACAAAACCATGCCCAAATATTGTCCTGTTTTCTCTGTGACTGATTTGTTAAAAAGCTGTTGCGCACCCTACAAAGGCCAAAAGGTCAGCGTGTTAAGACCCTATATCTACTATGAATAGAGCCCATTCTAAAACTGTTAGCAACAGTAGCATTTTTCTTTATCCATTCCTTTAATATTTATGTTGACCAAGTCTATACTTAAGCACTACAGTTTATCTCCATTGCAAATACTATTTGGTTAAAGTTCTCATTTTACTATAAGCTCCTCAAGGCTTTAATTACAGCTTCCTAGTTTGCTATACCTGTGAGGCTGCGCAAGATTAGCATCCCTGCTAGAAAAACCAGCAAAGACTAGCACAGCTGATCACCACCAAAAGGCATATTTTGTGTTTTGATGCTGGTATGCTGGTCAACCAGCATATTGCTGCTGTCCGAACAAAACCTCGTATCTCCAAAATAAGAACTTCACAGGAGAAGGAAAAAACATACTTGACTTTGATTGTAAGTCAATGGAACCAGACGTTTTTCCAAGTCATTTTGGGCCATTTCTTTTGGTCCATTCATCATGAAATTTACAAACAGTGTATAGGACACCAGGTACTCTCAAATTACGTAAAAAAACCTGAAAAATAACAAAAAATGGAGATATGAGGTTTTGCTCTGACAACGGCAATATACCAGCTTCAAACAGCATAAAATGCATGCTGGTCCTTGGGATATCAGAATACAGGGATATCAGAATCATTTTATACATTTAACCACTACTGAAAACACTGCTTCCAAAATCGCCCATAATCTCTGTGAACCACAACATGCTTTCACACCAATGTACTGGGAAAACTCAACACCCCCAATACACTTCAAAGTCAAAGCCAAACAACGAGACTGCTAACAACACAGTCGAAACATTTAGTTTTAACAAAAACACATTATGATCTCTCAGAAAAGACTGAACACTCCATGAGCTGGAGGACACGATTGACAGGTGCATTTATAACCTTAGTGTTTCTAGCATAGCTTCACATGGCTAGTAACTGCACTCACTCTCTCTCTCTCTCTCTCTCTCTATCTGGCTTTCTCTGTGCGTGCTTCAAGGCTATTACGTAATAGCAGAGCTGTACTGTACACCACGCCGGCCCGTTCTGTGGCACGCTGTTCCACTCTGTGCCCTGAGCCGCTAAACTGCCCCAATGCTCCAGCTCCAGTTCATTTCCACAGGAAAAGCTAATGTTGCTCACAGTACATCAAAACAAGCGTAGCATATGCAGCGACATGAAGCAAATCTGTGGCTATTGGTTAGCAGGTTAGTAGCCGTTTTGGCAGGTTTGATGAAACCAAACTGTTCCTTCAAAGAATCTGCAAAAACAGCCAAATTTAAATTCCTTTTTTTTTTTTTGGTAATATCACACATTTGCCTGAGAACGCTTCAGCCCCGCCCATTTGAACTGAAGTTATAAGGAGGCTCAATACATGGCAGCCAATCAGAACAGAGCTCATTTACATGTACAGTCATAGGCAAAAGTAGTGCCTCTGGTCAAATTATATATTTGTTGGTTATGTAAGCGAAAACATTAACATAGCCAACACAGAGAACACACTTCTGCACATTTAATGTACAATTACTGTTTTTCATGTTAGATAAGATAAAACATGCCATCTGCAGACATGTTGTGTTCTCTGCAGAGGACGTGTTAATTTATTTTCACTTAAAAAAACAAACAAATGGTCGGTAAAAATTAATTATAAAAACAGGAAAACAACAACATATATGAAAAATATATGATATGGTGCCTTTGCTAATATAACTCGACATTCTAAAGCACGGTAGGCCATTCTCATTGCTAGCACAATCTGACTAAAATATCCCTTTAACTACAAGCTCTATAAGAGTGCTGCAATATAATACCACTATCTCCCCTGCCTATGAACCCAAGCAGCTGCCCAAAAGGCTTGAAAACAGGTCGTGAGTGGTGAAGCCACAGCAGATAAGCTAATTCACTGAACAAAACACCAAACGCTCCATTACAGAGCCTGCCGAGCCTTCACGTATATTTATATCTGGTTCTACACAGGTCTCTACCAGTGGTTTGCACATTTTAATGCTTTTACTGCTCTAATATACTTGTTTCAGTTCAGGATGGCTTTGTTATCCCTCCTAGATGTCTGTTGCCTATACACCTTGAATGACTATTCTTACATATTTTGATTATTTATTTAAAGCCGAAACAAGCAAGGGAATGCATAATGTAAAACTAGACCATAACTTCAGACCTCTACAGTGAAATTAAGTATAAATGAGAACATGTTTTCCTACAGATCTACAGTCTATAAGGTCACCCTACCAAAGCAATTCTCCATCACTTATGCATTAGTGTTGTAAATGAAGGTCTGCTGAATTGAGAAAAAGTACAAAACCATCTATTATACCGCTGTATATATAATGGCAAAATTTCACCTCCGCAATCACCCATCCATGCAATGAAACGCCACATTACACACTAGTGAAGACACACACTTGGGAGTGGAGTGGTGGAATGCCCTATCCGTAGTGCCTAGAGATCAGTTGAGGGTTAGGTGCCTTGCTATCGGCTCAGAAGATCGAGCCGGTGACCTTCCGATCGCAAGGCTGGTTCCCTAACCTCCAGCTCACGACTGCCCCAAAACAGGTCACAAGTCAAATTACAGTACTGTGCAAGTCAGAGAGCCAAGTTTTCCGAAGAATCTCCAGGGATATTTCCTATACCTCTAAAGTTCAGTCTTAGAAGTTGGTTATACTTCTTGCTTCTCACAGTCCAAGTAATCCTAAACATATTCAGTGATGTTGAGGTCTGGACTCTGGGGTGGACAGTCCATTGTTCTGAGAACACAAGCAACTTCCTTGATTTGATTTGTAAACATTTTCGTCAGTTGTCTTCCCTCAGTAAGAGCTTATTGACAGCCACAAGTCCTTTCAGGCCTACAGTGTCTTCTCACAATGAAAGTATGGACAGATACCTCAGATCTGTCATGCTTGTTATTAAATGGGTGGCCAGAGTGGCTAGTGCCCATCCTAAAATCTGACTGGCCATCCCAGATGCCACCCCAAAATTTCTGCTACATCACTGGCTACCAGCACACTGTGGGGCAGGTGTTGTGCCTTTAAAGGGAGAGTTGTTTTGCTATCAGTGGAATAACTCTCCAACAACTCTCCCTCTCCCCCTGTCTGCCCACCAGTCATTAACATCTTTAATAACGTCTGTAAGCATTGACACCGTGTTGGAACTACTTGCTACCCCTTTCCACCCCTAATAAAATTTTCAAGATCCACTACTGAGCAAGACAGGTGCTTGATTTTCTCCTTTCTCTCAAAAATGAAAAATTAAAGTACTGTTTATCTGATGAGGACAGAGCCTGCAAGTCTGCTGTACCTTATATATATTCCCCTCGAAAACATCTGAATGGAAAAAATATACTTAACTGCTGTTTTGACTGGAAAATAAATAAATGAAGTGTGGTCTCTGACTTTTGCACAGTACTGTATGTCATCACATAATTGCATTTAAACAGTATAGCCATATCCAGTGTGACAGAGGACAGGCAGACTCCAGAAACTGGACTGGGAACCACTGCTTTTACTATAATACTACACACGCTCTTAAAGGCATGTTCACAAGTGTAACAAGGCCATGTGGCGTGTGTTTGCCCTCACAGTGTCCTGACCCCTGGGGGCTCTCAGAGTGAGGGGGGAAGGGAGAAGCAGTGAGAGTAGTTCATGGTGGAGGGGAATATGGGCCATGAGTGTGTCTAATGCACGTTCCTCAGAATGAGAACTGCACTCTATTCAGCTCATGACCACTGCTATTATGATGGGTGCTGGAGGAACAGGGCGTTTTTGAAGCAGCTGATAATGGCAAGAAAAAATGGGGATGTTTGTTGGGTGTAAAGGTGTAGCATCAAACATAAAGAATCTTACAAGACTGATGAGCAAATCTGTTCACTCTAGGCAGATATTTCCAATCATACAAAACCAGAACATTATGACCACCTGATTAATATGATGGAGGATCATGTGATACCAAAGCTGCTCTGACCCGCCAAGGCATGGACATCACAAAAACTACAAAGGTGACTTGTCGTATCTGATACCAAGACATTAGAAGCAAAACCTTTAAGTTCTGTAAGTTGTGAGGTGAAGCCACAGAATCTGACCTTTGATTCCAACACATCCCACAGACGCTCAACTGCATTGAGATCTTGGGAATTTGAAGGCCAGGGCAACTCCTTAAACATCATGTTCCTTAAACCATTCCCAAGCAGTGTGGCAGGGGGCATTATCCTGCTGATAGAGACCAATGCCATCAGGGAATATGTCTGCCTTGGTTGTACCTGGTTCAGAAAATCTTTTAGGTAAGTGGCACATGTCAAACTAATGGCCACATGAATGCTGGACCCTGGGATTCCCAGCAGAATATTGCACAGAGTGTCACATTACATCCACCAGCTTGTCTTCTTCCTATAGTGCATCCTGGTGCCATCACTTCCTTGGGTAAACTGTGCACACATAGAGATTTTTTGTCTACATGATGTAAAAGAAAACAGGAATCACTGGGCCAGGGGACCTTCTTCCATTGCCCCAAGGTCTAGTTTTAATGCTCCCATGCTCTTTGTAGGAGATTTGGACATTGGAAAGGGGTTAGCATAGAGACTCTAACCGATCTCTGGCTGCATTTAATGTGATATCATTAAAAATTTCTGTCAGTTTGGACCTGAAGGGGTCCTTACAAATTCATGAGCCCTGGGGTGCCCAACACTCATGTTGCCAGTTTGTGATTTGTCCCTCCTCAGAACACTGCTGGTAGGTACTTAGCATTGCTAACTGGGAGCATCCCACAAGCCTTGTAGTTTTGAATATGCTCCGACTCAGTCTTCTCTCTTGCTTAGGTCTTCACGCCTGCCTGTTACTCCCGCAAGAAACACTGACTGTTCACTTACCATCTAATACATCCCAGACCTTCACATGCACCATTATTATGAGATAATTAACGTTATTCACTTCATCAGTCATATCATTAGTTCTTCACTCATCTTCAATAGCATGGTCTTCTGTTGCATGCAACTGTATATGTAAAACTGTATATGTAAACACTAGTCTACACTACATGCCAGATTTTAACCCCAATTTTCCCCTTCTGACTAATTTTCACTGTCTGAATCCATTTTCCAAGTCAGGAGCTCAATCGGAAGTGATCGAAGGCACAGATGATCTCATAGTATGAGAGAGGAAACAAAGCGATCTTCAGCTCTCTGATCGAGCTCTGAAGTAATCACACACACACGTACACATCAGCTAAATTGCCGGGGGAGCTGGAGCTTATCCCAGGTGTCATTTGGCAGAAGGCAGGATACACCTGGACAGGTCGCCAGTTCATCACAGGGCAGACAGACAGACATACACACACACAATCACACACACATTCACACCTAGTGGCAATTTAGCCTGACTTCATGTCTTCAGGCTGTGGGAGGAAACCCACACAGAAAAGACCCTGGTCGCCCAGCTATGTTACAGCTTTTAATATTTAATATTACTTAGCAAGTCCTTAAGAGTTCTCCAGCTCTGTCAAGTTTCCTTCTAAACATATCAATTTTGAACCATCATCAGAATTAATACCTTAATTCAAAAGCATCGCACACTTGCCTCAATGCAAATCAAGCTGGTAAGTAATCTCACATAGGCTTGCTTATGTGGTTTCCAGCCTTGCACGTAATGTCGTTATCTAGAATGTTGTTCTTGTTATCTACATCAGCCTTGTAGCTCCAGTGCAAACTTAAAGAAACAAACTTCAGACAGAACTTCAGACTTTTCTGTCTTTCTTCTTCATCATAGTCTTATTCTCTACTCTCATCATCATTATCATCATCATCATCTCACTCAGTCACTGCTTTCCGGGATTAAAATCTTCTTCTCTTTGTGAAATGACAGTAAGTTGGCAAACACTCTGAAGCTTTCTCCATGCCTCGGTTCTCCCAGGACTCCTTGGCTTGGATTCCCAGCCTGTAGCGTTTGTGTGTGTGTTCTCTATGAGGAGAATCCTCTGTCTTGGTGCCATGGTTACAGTGTTACTGCAGGGGCACAGGGTATAGCGTGATGCCACAGCTACAGCTAAAAACCTCATTAGAGAGCACTTAACCAGTTGACCCCCTGCTCACCATCACCACTGTCCAGACACAGTTTGGACAAAGACTGAGATGGAGCCTCAACAGCAGAGCAGCAGGTCAACCGTGTCCGATCATGAGAGGCCAATCATGTCTTCTTTAGAGACTATGTAGATTATTTTTCATATGTAATTTTCATTGAATTTGATTTATAATAACAATATTATTTATATAGTACCTTTCACTGTGGTTATAAAATCTCTATTAGTAGATTATAAGAGTGCTAGAAGCCAGCCTAACGGTATAAACAGGGAGAAACCTGTTCTTCTGTGAAGCCCCATCATTGGTCAGTGACAAAATGCCATTGACAATTACAAATAATATAGGATACAATAATAATATAGCCACAATGGTCCCAGGCATTTGCTAGCCTCAACAAATATGTTTTAATCTGGATTTAAAACACCTGTCAAGGATTCCTAATATTCTCTGGAATGCTGTTCTACAGTTTAGGATCGACATAAGAACTAAACATCCACCAACTGAGCTGTATGCAATCTTAACAGTTCGCAATGTAACTGCATTACATAACTGCATTTTCCAAAGTAAGGCTGACATTACAGAGTGAAACTTTCTTGTATCCTTCAACTTTTTTGTTATTTGAGGCATACATGAAATTAAAGCCTCCTGCAACTACTCGAAACTTGTTTGATACTTAGCCATAGCAACTGCAACGGTCACTACTTTGTCATACACATTTAATGAAACAGCCAATCAAATACAAGGTAACGCACAGAGTGCTCAGGTCAAACAATACCATTTTAAGTGATTTGTTACAATCAACACATAACAGACAACAGAAGCTGGCCTGTCGAATTAATAATGTTGCTGTTCTAGTATTTTCTAGAGTTTTTTAGTAAGCAGTCAGCGCAGTTAGCTATTCAGCTAGTTAGCTGGCATTAACGTGACAGATATATTAAACTGCAGCTTGCAAACATTTGTTCTGATTTGTTAGCCTGCTGTATCATGATCAACAGAACTAGGCTGCTTATTTTGTCCTTTATTGACATAAAAATGGCAGAAAAATGCAAAAGTACACTTTTGGCAAATGTTGTGTTGATGTAATCTACTTCATTCATGTCTACATAATGTACACATTTGAACATATCAAGCCAATTTGAAGCACTATTGTTTTCACATGATTTTTTGCAGCTAGAAGGATATTATATATATATTTATATGAATAATGCTAGCTCTAAATCTTACTCACTAGTGAAAGCATCAAATGTGTTGAATTTGCAAACATCACACTAACGTTCTTCACATCTCAAATACAAAAATGGTTCTTTTAAGAATCACTCACTGGAAGGTTCTTTAGAGAAGCAAAAGCTATTCATTGCTCCAAATCACCCTTTTAAGATGGTAGTTCAAATTTTCATTGTAAAGTAGAGCTGCAACAATTCATCGATTAATCAATTCGTTCTCAACCATTAAATTAATCGCAAAATATTTTAGTAATGGCTTAATCTGTTTGAGTCATTTTTGAAAAAGTGAAAAATTTCTGATTTCTGCTTCTTAAATTTTCTGGTTTCTTTGCTCCTCTGTGACACCAAACCGAACATGTTTGTTATGGTGTGGACAAGAAAAGCCATTTGAGAATGTCATTTTGGACTTTGGAAAACACAGATTTTTCACAATGTTCTGACATTTTATAGACCAATCCACTATTCGATTAATTAAGTAAATAATTAATGAACAACTATAATAGTTAGTTGCAGCCCTACTATAAATCCAGCCTAATGCTGTTATTACGGAAACACCTGTACTTCTGTGAAGCCCTGTCATTGGTCAGTACTCAACATAATGTTATATTAAACGGTCTGTCTGTCTGCGGTAATCAAGCATTGTTACATGCTCTATATAGTCTGTATATGGAAAACACACTGTAAAAACAGTCTGTTTTGAATTCCTGTCTTTGTGATGACACAAAAGCCACTATGATATACACAGGGGTTCATATATGTAATGTATTGTTTGCATATATGTAATTGCATCGTTTTTGCACGTTTTGCAAAAACACATCCTAAAATACCTGTTTTTTGGGGCATTTTCACAATGAAATACACCTTAAATGACTTTTCCATTCATGGAGTTTTATAATCAGTCAATAAATGCTTAAATCTAGTGCACTTCCTGCATTAAATATGACATTTCAAGAGCTGAGAGCTTGACAAATTTTTCTTAGAAGACTATCTTTACCTTTTGTTACTTACACCACGGTGTATCCGGCTTTACTTTTGTCAAGACAACCATCAGAAATGCTAAAGTACCTCTTTCAGATCTAGACTGTCAAAAGTGTCCAGTTACATTTATATTAGATACATTAGATAGATTTAGATTGAGATACTAAGCTCACAATGAATGGCTGACATCAGCAGGCTAGCTATCTGGGTAACAGTCATTATGCTACCTTATACTAATGTGCTAAAATATCGTGGATATTTTAAATTGAGCTCATTTTCCGCCACAAATAACATTAATCACAAAAAATAGAAAAGTACTAAATGCCACCGTGGTGTAAAAAAATTGGAAAGTGAAACACCACTTATATTGCTGATTATGGAGGTCTTGGCTGCCTTCATGCTCCGTGTTGACAGTCATTACCATGAAGACTGGGTGGGCTGACAATTGGCTGAAGGGGCTGCAGGCTAAAGACTGAACTTCAACACTTCGCTTCATGCACACACTTGAGAACAGACTAAATCAACTACATGCACTTTTTCTCTGTGAAAATAGTTACCTGTTCTGTCTTTCCTTTCTTGTGTAAATGTAAGTGATGCAAAGGTCGATATGATTCCGGTGTGAATATGAGTTTGAATCATCATTGCATCCATTGTATCGTCGAAGCATATCGCTGCTGTCGGAAGAAAGCCTTGCATCCCTTTTTTTCTCGTTTTCCAGTTTTTAACATAATTTGAAAATGCCTGTTGCTCTTTACATTGTGTGCAAATTTTATGATGACTAGACCAAAAGAAACATCCCAAAATGACTTGTAAAAATGTCTGGTTCCTGTGACTTACAATAAAAGTAAAGTAGGTTTTTTCTTTCTCCTGTAAAGCTACAACTCTGGAGATACGAGGTTTTGTTTCGACAGCAGCGATATATACTCTATTAAGCTTACAGCAGTTTAGCTTCACACATTCATGCTGAAGTTATAAGGAGTGTTTAAGCCCTGACTGCTTTCTTTAAATAAGGTACAATACTGGGCAGCCAAGGAGAAAAAGGTTATATATATATATCATTCTTAAAGGCATACAGGCGTAAAGAGTACAAGGAAAATGGACATGTAAAAATTAATTTTGGTACATAAAACTACACCAAAAAAGCAGGATAAGGCCCTTAAATGGCACAGCGAGTCCTATTAGAAGTATGCAAGCATACTCAAACAGCAAGGGGGTCAAATATTCATATTTAACCATCCATTATGAATATTTAAAAGCTGTACTGAGCTGATATGGTCAAAAGTACTGCCCCTACAATAACCTTACAATACCCTGCGAACAGCCTCCCTCTGAAAAAAAATAAAAATAGACGAAGGAGGCCGGGGGAGCACATGACAAAGCCGGAGCCAACTGCAGGCCTCCGACAAAGAGAAGACATGAGGTCTACATACGCATTAGTCATGAGCTACCTAGCTCACTGTTGTTTTGTAACTCTACACCACACAATATGCCAACAGATCAAAGGCTGGGGTCCATGTCTGTACTGGTGGTAACCACTGACGATCCTCATTATGGACGCGCGGGCTGGAGGCACCGAGCTAAAGCTCATTCACTTTCTTTCTTGTTCTCTGACTGAGGAACAACAAAGTGGCCAAATGCTGAATAGCGTGTGAGAGTGAGTATGTATAGGATGATTCACACACCAGCATGAGGTGGCTGAGGCTTGAAGTCGATGAGTCACTTTAACCATAAGTATTGCACCATCTCTGCTCGGTTTCCGCACGCCCACCAGCATTAATATTTAACTAATGACGAGAAAGCGCCACTACACAGGCTCCATTATGGCTCTGTAAGCTGTCACAATCATTCCAAAGGCTAAAGCAAACAAATCCGTGTACAGAGGGGGCCTCATGAGAACGTGCAACACGTCATTCGTTTGCTTTTCCTGACCACGTAGCTACTACAGAGCATGCTCCGAGAGCATGTGAACAGATGAGGCAGGTGAGCGTAGATGAAAGACCCTGGAGGGCCACTCTGGGGATTTTCCTGCTCAAATGATGGCTCCGAACAGCTCAGTCAATCAGATTTTACAGAACCGGAATGGCCTGTCTTATAAAGTTAATCACCAACTGGAGAATTACCAAACCAGGGATGAAAACTCTGGCTGATAACTGACCGCTGTTAGTCTAGAATTAGCCATTAAACAGCAAGACTAAAATCAAGAACACAATCCATCAAAATACCAGAACCACTTTACAATAAGACCCTTATAAAGGGTTTCTGGATGGTTTAAATTTGTGTATTAATGTTTATCACGTCACAAACGCTAGGGAAGAACATTAAGCCACATGACTTCACACCTTTAAATTGTCACTAATCTAATCTAATCTAATCTAACAACTGCCAAATGTCTAACATTGCTGCTAACTAGGATAGAGGAGCTTGTTAGCTCTAGCGTAACTAGAAGGATAACAGCTGTCCTCACCACAGAACAACTGTTTCCAATTGCTAAACATTCAGCAGTGCTGCTAACTAGGAGAGAGAAGCTGGTTATCATTAGCTTAGCTAGTATATTAACAGTTCTCTTCACCACAGAACTTGTTTGATTCTGGCTAACTAAAGCACCAACACAAGTTTAGCTAATAAGGATACAAATCTGAGGGAGTGAGGTTGAGCAAGTGGCGCTGAGGGAACAGAAAGGCAAAATTAAACCTGTTCTATGGTCGGCTGAATAGCTAAGTTAATATTAGCTTAGCAAGCAGGCTACACACCCCACAGCACAGGTTCAATTCTGACTAACTGCTGCTCTGCTGAAACAAGCGTAGATGATAAATCTGTCTGATGTCTGTTGTTGTGTTTGGGACTTGGTTAACAGGCCAAACGTGCTGCACGTCACAGCACAAGCTGGGTTTCAGCTAACTGATGCTAAAATGATGCCTGTTTAGTGGATACCTCAGCGCAAACGCAAGTGAGTGTTAAAGTGGAAGCCCAAATTAAACACATTGTGAAAAATAATTGTTGTTTTAATTTTAAAAAGTTGTTGTAACGCCGGGGAGCGAGGAGGCGGACGCATATGCGGAGATAAGTGACTTTTATTCAGGGCAAATCCAGGGTCATAGTCTAGACAGTCCAGGTTCATTAAGCCAACACGGATTGAACGGGGGGGCAGACATGACGGACAATCCAGAATCACACAATAAACAATCAACAAGATCAAACATCCAAACAATTCAGACAAAGACCAGTAACCAGACAGGGGAAAACACAGGGCTTAAATACATAAGGGTAAATGAGGGACAGGTGGAAACACAAGTGGAGACAATCAGGGGCGGAGTAACCAAAAACAAGGGGCCGGACTAGGAAACCAAAACAAACATGGACAGGACTGGGAGGGGCCAATCGTGACAGTTGTCCAGACCTCCTTAAAATTCGGAGTAAACTGAAAGTTAATGGAGCAGTAATCTGTGTTTTATGCCCCACCACATTATTATCTGAAGTTCAAATAACTCAAAACTTTTAAGGCAGGAGTCGCCACTGAGCCGCTGTCATGCATAGTTTTTCTACGTTTTTCCAGGCCCTATTTTTTTCTCCTTTCTATCAGCACCTCCTATCAATAAGCCTCTCTATATAATATAAATGGATAGAATGTGTTTATCCGGCTCTCCAGATGTGGAGCAGAAATCATAACGCAGCCATCATATACTGTTATCATTTTTAAATACCGTTCTATACCTTATTAGATACGTTCTATACCGCCCAACCCTAATAAATACCTTGAGCTGTTCTATTTGTTAAATGTAATATCTGATAAAGCTAACAGGTTTAATGCTGGCTGTTGGAGAACACAAAGACAAGTAACCAGCAAGATCTGAGGTTTAACAGCATAGACTAGGTACAGTATGTGGGTTCATTACTTAGCAAGCAAGAGGCCACTGTTGTCCTTTTTATTTATGTGTTATAACTGCTTATACCTCAGTCCTTGAGCAAGACACCTAACACCCAATTGCTCCCCGGGCGCTGCTCACTAGAGTGTATGTGGTGTTTCACTTCACGGATGGGTTAAATGCGGAGGTGAAATTTCCCCGTTGATCAAAATACTTGATATATGCACAATTATGACCATCTCTCATTAGCTAAATTCTGTATTAATGCATGAGACATTATCATGAAACACAGTACATGTGAGACATATACATGAAGAAATCAGCCCTCAGAAACGTGTGAAATGACCAGGCTCAGTGTTGAGCTGCCAGCGAGCAATGGGGATGAAAGAGCAGGAGAACCCTTTATGGGATCTTCATCTTTAAAAGTGTAGCTCTGCTTAGAGATGACCAGGCATTGAGAAGGCCAGAGTTTGACAGCATATGCCATTCTAAATCAATGGTATCATAGTGTACTTAAGATATAAATGCCACAATGACACCGTGTTTGACTTAACGGGGAACTCCACTGAGTCAGATCAGAAATGCAGAGCTATCCGCTCTGAGTTTAGTCCAACACATGATTAAAAGCAGATCAGTAGCAGACAAATTTCATTGCCTTTCTAAATAACACCTACACCATGTTATATAAGAGCTTGTATCCAAATGACAGTACAGGTATATAACACATACATACATCCTATTTATTCATTTCATAGATTAAATCATCTCACTACACTGATCAGAAAGGCATCATACTATAGTGACATCATACTATCAGACCAATACCATGTGGGCTCATTCTGTAGATAACAGAGCCGGCATTCGTGTTCATAACTAGCTCTAATAAACTACCGAAATTACTGGAGCTGTATTAATAATATAATCTACACTCTACGTCCAAAACTTAGTAGATGCCAGTTTATGTAACCCCTTAAAAGGCCCTCAGCAGGCCGAGAGGTTAATTACACACGTCTATAACCTAAGAATAGCTCCACCACTTTGCACTGAAGTCCCTGTAGTTACTAACTAATAAGCCTTACTATGCAATACATCTGGGATGTTAAGGGGTTAAGGTTTCTTCCAATTAATAGAAAGATTGCTCTCCTTTTGCAGTAACAGTCTCTCCTTTTCTGGGATGGCGTTCCTCTCGATTGCTGTGAGGATTTGTTTGCAGCCTAAAGAGCATTACTGAGGACGTTGGATGATAAGTCCTGGATCACAAATCATCCCAAAGGTACTCGATGGAACTCCATCACTACAGAGAACACAGTCTCACAGCTTCACAGCCCAATGCCCGGGGGCTTTGCACCCCTCTAACTCGGCATTAGGCATGACGACCTGAGGCTGCTCCAAAGCACTGCTGATGCTTTTCTATGGAGATTATACACGCTGTATGCACAACTGCACGCCTGTGTCAGCAATGGGTGCACCTTAGAGTAGCTGAACGAGGTGAATTCACTAATTAGAAGAAGTGCCAGGAAATATAGCGTCTCTACAAAGACTACTGCAAGCCTTTAAAGGGGAACTCCACCACCTTTCCAAACACTTTGCAGGATGAAACGGCTGAGATGCAAACAAAGTCATTCAGAGTGGTTTTGATACAGGCCTCTCCGTTCTAGAGAGACCTCCAGAGTCAGACCCGATCACAGCGGTGGTGATAGGAACCAAACGTCCTCCAATAAAAGCTCCGTCGCAGAAAGTTTTTACGTGAAGTATTTCGACGCATGCTGGCTGATGTCCGACACTTTGCGTAAGGACAGTTTGCGCTTTAATCCGCCTGTTTTAATCCATTCATGGCGTATTACTTTCAGACTTCATGCCTGTTTCACCATCATCGACATTACACAACAGCTCAGAAGGCACCGCGGCTTCACTGGAGGTTGTGGGTAAATGAAATGTGACCCCTGGTTCCTATCACCACCACTGTAAAGAAATCAGAGTCTCTACAGTGAACCACTTCACATCAAACCGCTCTGCATGACTCGGTTCACATCTCAAGGACTGAGTCGTACAGAAACGTTGGAGGAATGGTGGACTTCCCCTGCGAGCTCGACCAGAGCGAGCCAGATCTGTGTAGCAGGAGTGGACAGCGCCGGGGTGCTGAAAACGCTCCCTGCTAGCGTCACAGCAGCTGAAGCCCAACGCATCCACCAGATCCTCTCTCTGCCTGCTCTAAAAGTGACCGCATCGATGGGTCAGAAGCTAGGAAGGGCGATGTGAGCGTGAATGATGTAAATCTGTTGCACGGTGTGATGTAAAATGTCAAAAAGAGTGAAAAATGGCGTCTCTCAATAGCCAACATGGCTAGAGAGCCAAGCAGGCCTGGGATCAGGGCTGGAAGGATGTGATGGGGCTGGCTAAAACACGGCAACGTGGTTAGAAGCGTCCCTGATGCTCTCCAGCACGCAAATCAAGAGCCAAGCTCGCAGGCAAAATCGAAAATCACATCAGTTCTCACGACCTGAAGCACCAAAAGACACCCAGACCCGGCCTAGCGCGTCTCCAGCACGCACGGCTAACGCTACTCAGGGCTGCAGCCCCGGGCTTACTTCAGCATGGACTGCTCCTTCTCCTCCTCTCGCCGCTGACGGTCCATCACGTCCAGGATGATCCTCCTCTCCTCCTCGGTGAGGTGGCTCAGGTCCGGCATGTCCGGCAGCACCGCGTCCGGCCCGCCTCGGGGCCCGAGAGGAGCGGACATCTTCACGGCCACTTGCTGGAAAAGAGAACAACACCGACAGGCTTAAAGCCCAGCCAAGCTGCGCGGATGTACACCTGAAACGACGCTACACGCGGCTAAAGTTGGCTTCCTAGTACTAATTTCCCCGTTCCACCTTAAACGGTGCAGCTGTTCCATCCCGGCGCCCGTGGAGCACCGCTCAGCCGCCGCATTTAAGGTGGAACGGGAAAATTCGAAAAAGAAGCCGGAGAACAAGAAGCTAACTTCGGCTTCGTGCGGGCTATGGCGGCGGCCGTCTTTCAGCTAGCTGCCCTGGTCGTCTTTTACCCCGAACACGGGGAGCTGGGATCATAACAGAGGGCTTTTATAACCTCTCTGCCACAAAACGGGTCGAGCTGGAGCGCCCTTGCTCCTAACGGAGGCTCAGAAACAGAGGAACGCCGATAGCGACGGCGAACAAGCATCTAGTCTAAAATCTCTCCAGCCGCGCGTCTGAGGACACAACAGGAAACAGCGCGAGGAAAAACAGCGTGTATTCCAGCTGCGCGCGCTGCAGCGCGCCATCTGTCCCTCACCCGGACCTGGCAGATGTGTGAGAGGTCAGTGTCAGCGCTTGCCTTGGATGTTATTCTATTTTGCAGTCATGCTAAATCTTTCCCGTCCTCGCCGCCGTCATCCTCCGAGAAAAGGCTCCTGGCATCCTCAACGTATTCAAAACGCGTCGAGTCCCGCTCTCAGGCCCGCGCTGCTTCGGCTCTCCTCCTCCGCTCCCTTCTGCTTCGCCCTCTCCTTTCGCTCCAGGTTGGGTGATTCTTCAAGATTCCTTAAACACAGGGGGGGGGAAAATGGACGCAACGAAAAAAAGCGGAGAAAAAAATCCTCACTGGGCGCGTGGGCGGAGCGACGGAGACACGAAAAGAGAGCCGGGTTTCTTTTCACGCCCGCATTCCGACAAGCCCCCCCACCAGCCCTGGGATAGGCTGGCGTGATGTTGCCTCAGAAACAGCGGGGCGTTTGCGAGATGCTGCGTTTGTATATGCGGTTAATTCTTTTATATTAGCCGCCAATCATTTCATTCATAAACTTCTAATTCAGTTCCTGCAATCGAAGCTGAACATTGGATCCCTGCCCTTAAAATGATCAATGAGAAGAAGAGCAACGCTTTCCTCAGATTATCTGGAGCTTTGCAACTTGTTTTGATGGCCCCAGCGTCTGATTGTCATTGGGATTTTTGAAATGTTAATTACTGATCTAGTTTGTTTCTTGTTTGTTTCATTTTTATGTTATTTTAGACTATTTTGCGACTGTTAATTAGCATTTTAGCATAATATTGACGTATGTTGTAGTGATGCATTATAATTGTTAGAATTGCCTGAATTTAAAAAATGGACTACCTGCCACAAAATATGGTAAATGTAAGCCACTAAAGTTCCAAAAGTATTCACTCACCCATCCAAATCATTGAATTCAGGAGTTCCAGTCACTTCCATGGCCACAGGCGTATAAAGCCAAGCCCCTAGGCCTGCAGACTGCTTCTACAGACATTAGTGAAAGAATGGGTCGCTCTCAGGAGCTCAGTGAGTTCCAGTGTGGTACCGTGATCGGACGCCACCTGTGCAGCAAGTCCAGTCGTGAAATTTCCTCACTACTAAATATTCCACAGTCAACTGTCAGTGGTATTATAACAAAGTGGTACAGTTTGGGAACGACAGAAACTCAGCCATGAAGTGGTCGGCCACGTAAAATGACAGAGCGTGGTCAGCGGATGCTGAGGGGCATAGTGCGCAGAGGTCACCAACTTTCTGCAGAGTCAATCACTACAGACCTCCAAACTTCATGTGGCCTTCAGATCAGCTCAAGAACAGCATAGAGAGCTTCATGGAATGGGTTTCCATGGCCGAGCAGCTGCATCCAAGCCTTACATCACCAAGCGCAATACAAAGCGGCGAATGCAGTGGTGTAAAGCGCCGCCACTGGACTCTAGAGCAGTGGAGACGTGTTCTCTGGAGTGACCAATCACACTTCTCCATCTGGCAATCCGTTGGACGAGTCTGAGTTTTGCAGTTGCCAGGAGAACAGTACTTGTCTGACTGCAATGTGCCAAGTGTAAAGTTTGGTGGAGGGGGGATTATGGTGTGGGGTTGTTTTTCAGGAGCAAGTTTGGTGTGGAAGAACTTGACTGGCCTGCACAGAGGCCTGAACCTCAACCTGACAGAACACCTTTGGGATGAGAGTGGAGACTGTGAGCCAGGCCTTCGCGTGCAACCTCAGTGCCTGACCTCACAAATGCGCTTCTGGAAGAACAGTCAAAAATTCCCATAAACACTCCGAAACCTTGTGGAAAGCCTTCTCAGAAGAGTTGAAGCTCTTATAGCTGCAAAGGGTGGACCGACATCACCGCTTCTCCTTTTGGGTCGCGGGGGGTACTGGAGCCTATACCAGCGGTCATCAGTTGGAAGGCAGGATACGCCCTGGACGGATCGCCAGTCCATCACAGGTCCACAGCCATACCACTCTGAGAACCAACATCTAATTACTAATAAAATAAGTCTTATTACTCATATGTCGTATTATTTTACACAACATAACATTGACACTCCTTGTCCATTTTGTATCAACCATGCAGAGACCATGCAACCATGTTATTCACCCATTTTAATATTGGGCGAAACCTCTATGCCTTTATTGTTCATATTAAATAAAATATATTGATCATTGAGCAAACTTATTATTTGGTCTTTGGGAAAATCAGAGAGCCAAGTGCACACATGTATACATGACAAATCTAATTATATTCTAATTATATTATATTCAGAAGTGTAAATTCTTAGGCAAAAGGTCCATTTCTGTTGCCCTTGAAAAGGAGATGGAACATCACATTAATATAGCTATTGGAACTCAAAGCATGTATGTACATCCCCCTAGCAAATGTATGCGTGTGTACACTTTATTTATTTATTTATATGCATCTGAGGTTGAGTACCTTGTTTTGAACTACAAGCCAATCATAAGCCATATTTGCCCAGTCACAGAGCAAGAGGCTAGATACTAGCCTATTTGCTAATGCTAGCACAAGGTATTTCTCATTACTAGCCAATCATAGCGTAGGAGACCAGATACTACAGCCAATCACAGCACAACGAGTACAAACTAGTAGCCAATCCAAGAGCATGAGGCGGGCTTTGTCTGAATACGGGTGGGAAAAACAATAAAGCGTATAGGTGTGGGGAGGACGCTCGTTCATTGACAGCCAGGAGGGGAGCAGCTCGAAAAGGCGGAGTGGAGTAGGCACTAGAGGATCAGCACCGTATTCTAAAAATAGCACGAGCCAGAAATGTCCACTAATAACCCAGTCGATTCATAGTGGAGGATTTCCCACGCCTGCATTCACTACAGCGGCCAGCGGAGTAGAGAAGACTCAAAGCAGCCTCACTTCACAATGATGTGTACTCGCTCATTCACTGCGTAACGTCCATAAGAGCAGATCATTGGGGCGTTTCTCTACAGGAGCTGATTACTGACGTGATGGTGGTGTGCTAGTGTGTGTTGTGCTGGTATGAGGGGATCAGACACAGCAGTGCTGCTAGAGTTTATTAAACGCTGTCCACTCTATTAGACACTCGTACTGTGTTGGTCCATCTTGTAGAGACAGTAGCTCATCTGTTGCTGCAGTTTGTGTCGGTCATCCCCTACTCCTTCATCACTAGTCACAGGATGCTGCTAGCCCTTGGTTGGTGGACTATTCTCAGTCCAGCAGTGACACTGAGGTGTTTAAAACCCAGCAGCACTGCTGTGTCTGATCCACTCAGACCAGCACAACACACACTAAACAGACCATAACCATATCAGTGTGACCACAGTGCTGTAAATAAAATAAAAACACATGCAGCCCACTGCAACCGGCCCTAAAAGTGCCTTAAAAGGGCAAACACCATATGAGTGACCATGACCAGTTTTCCAAAGGCTTCCTTAAGAAGCAGTGGAGAAAGCCAAGAAGAGATTGAGCTGAGGAGATTGAAATGATGGGATTACAGAATAAGGAGTGCACAGGGAGGCTAGGTAGAGCTCAGATTAAGGGGATAAGTAGGACTGATTCAATGAACTTCGCTCGTTAGGGTGCCAAGGTTATAATCAGGTATCAACAGGGCTTTATCAGAGATGGCCAAGCACTTCAACCAGGCAATACAAAAGTAACAGACAATGTGAGGGTGTTTTATCATGAACATCATGGCTATAGATCATCACAACTGTGATGTTATTCACGATAACACACAACAGTGAGTTTTCTATTGGTTTCATGGAACAGTTCTGCAAAGTGAAGAAACAGCGCAAAAAAACCCCAAAAGTTTCAAATGTTTTTGCTTGTACTAACGTCTTTCATTAAAAACAGTAGTTTTGTGTTGCGACCATGGAATGATATGTGCCGTGGCGAACCATGATTAGAACCAGGCCCTCTGGGTTTTGGCCATAAACGTCAAAACTCTGTCAATTCCTAATTATGTTTGTATTTAATGTGTGCAAGGTCTTTAGTTTGGCTTCTGAAGGCCTAACCAATGGGAGAGCTTTTTCAGGTGTATCTATTCAGAAACCATGTAGAAAAAAATTGATCAATGTTTTGTCGACCTTTCAAAATTTTATACCTTTGGGTTCCAACCAAAATGTATCTGTGAATTAAGAGTATTACTTTGATACTTGCAGAATGTAAATATAGTGGTCATAATGATTCTATTAAATGAAATTGAAATGCAAATGACAGACATAATCAGGGTTCCCATAAAGGCTTAGAAGACCCTCTCAGGGTTCCCCAGTGGATACAGGTATGGCCAGACTGTGTGGTCTACTACTGTTGTATAAAACATAACATTAGTTATGTTTTTTATTTCTAAAAAAACTTCATAAATCTTGAGGTTATGATTGTATAAAGTCTATTTATTTCTCCAAGGTCTGTGAGTAATTCAGGTCATAAACATTCAGGAACATGACACCTTACTGCTGTAGAACAACCTAGTAATACTCCACAATAATGTAGTACAGAAATCACTTAGCAGATTCTTTACAGTGATAATAAAAAGAACTATGACCCTTGACGTCTCACTATGACCATCACAGCTGGTCTCCAGACAGTCCTCCAAAAAAACAAAGTAAAATATGGATTAGCTGAAAACTTGTTCACCAAAAAAAAGTTTTGGAATGGCTTTACTGGAGGGGTCTTCAGGTCAAAATGTCTTTAAAGGATGGGCGTGTTCGTTCAGGATGACTGAAGCCCTTCAGCAAATTGGCCCGTTATTATTCCACTACAGACACCACGTGTTTCTCCTTCTCGGTCACCAAGGGAACGGAGCCCGGCTTGCTGTGTTTGCGTACGTTTTGTGCCCTGAAAAAAAAAAAACAGAAGAACAAAGAGAGATGGACAATGAGAATGATGCATGACTCACTCATTCATTTCCTCCCTAGCACAGGTGAGTCCAGCAGCAAAACACACAAGCACTCAGGAACCAAATTCACAGAGCAAAGCTATGGTTTTGGGCTCCTGCATATACATTTAAAGGAGAACTTCACCCTTTATCAACCTGTATTCGGCAGCATACTCCACAGGTTAAAATCCATCAACTTTAAATTGGAGCTGCATGATTAATCATATTTATCATCATGATACAAGTGTCCATAAAGAACAAAGTGTTAAGGGCTGCGATGACAACACAGATCAAATTACACTATACCTGCACAGCAGCAGAGTAATGTAATCAGACTGGAAGAATTGTAGAGTTAAGAGCAGCAGTGTTTACTTGTGAGTTAGTCAACCACTCTGCTATAGAGCCAATCACAGAACAAAACATACAGACCTTAAAAACTACTCTACCCTGAACTGCTACCCTGTACAAATGCCTCCAATGAGATATTTTTTACTCCCAGGATGGTGCATAAAACACATGATGTAATGGCTACTGTTACAACAAACCTGCATCACCATAAGGAGCTTTTTGCTTTCTGTAGGCTTTAAAGAAATGCCTGTGTAGAAAAACATTCAAAGAATGCTGAGAGTTTTTCTAACAGCCTTAAATTTACACAAATAAATATGCTTGCAATTGTGATAAGTAGCTTCATTTTTATATTTTATAGCCAGAGATGGTGTTTTATAATTATAATTTAGATTTTATAAGTACAATTTAGCACCTCTCACATTACAATATCCAACAATTCTATTGAATCGATTTAATGGCAATATTGTACAGCCCTACAAAAATATGCAGATAATAGAAGGTGTTGAAGTAACCACAATTGTACTAAGAACATTTGGACACACATAACTTCATACCCTGAACTGGCGACTTTACGGGAGAAGGAAACCGTTAACTTTAATTTTCTCTAACGCAAGAAGATTTTGGACTTTTGTTCTATTCATCATGAAATGTTCGCACAATGTAAATAGCAGCAGTCATTTTCAAAAGATATTAAAAAAAAATCAATCATAATCATGTTGTTTGTGATTGCAATTAGGTCTAGTGTTAAATGTATGAAGCAAGAACAGCTGCATCAGTATAAAGAGCTTTTTGCCATTACAGAAATAAATGCTTAAATGAAAGCTCAGATTTCTTTTTAATTACAGAGGAGAAATTATTTACAAAGAATTCATCCTGCTCTTATCATTATAGTTTGTTGTATCATGATTGCAACTCTTGTTAATTGGGAACATTTCATCCAGCCCTAGAGTGAGTGGACCCCTCACATGGTGTTAAGAGCAGCACTGAGAAGCTACAAGGCAGCAAATCCACCTTCTCCTCTTTCCCTCCACCACACAAGTGAAGGAGTAGTGCCTGGAATCTGGCCAAGAGCTCAGAGCCCCAGCATGCAGCCCATAAGGACCTTTCAGCTGGCCATTGGAGCTCGGCCACAGTGCAAGAGCAAACACAAGCAGTAAGCCAAACTGTGCCAAGCAGCCTGTGCCAATGCCCCCTGCAAAACCTGTATTAATATTAATAACCAGATCTAAAGCAGGGTACTTGTGTGAAATAGTTATTTTGTTATACACATGCCAGCTGTCTCGCCACTGTCAAGTAACTGCAAACAATTAAGTTGTGACATATACTCTAGCAAGTCTCATGGATGGATAGCTTCTAAAAGCTTTTTCATTTCCAGAAGAATCCCAAAAAAATGTTTCAGTTTTTACTCTAACCAAGATGTCAATTTAGCTTCTAAAAAGTTATTACAGTAAAAAGAAGTTGCAGATGTGGTGAACACATTAACCCACTGCATTTTTACAGTAGTCTACTCTCAATTTGCCAGTACGACAGGATATTCTGTATCCACCCTGCAGTCTACTTAATTGTCTAATATGTCTAATGTGCAGTTTTCTAACGCTTCACCTCATCACAATGATGCCGTCATTCAAAGTTCTATGTGTGACATTAGATCCTTAACATTTCAGCTAACTTTCACAGGCATCACCTGTTTTACTCTTACTGTCCAAATCGTAAAATGGAAATTTTAAGCAAGATATTGCATGTATTATATGAATATAACAGATCATCAGGACTGAAATAATGCTTCATACACTGTGACATATCAATGTGGAGGTGGCAGTTTAACTATTTATATCCATGTCAACAGATCCTCCAGTCACTGTGTATTTTTACAATAATTAAGTGAAACTGAATTACAGTGAAGTGATGCACTTAATAATTTTACAAATCATCATCAGTATATCTAACGTGAGAAAAGAAAGAACTTTTGTTGTTTTTTTTGTTTTTGTTTTTTTTTGCAGCACTATGGAAATGGCTTGGTTACTGCTGAATATGACAGAAGGCTGGACCGGGATGAGCAGGGATAAACAAAGGAGAAGAGAGCACTTACTTCCTACGTCGTGCTTCCTTCATCTCACGCAGCTCTCGCTTCTGTTTGAAGAGGTCTCTGGGCAGGTGGCGGTGGCGGGCAATGCGTCGCACCTGCGGATGGTGCTGGAACTTGTCCCTCAGCTTCTGGTTGTAGTTAAGAGCTGCCTTCTCTCTGGGGGTAAGCTGTAGATGACAGGGAAAGGTTGAAGGTGAGGGTGGAGGGGAAAAAAATGTAAGTGCTCAAACGATGTTGAAAAGATAAAACACATTTGGCCATCCTTCTGCCACTGACCACAGACATCAGAAAAAGCATGTTTTTGCCAGAATTTAGTTGCAGTGGAGGCTAAAGTAGCTAAAAAAACTTAACCGTTCATAATCTCAAACAGACTTGATTATGTAGATTCTGCCACAGCACTGAAAGATCTGCCACCCTTTGAGGCCAGGCTGGCGGCCCACAGTCCACGGTCAAGGGAGCTGAGGGCCTTTGGGAGGCTGTATGGACAGATAAGCTTTGAGATACATATGACAGGCAAATTATGCAGACGGCACAGCACTGAAGTGCTGCTGAAAGAAGAGGAAACCATGTTCTGATGTTGAATTCCCTCATTGGTGCTGACCGTCATAAAACCACGTTCCCTCCACCAGGGTTCACTGAAAGCCATCATTTCTGGCGTGTTCAGTTCCTGAACTAGAGTACACCGTAATATATGATTTTTTTCTGTTAAACTCTGTAACAGAAAACTACTTGATGCAGGCAAATAATCATATTTCACCACATCTGACTGTGATATCTGCATTTCAACCTCATTCATCCCCGGTTTGAGTGTTCGCTATGCTTATTGTGCATGGAGACCAGCACAAACAGATCCGGTCCAGTTTAGCTTTGTTTTCATCATGTGATAACAGGGCGACCTTGGATTTTGAGAGCTTTATTGATGTGTGTTGTACTCTCTTTTTGCCTTGGTGTCCAGTGTAGCGCTCGGTAACATGCGGCAGAGTCAATGTGGCTCTTTTACTGCCACCTTGCATTGGCACAGCAGGATTCGATTTTTAGGTAAAATAATACTTCTTTGCAGTAAAATAAAGCTTTGTTGAGCATTCTAACAGTTTCAACAATAAATGGTCCCAAATACTGAAATTTATGTATAACTGCAAATTCACCGACCTTTAACCCTGAATTTCAGCACACAGACTGCTCGTCATAGGCAAATTCTTGCCCAGCTGGTAGCTAATAAAATGGCAAAGAACTGAAAGATTCAAGAAAATCATTGAGAATTTCCAGACGTACAGATTCATTTGCACTGATAAGCACTCAAGCTGGTTTCCCTGATATACTTAATCTGCATTGAGACTGTTGAGAGAAACTGTTCTACTTTTGCAGAAAAGTTTCCTGCCAGAGATGCGAGAACAGAGGCTATAACAGAGCTAAAGCTTAAAGCAGAGCAAAGTACGTCTGCATTTTCTTTCATATTACATTGTATTATACATTATTTGAGCCTATGCTAGGACATTTGCATATATTATGCAGATATTTACAGCCAAGGTGTTCAGACATTACACCTATAAAATAGACTAAAATGTTGGCTTGACTTGTTGAAATGGGACAAAATGGATCCCTGGTGTAGTGTGAGCACCCTCATGACAAAATGACAAGGAATTCTGTTAAAGAGGGACGTTACGTTTGTGATGTTCCCTATTTCAAAAATCTATTAGTACCTTAAAAGTCACGTAGCACAGAAAAAGAAATGTCTGGTTAAAAGGCTAGATGTCAAAGCTCCCCAAACCTATGTTAAAGGAATATCTAACAGCACCAGCATGATCACAAAAAGCTTAGACTTTCCTATGTATTTAAAGCACGAGTTCTATTAAACTGTATGCACTATAATTGCTATTGTTTATTCACACATGAACAAAACTGATCCATTTTGAATCAAAGCTGTTCTTGTTCAAATTACAAAATCAAAACAATCCATAACTACATAAGACATCTAAAGTCTCACCGTCCCATAAAACTCCCCTCCCACTGCCTGCAGCTCATCTAAATGCACCCTCTACTAAAGGCTTTCATTCTAATTAAAAGCAATGATTTTTTTTTTCCCTCCCAAATTTAATTTGTTTAAGGCCAATAGCTGCTGATGCCATCGAAATGCACTGCTTCTCTAGACAGAAAGGAGAGGCCCATTAAACCTTATTTACAGCATTCTTGACAATGTTCACGTGTGAGATGATGAACAGCACAAGCTTTTATAGACTGTATTGTAGACATTAACCTCTGCAACATATACCACCATAAACCTGTTACAGGAACTACTACAGTAAAGAAGAACGATGTTCCTTTTACAGTAACATTTAAGAAACTACAGTAATGAGTGAGGTAAGTGCAGAAGGGAAAAGGCTGACAAATATAGCTGGCATAGTTTTCCCTTTCCTGTTTTTTGTTTAGCTGCACTATATAAGATTTTTTTGACAGAAGCAGCAATAATTTACAAGTCAGATGTAAAGGGTCGGAATTTCGCATCATACTTCTTTACATGCTAACATCACAAGCACAGGTTTAAAAAAAAGGTGTGACCTGATATTTAGGCCTCTCGTGTAAAATCAACCTTATACTGATGAAAATACAATGACAATAATAGATAATTCACTCAGAAGGCATGCCCTTCAAGTTTTGACCGAGTTCTCTTTGAATACTCTCTTTCAACATGGTCGCATTTCAGATTCATTCGCTCAAGAAAGGGGTCCAAAGCACAAATGATGGCACAAAATGTTCTGCATGTTCTGTGCAATTATACATTTTAGCCAGAGAGGTCTCCAAATCCCCAAAACTTACACAGTGCAGCTTTAATAAGAAAACATTTCCTTTTTCAACAACGGGTAACAGCGTTTTTAAGGCTACCTCCATAAAGACTGAAATAAGGACTTAAATAAAGACTTAACACATAAATAAGGACAGAATTGCATATGTGTAAAGCAACATTTACAAATAAATAATCGCAAGATAAATGTTTTATGAAAGAATATGACGCTGAATTGACATTATTTAATAGAACTTAAGGTAGAGGAGCAGTTCTAAAAAGTATTTTGATTTTGGTCATTTTCATACATGTTCTGTTAGGTATGAACCTTAATTTTCTTATGTACAATTTTATAAAATTTTACTTTGTCCATATAAGTATGAAAGTTGAATGTACTGAAAGTTACTACAGATGTGTTTAATTTTGGTAAACAATTTCTGTCCTCAAAGTTTTATCAAAATTGTGTGAGTGCAGACATATGCACAGATACACAATCTGCACAATATTTTGGTTTTCTAAAATTTAGTAAACTGTAACAGACAAAACGGGACCCATAGAACCAGAGAAAAGAATATAATAACTACAATGATTTTATTGTATGATTTAAGTGTTTTACAAACAGCACTGCATTAAATCCAATTAAACAGCCCTGATTTAGCTCACTTTGTAATGAAATGTTGTTAGGGAGCGTTTAAGTATTGATATTAAATATATTGCCATATAATAAAATTAAAAGATCATCATATCACCCATCTCTACACTTACATTATGAATCCATAATCTGACATGGTTCTAGACTGGCCTGTGATATTTTGACTTTTTTTTTTTTTTTTTTTTAACTTTTGTTGGACTTCACTTTTCTCCTCCACCTCCTGCCTCAGTTTCAAATCTGTGTGTTTGTTCTTTTGCAACAAAATAAAACAAACAAATAAATAAATAAATAAAAACAATTTTACTATGTGTTTGAGACTCTTGCTTCAGTTCAGCCGCTCTGTCTGCTGCCACTGACCCAGGAAAATCAGCACTATTTCACAAATGTTTAGAGTTTACAATCAGCATTCTTTGCCACACCACAAAAGACTGAAGACCTCCGATATGAGATGTGACAGGACGGTCATCCAGACAATTCTCTTAAAGGCTGAGCCTTGATTCAGCATGTCCTCTAAATTTAATTAAAAAACCCTACAACTTGATTGTTTGATTCTTCATTATTTTTCCAAAGTGGCCAGCTTTAAGTGATTGGCCCGATTTAAAGTGCTGACAGGTGCACAGCTCATCTGATCCGTTTAAGAGAAAAGCGTCAGAATAAATCTTATCCACTGTACATACAGAGAGGAGATGGGCCAAAACCCTGCCAGCACTGAGCTGCATTAAAAAGTCAGAGCCACTGAGGCTCAGGGACGATGGAGAGACCTCTTAAATGAATACAGAAATGAACCCCTCTCTGTCTTCTCTCTCTTGTAAATAAAGGCTGTATGCGTATTTCTACTTTATCTACAACAAAATTAACTGTTAAGAAGCACAAATGTCAGAAATGTCACATAAATCAAGACAGTTTGTCTAGATCAGGGGTCAGCAACCCAAATATCAAGACAACAGCGGGCAGGGGCTCTGCAACCAAACAGAGCGAAGGCTCTGCAACCGAACGAGAGCGAGACCTAGTACCTAGGTAGGGAGTACCTAGTAGGGAGATGCATCTACTGAGACAGTGTTTTCTCCTCAAGTCTGCAGTTGACCAATAAGAAGCTGGATAACTTTAGTTTTGCGGTTTCCCCTCGCTCTGGTATCTGATATGTTTGTGTGATGTCTTGACAAAGGAGTTGGCTGAAGTTTTAGCACATATTTGATCCTTGTCTTAAGCAATGTCAGCACTCTGTCACCATTCGGTCTACCACTTCGCCATTATTGTACTCAACTTGCAAAACTAACCATTTCAAGCAGCGGCTAACAAAAGTTTTAATCCAGTTCCAAGAGCTGCACATTGGAGTATTTTACACTCATAGTTATGACTTTTGAAGTTTTACTTCAGACTGATAACGTCCAAACTGCCGATGCGCTTCTGGGCAACTGAGGGAACTACACTATGTGTATGTAGTTATAAGCGTCTATATATTACAGATGTGCTTGAATTTTAATTATGCATGTTTTTTTACAGCACTTTCTAGATGAACATAATGTCTTGGTTGGGTTGTTTGTGTGTTTATACCATTATATAAGCAATAAACTCACATTACAACTGCTTGAAGAGAGAAATAAACCAGATGGCCTTTTCTTGGCAAAGGCTGAGTGGTGGCAACACTGCCATACAGCTACTTATTGAGAGTGATTCCCTTTCTTACTGAGCATCATTCTAAGTGCTTGGCAGTGGCTTCTACTGTTGATGATGGCAGATTCTCTCCACGTCTAGAGTATCAGTACACTGGCGTCCAGCCACATCAGAGACAAACCTCTTAAAACACAAGAACACCCCTGAGGAAGACCATCCAGAATAAGCTGGAGAATCATTTATCTGTTATACCTTATCAGCTTAGCTGGCATTGAGCTTGGTCACTAATTTCGATCAAGTAATTTGTCAAACATAAGCCATTATCTGATTGTTGGGTCAAAACACCCAGAGAAGCTCATACAGGAATGTCTGCATTCTTCAGCATGCTGATAGAAGACTTGGGCCTCTTTTCCATGCAGGTAACCTTTCCACATGGACATGGTTCGACATGGAACACTTAACCTCTGGCTCAGTTAGCTGACCGTACTCGGGGGCCACAGAAACGTTTGGTGGGACGATGTCACGGCGTAGCTTTTTGCTGATCAGTTCTGTTTATGCCAGTAATGTGCCACCGCATCCTGCTGCACCACTCCAAACCTCAAAGCATTCAAATAAATTCAGTTTGCTTAAATAAACGATAGCAGTGCACAAATTTAAATCCACCATTCAATAGACAAAGTTTCAATTTAAAACCAATTTCTAAATGTTAAACGGCGCTGCCTAACCAGTTAAACGAGAGCAGCTGGTTAGCGTGAGCTCGGCTAGCATGCTGCCAGTGCTGCTCACCACAGAACCAGATCCGATTCTGACTGACTTAAAGCTTTACTGACACAAATTTAGAAGATAATGACGTATATCTGGGGAGAAACGTCGAGTGGCTGATGTTAAAAGGGACAGAAAGCTAAAATCAACCTCTTCTGGTGTCTGAAGCTGGACCCTCCTAGCTAGACTACGGCTTATCCAGCTCTACTACCCTAGCTAACATAGCTTAGCTAAAGAGATCCAAAGCAGGTTCGATTTGACAAACTGGTGCTCTGGTATCACAAGTGTAGATGATAAAAACTTATAACAGCGAGAGCAAACTCGACTGATCGGTGTTGGAGTGACAGAAACCGAAATCGGACGCGTTGTGTTAGAGCTTTATGCTGTAGCCTGCTAAGCTAATGCAAATGCACTGTGCCTCCCACTGAAGTACAGACTCAGTTCTAGCGTACCGATAATTAAAAACACATGTTCAGAGGATAAAGACTCGTATCTGAGAGTATAAATTCGAATGACTGGTGAAGAAGCGTTAAAGATAAAAAAAATAGGATTGTTCTGTGGCGCTTTGAGTTCTACCCAGGCAACAGCTTCTCTCAAGAGGTTAGCCACACTCCTTGGATGGAGACAACATGCGTAGCTTATAAATTACATGAAACATAGACCTTTCAACAACTTTACAAGCCAGTCTGAATCTTCACAACCCTCCCCACCTCTTCAGTTACTGATGTATCCCACTTGGGTCTAGTTTAAAATCAACCATTTAAAAACATCAAGCACTAAAGCTCAGAACACTGAACAGAAGGAACACAGGAATACATCATCGTATTAACAGGAGTTAGAAGTTCAATCCTAAAGGCTCACCAGTCCCAACTTCTCCGAGGCGTTGGCCTTCCAGAGCCGGATGTTCATTTCATCTGAGCCGCTCAGGATGTACTTATTGTCAGCTGACCATTTCACACAGATGACGTGCTGCATGCGCTTGGTGTGGTACACCTCCCTGCAGTGAGATAAGACAGATCAATTATTTCAGATTTTTCTCACAAAAAAAAAATATTAATAAATTTTTTCCCCCATTTTTATTAGGCCCACTTTCTAATTCCACAAATAAAGGCTGCAGTCAGTCTGTTTCTAGGCCGTTAGCCCCCCTTTTATCCTGTTCTTCAATGGTCAGGACCACCACAGAGCAGGTATTAGTTGTGTGGTGGATCATTCTCAGCACTGTAGTGACATTGATGCGGTGGTGTTTGTGTGTGTTGCGCTGGTAAGAGTGGATCACTGCTGCTGGTGCTTTTAAACACTGTGACCACTCACTGTCATCTGTGCAGATGCCTTAACATACATCGCCCAGCCCTACACCTCACCCAAAAGTGACCATCATGATGGTGTATTAAATACGCAAATCTGGCTCTCCTCACTCACCTGCTGTGGCCACTGTTTTTGGGGAAGATGCGGATAGTCTTATCGAAACTGGCTGATACAAACTCTTTCCCTGTGGGGGAGTAGTCCACATCCAGCACAGCAGAGACGTGGTCCATGTGTACGGTCACTGGAACGTCCAGGCGCCTCATATCATATGTGTACAGACTGCCAAGAGAGAACAGATTAACATTTATTTCATCAGTGAAGTGTAGGAAATCTAGCGATATCATGGTCTGAGTACTTAGTGTCCACAAGGCAATTAATGAATTACCATGTTCTATTCTTTAATAAAGAAGTAAAATATTTTTAGTTCTATGTATTTTATATGGCTTACTTGTAGTCCTCATTGGAGCATGTGAAATTGTATGCTTCCATGGGGTTCCAGCACAGCGTGTTACTTCTCAGTTGCATTATGATCTGAAATAGAACACAGTGTTATCAATCGCACCAAGATGCAAAAACACTAAAGGTCCTGCACCTTAAGGGCTTATAAACAAGACTGTGTGTACCTTTTTAAGTGGTGCAGATTCCCTCATGTCGTACAGAATGATACTTCTATCTGAGGCACAGCTGGCAAGAAGTTCAGTCTGTCAAAACAAGCATTTCATAAAGTTTTTATCCTTTCCACAAAAATATAAAATTAACAACAAAACCTGTGTTGACGCATCAATGTGTGAGTGATGTCATCAGCATGTCAGACTTTTGTTTTGGTGAAACGTTCAAAAGATTTATTTTCTCCTGTCATTCATTGTGCATTACCTTCAAATAATTTCCG
Source organism: Pygocentrus nattereri (assembly GCF_015220715.1). NCBI lineage: Eukaryota > Metazoa > Chordata > Actinopteri > Characiformes > Serrasalmidae > Pygocentrus > Pygocentrus nattereri. The sequence continues at coordinate 5,432,835 of NC_051234.1, read as the reverse complement.
CTGTTTAAAAAATGTGGAATACATCATAACCTGCTACTGTAATGATACTTTCACTATGCACTTTAGACTGTAAACACTGCTGATATACATTGTTATGCTTATATTCAACGTGTTGTAACCTCATACCACTTAGTGCAATACCTGCTCTCTTGCAAGTACAACAAATCTGTCATATGCTTATATGCTGGGTCAGGTTGCAGTAATATCAGGGGAAGGTCTGCTGCCAAAGCATTTCACATAAGCCAATGCTGTGACAAAATAGCCTTTTCGACAGATTCTCTTGGGGGGAAACTTGCAAGATCAAGTGAACGAGGGCACAATAAAAGTAGCCTTTTGTTAAGTTTTGAACTCAAGCAGCATAGGGGAATCTGACCACTTCCATGCCGACAGTTCAATCCCGGAATAGTTTGAAGTAGCAGTGGGTGACACGCCAGTTCATCTTCTTGAAATTGGCCATAACCCTTATGACGATGTGCCACAGAAAACAACGTACATACAGTACAACATGCTTGTTTAGCCAGTATAGCTGCCACTCACATTTCTGTAACATAAGTTTATCTATAAACTGATCAGTTTTTTGTACAAGGCAAAACTCAGACAAAATTACTTCCTTTAACCATCCTTTTGTAGCTGAAATAACTGCAAAAACCACCTTTACTGGATAACGTATGTATGTTTGCACTCACCTCCACAGGATTATAGCGAACACAGCTGAAGCTGTCCACCCCCCAGCTGAAGGAGCGGATGGGGCTGCTCCTTTGCTCGTCCCAGATATCCACAGTCTGACCGCAGGTAGCAAACGTGCCTTCTGTCTGGTGGTGGTCAATGCCTGTGTATACCGCCTGCAGGAGAAGGAGCACAGCGTTATAAATCACAAATGGGGGCAACTCCATATTAAAGACCATGGTGTTGGAATGGCATGTCCAACAAGCTCATATAGGTGCGCTAGGTATGTCCACATACTTTTGGCCAGACTGTGAATTCACAAAAAGATCAATTCCACTTTTAAAGAATTATATAATCATAGCACACCTTCCCAAGAATAGTGTTCAGAGGCTCTTCCTGCAGCCCACGACCAGGAGGCTCCATGTTCCACTGCTTGACAGTTTTGTCATCTCCTACCTGCCAAAGAAAATAAGAACCTTTCAGAACATCAACCTTACCTCAACACGCACATAGGAGTGGACAGTGGAATTATATTCATAATTATCATGATTAATTATGTCACAGTAAGCCTTCCTGAACAGTTCACAGACATACTTCTATATTTCATTACCAGTAGACCATAATTAAAGGGAAATTCCAATGTTTTTCAAAATGTCAGCATTATTAATTATTAGTCTTTGAGATGCAAACAAAGTAATTGAGTGGTTTGACTCCTTTACAGTGGTGGTGACAAAAACCAGGTGTCACAATGTAAATAACACAAACACAACCATTTTAATTACTAAACAAAGCAGCTACTGAACCTCCTGAGTTTTTATATGTAAGGCTGCTGATGGTAACACCGTGGTAAACCTGAATAAATAAGTGTACTTTGCGGACTATTTCACCTTACAATGTCCTGCATGTACCCCACCACCACGAATAGATTTCAAAAAATCTGTTGGTGTTTTCATCCAAACGCTACTTTTAAAACTACTGTACAATAATGAGTGTGTTTACTAATCCGATCATAATCATATTTTAGCAGTAATCTGATTATTCAAACGGTCATGTAAACAGCATACTCCGGCTTCTAGAGTAAAATTAAGAAAACTCAAAGAAAGCTGGATTTTTGCTCAGTAATCAGATTTAATAAAAGAGCATACATGCACATTAATCACTGCATGTATACTCACTCTGATTTCTTCCGTTTTCTCGGTCGAACAGACTGCAGTACCGGAAATAAGCACGTAGCATTTACTACAGCCCCTGTGAGATGGCATCAAAATACTTTGAGAGATGCCAAAACTGACTACACTTAACGACTTAAATATCTGTCATATTGTAGATCATGAAAGTTCATATTTTCAGGTAAATGTTCATGAAGTTTGGCGCTTTGATCGGATTACTGACAAAGATTTTCTGCAGTTATTGGGTTGTTAAGTGCCTGTAAAGGCACTTTTTACTGGGATACATCACCATAGCAACATGTGCAGCACATCTAACCTACTCCCAGGGACGTTAACATTACGATGTAAATGCACTTTACATCTTAGACATCTGGCAACTTATCCATATCCATTTCATGTGAAGGAGCTTTTAGAGACAGATTTCACATATTCAGACATCTGGTTACTACCAGTGTGATTGACTAAGGCCCAACCCCATTTCACCCCTTGCCCCTAACACTTAGCCCTACCATTCTGTTTTGCCCGTTCACGTCTAGGGGTAGAGTTGTCCGGACTGTTCTTGAGATGGGGGGGTAGGGTGAAGTGTTAGGGCTAAATGGCCCTTCAAACGGAGATTTTTCAGAGGTACATTACAAACGGAGTGTTATGAGAAAATCCCTATGATGGCTGCACAAGCGACCAAAGAGACACAATCATGTAAGTATTTCTCTGTTATAAAGCCGTTGTATTGTAAGAACCACTGTAATAGCGTTTTATGGTCATTTCCTTCATAACACGGATAAAAATCGATAGTAATATGCTGATGTCTCGGTCGCTACCTGTCGAAATTTCCCATTCCACCTTAAATGGTGCAGCAGTTACGTTCTGGTGCGTGACGTTGCTGCACCATTTAAGGTGGAACAGGAAATCGATCATGAAGCTGGCGATTAAAAAGATAAGCTCAGCTTTATATCACTTTATATCACAAGAATTCTTGGTTGCGATAATAAATAACTGCCCCCCCCTTTGAAGGCGTATGATGCCCTAAATGTATTTAAACAGTGAGGAGCTGAACTTTCCCCTCCTCTGCCGTCACTGCAGACAGGTAGGGTCGTCTGCAGAGCAGCGCCAGTAGCTGTTAATGAAGTGATGTAGTTTTTTGTTTGTGCTCTTTTTCATCCAGTAACTCATTTGATTGATTAATGCGTAAAACTGAATGAATCACGAGCGCCCATGCTTTTCAGTCTTCTTCGGATTAATGGCAAATATCAGCGCAATGTACCATTTTTGCTATAGTCTGGAGACAAAGCAGGAAAACACAACCTGGTTATTTTTTCCAGGCTATTTTAAATATGATTCACCTGTCCTGGCATGTGGCAAGTGAGATCTCCACAGCTGGAGACGGCGTATTGGAAATGGCCGGAAAACCTCGTCTCTTCTTTTTATGTAAAAGTCGCTGTCGACAACTGACAACGTATCCGGTTCTTGAAGGGTCGTAACATTTCATAGGGGGAAGATTTCAACCACTAGCCCTTGTAACTCAGTTTCAAGGGGGAGGGTTACACTCGAAAACAAGGGGCAGGGGTAAATATAGGAAATGGGATTGGGCCAAACATTCACACGTAAAGTACATTTCTCTGGAACGACGCACATTTAGCAAAAACATAGGAATTCCCCTAAAAAAAAAAAAGGTTGATCTTTAGCATAGACCCATGCACACGCTGTGAGACACATTGTCAAGTACCGTGAAAAAGGAGGATCCACAAAAGCGAGAGCATATTCCCCTCACAAAGCCTTCGTGAGCTTGGATTGTGCGCATGCATTCACGCTTGCTCAGGTTCCAGATTTTCACCTATAATGGAAAACAAGTAACAGACTGTTAGAGACATCAAGAGTACAGAGGGCTGTCTCACAGAGCAGGATCTCTTGCTTAGCAGGCTAACTTTAAGCTCAGTCTGATCTTTCCATCTTATTGTGGTGGAGGGATTTTTACTACGATACCTCATCATAGCAAAATATGCAACACATCTAACCTGCTCCAATGGACGTTGGCATTAGGATTTTGTTTATTTATAAACTTTTGCACCAATCAGGGCAAGTTTCTGACCACACAGGGACAGAGGTTGACCTCTTCAGTCCTTTTTCTGAGTCACTTTTTTATTCCATTTTCTTTTTTTTGCGGCATCAATCATGTGAAAAATGTTGCTGTTTAGTCGAGGAAACAAATCATACTTTAACTATAGATATCAAGAATATAAAGCAGCCACTTCTCCATTTAGGACTAACATGCTATCAGTGGTGACAGAGTTGCTCTTTCGCACTATAAATGCTTCACCTTCTACATATTTACATAAATGCCATGCTTATCCAAGTTAAACGTGCTTCATGAGAAAGGCCCTTGATGAGAAAAGCGTGATCCCTGACCAGTGGCCTACCTCTCCATCACAGGCACCTGACAACACCACAGACAGAGTCTTTGCATGCTTGGCCAGGCAGTTAATGCCATCCCTGTGGCCATCCAGCGAGGCCACAAAGGGCTTTGCGAAGATGCGTTCCAGCTTGGTGGCATTCAAAGCTCTGGTGTACTCTCTGGACACTTCAAATGGGTGGATCGTAGGGTCATAATTTCTGGGAACTGGAAGAAAATGACAGGTAAATTCAACAAAACTCACAAGCAAGCGGAGCATCCACAGATGGAGGAACTCCACAGATTTTTCTGCATTTCTGCTAAATTAAAAGGTTAACATCGACAAAACCAATCAGAGTGGTTTAGTGTCAAATGCTCCATTGCAGAGAAACTTAACTGACTTGTTCTCAACTGAAGTGTTCTCAGTGTTGGTGATAGGAACCAGACGTCTGAGGAGTTTAATGCCTCTAAAAATTCCGTCACAAATGGCAATGAACACACCGCCTGACGCTGTTTTAAAGTAGTACTGTAATAAATTTGGATCTAAACCTTACTTTAATTTTTAATCCACTGTTTAATGCATTCTTGGAAGAAGGACACATGAAGGGTGGTCTAAGGCAAATCAGTCCCAAAAGAAAACTTTTTTATAGACTTGACAATTACTTTACCATTGTCACCATAATATATAAAACTTCCTAAAGACACTTGAAGAGCCCCTGGGGGTTTTGATAGTGAATAAAATAGCGATGTGTGTTGTAAACATGGAGACCTCTGGTTCCTATCACCACCACTGTAAAGAACATTTCTCCACCACGACTTTGTTTACATCCCAGCTATTGATTTAGACACGAATTTGGAGAAGTCCCCTTTCAATGTATATCGAGGGTATCATTACTGTCATGTTAGAGAAACGCTGGCTTAGCTGAAGCTCCACGTTTGCAGGCGAGCTGGACGAAGGCTGTGCTATGCATTAGCCAGCGTTAGCACGTTAGCCTCAGCACTCACCACGCTGGATGTCTCGCGTCGTCTCCCGAACATAATCGTCCGGGTTCCTGCAAAGCACTTTCACCTTCATGCCGCCTTATTTATCTGCGTGTTGTTATGCAGCTTGGCTTAATCTCAATCTAGTCACACGGCGCTGAAGCACACAGTAAACTCAACATGGCCCAACCACGTGTTTACGTGACGTGATAAGAGCGCGCAGGGAAAGAATGCGCATCCAATCGCGCTGCTGCCCCCTGCTGGTCGAACAGGGCGAAGCCTAAACCTGTAATATTTATCACTTCACTGAATTAAAGACTCAAGTAAAAGTAGCAGGTAGCGGTGGCGATGTATGAGCACCCATGTACCAGTACCTAAGCATAATTAAATGGTTTCGATTTAAACAAAGCCATTATGAGTGGTTTTGTTGCGAAACGCTCCGTTTTAGAGAAACTTACCGAGTCGTATTTGTAGCGGTGGTGATAGACATACGCTGCCTGATGTCTGAGACGTTGTTTATGATAGTTTTGTGATAAGGTTTTGGCTCAAAATGTATTTTAATTCATTTATTTTAATCCAATCCTGGCGGAGGAGTACATGTAGAGCGTTATAAAGCAAAATAGTCCCCAAAGAATTTTTTTCCTATTTACGATTACCATTATCGGCATTACGTATAAAAACAGGGGGCACATGTAGGTTCCCTGGTGATTTTAGATAGATAATAATTAAAATGGCTATTTTTGTGTTGTTGACGCCCCTGTGGAGAAATCCGTAAGTTTCTGTACGGTAAATCATTTCGCGTCACACCACGCTGAGTGACTTTGTTTACATCTCAACCACTGAGTTATACGGAAATTTTGGGAAAATTGGTGGAATTCCCCTTTAAAGGTCTAGTGCTGACCAGGTTCTGGTTTAGCTGGTCACCCAGCATCACCAGTGACCATGACCGCACCAAAACACAACAGCATATCATCAGATAAAATGGACAATGAGCGCAGAAACAAGGTGATTTTAATGTCTGAGCGGCGTGTCTGTCTCCGCCCGTTTGGCCTGGGACGTGAAATACACGAGGGGGCGATGTTGCCACATAAGTCAGTGGTGAATCCACCGGAACTGCGCTAGAAGAAAAGGCTCGGCCGGGCGTGTGTGCGGTGGAGCGCGGGATGTGCGGGACTGGGTAGGATGGAGATACTGGGCAGCACGTTTGATGATTCAGTCTTTGAGGAATCTCGGAGCAGGGTCTCATCAGCGGCGCTGCCAGCATACAAGCCGAAGTCCTGCGAGCCAGAGGTGGGTACATTGACCTGTGTTTGCCGTAAAGCTCCCGCTTTTCAGCTCCACCAGATAGACGAGCTGAAGTCCGAATGATCCGTTCCACCTTAAATGGTGCAGCAGTTCCTTTCAGGCGTCTGTAAACACAGCAGCTACGTCCTGCTGCCTGCCGCTCTGTTTAAGGTGGAACGGAAAATTCGACTAGGCAGCTGGCGAATAAAGCTAATTTCAGCCTCGTCTCTATCAGAGGCTTAACTTATAAACAGCTATTATCGTTACTGGTTAGTCTGTGAGCAAGTTAGAGTGTTTACATCTTGTAGAAACTAAGAAAACTAATAGATTTTTGAATTTATATAACCAGGTTTATGGAGAGACACGTGATTAACTGGCTTTCCTCGTGTGTGTGTGTGTGTGTGTGTGTGTGCATCCTCTTTAGACATGTAGGTTTTTTATATGCAGGTATGTTGCGTTGCATCCTTACTCTCTGACGTCATGATGTGCTTGGACGCTGTGATGATATTGCTGAGATTACTGTTCACATTTTCTTATGTGGTGTCTGATGTGTATTGGCCTGACGTTGGTTGTATGATTCGTATATTCTTTAAATAATAAAAAAGGTGAGGTAGCTTGTCTTTATTTCACCTTGTGGTGTCTTTAAGTACAACTTCTGGTTCTGATCTCTTGCCTTTTGCCATTGTTTAATATAATAACAATAATATAGTTGGTAATATACCAACTTTACAATGTATTAGACACACATTCTTTATATCTACCCCCCATGACCATCCCCTGAGGGAGAAGCAGCTTAGAAAATGTGTGTGTGTGTGTGTGTGTGTGTGCGCGCGCGCGTGTGTGTGTACACTTTATATCTAAATATCAAATATTTGTACCTAATGAGAGAGGAACGCAATGTAGCTTGTCCAAGACAACATGCTACCTTATTTCTATGTACACTATGCAATAAATACAGACAAACTATGCCAACGCTGTACAGTAAATTCTTTTGTGCAATACACAATAATTGTACTACTACACAACCATTAAGCGCAGGACATAGGCATGCCATTGACCAAAACAGCAAGGAAAAATGGACCAGCTGTAGGTCCCTCTACTTTGACCATTAGTGGCCAGTGAGTGAATCTCAAGGCAGGTGTTTCTGATAAATTGGCTACTTTTTGTTTTTTCGAATATGCAGACATATAGAAAAGTGTATGATTTGGGCAAATGCTGTGGCACAACTAATATTGCATGTTTCATTTTCTTCTAATATGTTAAACTCAGCAAATAAATAGAGCACTAAACTAAGCAGAAAAATGCCATATTTAAGTTTATTCTCTGTAGAGCATGTGTACGTATTTTCCTTTAGGAAATCAACAACACCTGTAATAGCCAGTGCCCAAACGTTTGCACACGACTGTATATATCAGAGCTGAATCCCGTCTGTGATTGTCTGTCTCACTCATTCACCTGACTTTTCTTCTTTGGCTTTAGTGGTTTTGCCACTACGAAAGATTTGAAGACGACCTGGATGAGCAGAAAACCATGAAGTTTCGGGCAGACCTGAAATACAGGAGAAAACAGTATCAGGTGATTTATTGCTGAGTGAATAAATGAGTCCAAATTGTATTTCTCATAGTGTCTTGCATTCCTGTCACAGTCCTGAGTGTCCTAATTCAGATGGCATTGTTTCTATTTGAAAATTACAGGGTGCTTTAGATGACTACAAGGCTTGCCTTTCGTTGGTCCCGAATGGCAATCTGTCTCTCAAAAGAGACGTCCTGGATAGTATTGCACGATGCTATAGTCATCTCGGGTTGAGAGAACGAGCTCTGGAGATCTGTGAAAAGCTGGTAAACACAGTTTCATTCTTGCTTACTGCTAAAAAAAAAAAACAGCATAGACTGGTCATCTTCAAAACCAGCATAGTGTGTTGTGTTTTTGATGCTGATATGCTGGTCAACCAGTATGATTATGCTGGGTGACCAGCTGAATCAGCAACAGACCAGCATGGAATGCACTGGTTTATGCTGTTTTTTGGGGTTTTTTCTTTTCAGCACTGGAGTAATTAGTTGAATCGATGTATAACAAAAATCATTTTGCCGCTGCAGGTAAACTTTCTTCCAGTAGGGGGTGTTTTATACCAAACTAATAATATTACCATTCAGGTTCTGGCACCTGGAATAGTTAATCAAGTAGTATTAACAACAATAAGCCAAAAGAGGCCATACATTACAGTGATTTTATTTCAGGTAAGGGTGTTATTAGATACAGTGCAAAGCAGATTATCACTGTAACCTGTGAATTATTCCTTTTGTAAAATATTAGACAACATAAAATATGATGAAATACACAGCTTTCAGTAAATGTCTTTCTATATTATTAATAATGATCAAGACGAACATTCAAAAATAATATTCCTTTTGAGTATATTGTTTTTGCCAAGCAACCATGGACTGCTGAAAGAGAACTAGAATGTTTAGGATATCAAATAATGAGTATTTTACAGCGGATTCAGCCAATCAGATTTTGAGACTGGAACTGTCCTTTTTATAAAATACACTATACACGTATGGCCACACACATCAACTGAATTCTGTGTTAATTTGCCAAGTTTTGCAAACAATATGGTGCTTAGCAGCCATAATGAACATGTAACTTAATGGAGGTGTTTATGCATTATGTATAGTAAATCAAATTATTTATCAACCATCGATACATTTTATTTTGTTTTATCATTTTCTAAAAGCAATAAGTCACTAAAGGCTGTGCATTGTAGCAATTCTAGCCTGCTCAAGGGGAATTCCACAAATGAAAAAATTCTGTATAATTCAGTCACTGAGATGTTATTTGGATTTCTTTACAGTGGTGATTATGAGAACCAGAGCTTGCAATGTCTACAGTACAAGTATAGGCCTTATTCCAAATCCTCCAGTGAACCTACCCTTGTCTCTATATATAAATTTTATATCTCTCTCTCTCTCTCTCTCTCTCTCTCTCTCTCTCTCTCACACTCTCTCTCTCTCTCTCTCTCTCTCTCTCTCTCTCTCTCTCTCTCTCTCTCTCTCTCTCTCTCTCTATATATATATATATATATATATATATATATATATATATATATATATATATATATATATATATATATATATACACACACACACACATTTTTTAGTGATAAAGGCTTTTATTTGGGGAGTATTTCACCGCACAGTATCCTGCATGAACATATTTGCCAGGAATTGATTTTTTTTTTTAAAATATGTTTTGGGTCAATTGTATCTCTAACCTTTCGTAAAACAACGTCTTGGTCATGAGGGAGAGTATTTATCCATTGTAATGTAATCATTTTGTGTGAGGGACCACAGATGTCTGGTAACTATCATCACTACTGTAAAGCTTTTCATGTCAGATCGCTCTGAATGACTTTTTTTTTATTTACACCATAACAACTTTATTTAATAAATTATGCAGATATGTTGAAAAATTAACAGCCTTAAATAGCTAATTTCTTCTGGTTACGCATACACGTTTCTAATTCCTGGTACTGATTTATTTATTTATTTATTTTTTTGATAGAGAAAAGAGGCAACCAACACTTGTCACTTGACCTGCATCCTTCAGCTAGAACTGACCATTCATGAGGGGAGCGGCAATCTAAAGAAAAGCATATCTAGCCTGCAGCACTTGTGTTCCATTCACCCGTTCAATCCATGGCACTGGTTGAAACTGGCTACAAGCCACCAAAGCCTCCTGGAGTCCTCCACCTGCCTCGAGAATCTGAATCACATTTTGGAGCCACAGGCCTTAATTCAGCAGCAGGAAGAGAGGAAACTGGCACAGTTAAAGGCCTCCATGTGCTTCGTTAGAACAAGGTCTGTTCATTCAGTCTCTCACACAAATGGTAGAAACCCCCCCTCCTTTATTGGCACAGATTGAGATGAAAAATATTTTCCTATTTTTCATTTCTTCAGGCTACTGATTGAGATACTGAGGACTCAACAGTTTTCCTTTGTGCTGGAGAAGAGCAAGAGAGCCTTAAAGGAAATTGAGGAGTCTCTGCTAAGGCTGCAGCTAGAAGAGGAAACACTCAGAATCATCTCTGAGGTGAGACATATTGCTAGTTTTACATAGGTCAGACATCAGAACAGTGTAAATAACTATTGGTAGATTTCAGACTTTGTAATTACATGGACATGTTATTACAAGGCCTGTATTCTGACTAGTTCCAGACTAAGTTTTAGCTTCACTGAGCTTAACTAATGCAACCACAGTTAACCCATTTTACACCGACAATTACAAAGCTTCTCTGTTGGTCTAGTTCTAGAGACTCAGGCTATGATTAACCGTCATGCACGTGCACACAAAAGCATCAGGTTTATAGCAAACAACTAATCGTGTGAAACACGAGTTTGCTCTACTGAAAAGTGTTATATTTTGTGTCACTGATACCACAAAGAAGGGAAAAAACAGGAGATGACCCAACAGGAGATGTCCACTTCCACTAGAAGGTGGTCCCTGATTGGACAAAAACTCACCCTGATTGGTCCAACAGCCAAAATCCCACACTTAGCTGGTCCTGGAGCAGGTTAGGAGTATATATAGTGGCATAAGTTGGCTTGGTGATGTAGGCTAGTAAAAAGTGATGCACCATTGTGAGCAAATCCAGGGTTCGACAGAATTAAGCTTAGTCATCTGGCTAAGAAATGCTGCTTTCTGAGACCTCTGGTATGTAAATCTAATAACAGTTCATTTTGATTGAGTCTTAGAAATTATTGAATCCATCGGCAAATTTTGATTGGAATATTTTTATATGATTCAGAGTTGTTTAAAAGAATACACTCAATGACTGATGGAAGTTCCATCACAGTAGTTGAGTAATACACCAGGCTTTTTTGATTTCTATGTTGGCAGATAGCCCAAAAATGTTATTTTGGCAAACATACAGAGTCGAATGCAAAAGTTTAAACACTCCCGGTCAAATGACCTGTTTAGTTGAGTTTCAAAGTTAAAATAAGTGAATATTAAATATTGTGTTTTCTGCCAATCTTTGTGTTCAGTTTCTATTTATTTGCAGAAATTAACATGTACAAGATAGAAAAAATTAAACATAGAATAGAAAATGTGCCATAACAAGGGGTCTTTGTGCAATAAACCAGGGGTCTTTAATTAAAATTCAGTATGGTCCAGTTAAACAAAATTTCCTCAAGCAAAGGTCCAGAACATCACAATGTCTAACTTGCATTATGATTTAGTGCCATATACTGTTTACTGAAGTAGCTGAGTAGGAATATCAACATCTTATACAGTCAACACCTGAATATCAAATCAGATAAAGTCCAGTTCAGTCAGATTTCAACAGAATTTGTCATTTTTTTCTTTTTAGAACACGACATGTGAAATAATCTGGCTCACTTTCTTCTCCGACTGCTGTCTCGCCTCGTCCCTCCCTGTGTTTATCGTAATGCACAAATCTGATTGGCTGATTAGCATCACAGGTGATATTTACAACATATGCGGTTGGTCTGTGAGTCTCCTGTGAGGCTGCTAAACCGGTACCGTAATGATTATAAAAGTTACACTGATTAAAATAGGACCACGTCGAAATTAAATAATTCTCCATAGTTTATCGGTTATAGGTCCAGGTCCACATAGGACAGTGTCTGGGTCCGGACTCTGACCATGGTCCGCCTATTAGTGACCTCTGCAATAAACAGTAATTGTGTGCTGAAGTGTGTTCTCTGTAGAGGATGTTATTTTATGCTTCTTTTCAGCTCAGAAAATCAACAAAGGTCATTTCACCAGGGGTGTCAAAACTTTTGCATACTGTTAGCACATTCTTTGCTGAATATTGTTATAACTGTTGTATTAACAGCAGTAATTTTATTAACTCAGAACCCTTTAAAACCTTTGCGTTCAAATACAGCCTTTCAGTGGCATCTTTCGCTGATGGTTGTCTTGATAGGTTATTTCTTCTAAGAAGTTCGCTGCTGTCAAAACAAAACCTTATGTCTCCAAAATGGTAACTTTGCAGGAGAAAGACAAAACATCCGTAACTTTTAATCTAAGTCAAAAGTCACAGATATGCAGCTATTTCCCCCCAAAAGAGTCTGGCTGGAGACATGCACTCTAAGACATGTGCACTCTCAGCCCCAGTGTTGTCAGTAACGTTTACATTGGGGAACGCTTGCAGCAAACTACGCTGGACAGTGCTCACAGGACAGATGTGGATAGGTCAACAAGCAGCAAACTAATAGAAGCGACGGCAAAGTGGAAAACTTCAGTTCCCCTCAAAACAAGACGTGCAAGAACATGCAACAGCGAAGGAGCTGAAACATCTAACTACTGTTTTTCACATTGGATGTTGGTGATGAAAATTGGAAACTGCATTCACCTTATTTTCATGTTCACCCTGTGTTCATGTTCAAGTTGAACTATTGAAAGTAATACATACATTCAAATAAGGCTTATTTTGTCTACTCCTATAGCTTTCCCTTCATGGCTAAATTAGAGCAAATAAGAGAAATGGGAAGAATCGCAAAATAAGAAACACAAAATAATGTGATTAATCACTAAATTATTTTTATCATCTGGCAGCACTATATTTTACACTGGCATACATACTAAAGGTTTAAACGTCTGTTTACATGCAGGTAATGGCAGAAGATCTGAACCCAGAGAAGATGCGGGAGGAGAACCAGGATGGTGAGAGTTTATCAGGCCTTTCCATCAAGGACTTTGAGGAGAGGTGGTGGAACAAACTACATGCATGTCTTCTAACAGAAAACAGATTTATCCAGTGATAAGGTGTCAGAGTGAACAGAAACACAAAGGATTTTACGATAAAGGAATGTATTTAAATGCTTGTGTATAGTAATGCCAGTTTTAATCTGTCTGTGCAGTAAAGAATGAAAGTTTTTGTATGTTTTAGGTTTTTTAAGAATGCAGATTTTAAAGATTTGTGACCTGTAAATGTATTGACTATATATTGCACTCATACACTGTGAGTTTTTGAGCTGATGTCATTACAGATATTAAAGTGAAAAAATGGCTGTTTATTGATCTGCTTTTTTTTTTATTAGAAAAAGTGTTAATACAGCTATTATAAAATATGAAATGAAATATATGATAAAAATATGATCGTATATGAAACAGCTGTAACTTGCTAGCGGTGTGTAACTTGAGCATGGGCCCAATTTTAGACGCACAGTAAAAAAAAAAGTAAAGTGAAATCCGGTCTGCTTCTGTAAAATAGGTACTTTTACATTAAACTATGAAGAGCTTCATTCCAACATGCTGTATATCCATTTTGAACAATTTTGGATAGGAGTTTTTGCAAAGAATAACAGCTGATGTATAATGGAAAACATTTTTATTTCTCTATTAAGAGCGATATTATTCATAATACAGTACATTTATATTTCTCATGTTTCCCACTCCCGACAACATATTTCTTAAGAAAAAAGAACATTTTCAAAAGTGATCTATAATCTATAAAAATGATTTATGATCTATAAAAACCCCTTTATATACTCAATCAGCCTTAATGAAGAAAAGAATGCATAATGCAGAAATGCAGGGACCTCCAAAACAGGCAGAAATCGCATTTTATAGCTACAGTGAAAAGGGGTTAAAACTAAAATTGGGTCATCAGTAATTTTAAGTATGTTGCAAAATGGACTGATTTGTGTTTTTTTTTTTTAAATAACCATTTACAGTTAAATTTATGTTAAATATCGGCTTATGACGTAAGCAGAACGCAAAAAACGAGCAGGAAACAATCGGACCTCAAATATAAACAAAGATATGCATATTAAACATGTCTATAAATATATGTAATAAATATATGTAATAAAGCATATTAAGATATGCTTTGATCGGATCAGATCCCCATATTTAGGATCAGAGTGGGACCTCCCTACAAACTATTCATGAACATGTGCCTAATTTAAACATGTTCAAGTGAGAATTGTCAATTCTGCCTTAATTTTTCAATTCTTACCCCAGATAGTTCAGGTTAAAAGGCAATAAAACAAATATCAATACCAATAAATGAGGCTCTCCTAATCTATCAGACAGGCAGAACACTGTTTTCAGGAGAAACGTTTTCAATAATATAAAGCCAAACTGTTGTTGAATGGTATTAAATTATGCTAGTGGACTGAGTTTTTCAAATAACCAAAGTGATTCCAAACATTGGAGCAATAGTGTATGAATTACAAGCTGAAGCCTGTAAAAAGCTCAGGAACCCAAGGAAACACATTACAGAACCTGCGACTGCTGTTCCCCAAACACAGCACTGTTTAACCTGGTATGCGAAAGCCGTTGAGAGGTCAGTGGAACACCTCCATGGAGGTAGTGGTAGTTGTTGTTTTGAAGGTGCCGAGGAAGGTTCCCGACATTATAATTTCTGGGTAAGAAACGCTGAGAAACTCCCGGCCAATGGATCCTCTGTGGGAGCCAGAGTGACGTCAGCGGTCTGGCAGTGAGGAATGGCTGGCTAGATAGCCCGGACAAAAGGGGTAGAGGAGAACTGAAATTCTGGAGTTGGGAGACTTTATTGACATTGGCCTGTGGAACCATGTTAGCATTCATTTCTGGAGTTGGTGGGTCCATGAAATGTACAAGAGGACTCAGGTCATCTGAATCTGGCAATGTAGAGAATTCTGGTACTGGTTTTGAGGAGGCGTACAGCCGGCGAAACTCAATGTCAAAGGCCTTCACACTTGCCCCTTTGAAGAGCATTGCTAAGCTCCTGTCAACCTGCCAGGACAACCAGGTAAAGCTACAATGAAAGGAAAGAGTAGTTTTGGTATATTACTCATCACAAAAGCCACTCTACACAAGACGCTTACAAAGCTACCAATGAAGGACACCCATCAAGAACCTATTACTCTTTATAGTTTTCATCCATTCCTTACAGAAAGAGGATACTACATCCATTTCCTGAGTTATGATCATTTTTTTCAGGCAATACATATTGCTAAGACTATAGCAAGTCTATCATAAATTACCATTAAATCGATTGTGTTATTTACCTGTATGTCCCAACAAGGACATGGGTGCAGTCTAAAATCATGAACTTCTCCCTAACCTGGCCAGTAAATTTCCTTCCAGACTTGGCGCAGTAGGTTTCTCCATCAATGCTGCGAACTGACATGTGCTGTCAAGAGGAAAGAAAACAACTCAAATGTGAACAAGAAATCTAGTTATCAGACTGATGTTTGTGGATAAAATGAGGCACCAAGAATAAATAATGAACGAGAATGACAGAATGTTGCAGTGCACCAATGGACAAATAGTTACACTTTGTTTTGGGCATTGAAAAGAATTTGTCAGCATAAAGTAACAGGATACCTTTTTAGATTTTTACACAACAGCTTTGGATGACAGATTGTGATTAACCCAAGAACCGCAGTCAGCATCAACTTTCATGTACAGTTAGGACTCACTAGAATGTAGAACGATTCAGTAAAAATAAATGTTCTACTCACAGCAAGATGTGACTTGTTGATCTGTAAATTTCCACACATCTCTTTAAACACCTGCAAGTTGATGTGGTCCAGTAGAAGATAGACAGATACATTACGCTTTTTTGTGGCCTCAAGAATATCACAGAAAATCTCCACATCACTGAAAGTGTCCATCACAATTGCCAGAACCTGTAATTAGGGGTGCACAACATATTGTTTGTTAACCGCCATTGCAACTGTAACCAGTTGCAGTGGATTTTTAACTTTCTCACCAATCTCAACTGTTCTTAAAGGTTCTGTGCAGGCACATGTTACATTCATCACACAAGGCACAAACAATATTAATGTACCATCAAAGGTACAACAGTGGTTTTGAGGTCCAATTGTGTACCTTAAACCAGTTTTTCCAGGTGAAAAGTACATATATGTACATTTTTATAACCTGATGTTTTGTAATAGAGCAATAAAATAAGCCTGGAGACGAGACAGAGAGTCTGGAGTCAGTACAGCTTAGAAAGTATAACTTCAGTGGATTATGGTTCAGTTATGTTCCCACTAAAGGTACTGAGGTTGACCCTTGAGGGTACCACTCCAGTGACAAGAGGGGCACTGACCCAGTGACAGTTTTGTACCTTTTTTTTTCTTAGAATGTAGCTTTTTGATGAAGGTGATCCAATAAACATAGGCTAAATCATTTTGCTAAAAATGAATCAGGCCAAACAGTAGCCATAAAATGCAACACCTCTTTGCTGTCCTTTTTTAACTTGGCACAAGTCTTGTAGACTATGTTGTGCCCAACCTTGCTCCAGTTGATCTCCCATCCAGGAGTTTAATTCTACCCATGGTCTAACATATGTAGGTAGTAATATTCAAATGTAATTATGAAAGGTAGATATCTGAGAGCAGGTCTGGGCACTTCTGACCTAGATCTGCTTGTCCCTTTCCCATAAAAATTGTCCTACACTCTCAGAAAAAAGGTACGATGCTATCACTGGGGCAGTTCCCTTCTTGTCACTGGGGTGGTACCCTCAGGGGTACATCTCTGTACCTTTAGTCAGGAAAAATAACTGTACCATAATCCACTGAAATTATATTTTCTAGGCTGTACTGACTCCACACACCCCGTCTCCCCTCCAGGCTTTTTATTAAATGGTTCTGTTTTAAAACATTAGTTCATAAAAAGATACTTATTTAAGGTACACAACTGGACCTCAAAACCATTGTTGTACCTTTGAGGGAACATTTCCACTGTTTGTACCTTGATGAACAAATCATGTACTTGCATAGTACCTTTATTTCTAACAGTGTATCTAAATATAACATACTCACTGATGTTGCTTTTCTGATTAATTCCCGCAGCAGATCTTTCATGTTGGCTGAATTAGGTGACTGGAAGTATACCTCCACACTGGGAAGCCCCTGTAGGTGGTAACTCCAGTCCGCAACTGGCCAGCCAAAATCCAGACAGGGCGGCTCACTGTCTGAAACCATGGGAAAGTACGTCTGCGAGCTAGACTCTGAGCTGGAGCTGGACATGTCCTCATCATTCACATCTTCAGTGTCATTTTTCGCAGAGTCTTTAACATTGCACAAAATGTAGCCCTTTTCTTCCACAGATAAGAAGTCTACTTCTTCTTCTCTGACCAGAGTGTCCTGGTAGGCATTCAGGCCATGGTCCAAGAGGGCATCAGTGGCCAGTCGGGCACTTTCATTGTGACTCAGGTCTATGGTTGCCAGCTGGGCAGAGGGGCTCCTCATCTCCTGAAGACGACGTCGTACCTTGCCCATAACCCTGGGCTTCAGGTAGAACTGCACAGACAGGCCATTGCCATCCAGTTCCATTGTGGCCTCTGTTGATATACTATTTGTAACACGAACAACTTGACTGCCTTAGTCTCTGCTTTCCTTTGCCTTGAGTTGATCAGCAACACAGTACAAAATGTGGTGTACTAAAACATTTTCTTTCTAGCTAAAACATACTTGCAGTATGTATGAACAGGACAAACTAAGTTGTAGGAAATTAATGTGGTCTTCAAATGAAACCCAAACAAGAAGAAAAGCCTCACAGATGTCTCAAACAGTTGTGAAGCAATTGCATTTTATAGTGCTTTGGGTACTGCACTCTGGCCTATCACTATTCATCTGTGCAAATATGCATGTTGGAATTGCACCCTTAGGGTTTGTCCTCCTTCTGAATAATTAAGAAGATGCAAGTGGCCCCTCTTTGTTTATAACTAAACAAACTTCACCCCCAGGCTCCACTGGGTGGAGCCGAGTTGGACAGGTGGGACGTTAGAGGTTAGACTCAACAAGCTGCATCTTTCCACCATTTTCCAAAGAAGAAAGGAAAGGGCAGATGAATGACAGAGATGGAGATAGGGCTGTCACATCGACTCAGCAGGTGAGCATTAAACACCGGCTGGTACACGAGGCTGCCACAACGTGGTGCTCACCTGTCATTCACCAAAGAAAGCAACAGACCCATTTTCATGCTCTGGCCTGCCTTAATTATTGAACTTGCATAACTGCTTTGTGACAAAAACATGTAAAGTCTGGGAGAAAGTGTCACATGTCCTTTTGGACCCTTCAAAACCTGTGGATCCAAAGAGCAGATCTCCTTGATTAATTATTTGCCTCAATGCTCAACACCTGTACTGTAATTATATAAATTACCTTGGAAAACTGTCAACTTGCACTGTGAATTCTTCCTAAAACTTTGCCTTATATCAGTGTGCCATCTAGTGTACGGATTGCCTGTAATGGATGCTAAAACTGGACATCTTAATTCATTCAAGTCATCGAGTGGTGGAAAACTTTTTAATTAGTTCTGGTTTGTTTTAGGGTGTTTTTTTAAACAAACAGGGAGCCTCCTGTTCAAACACAGACACCCATTATGGTAGTCAAATGGTTTACTGTGTAAAAATGAGCCTTTATTTGCACATTTAATTATGGGATTCCCAATACTAAAAAGAAAGAGTTACATAAGGTTAAACTGTATAAAGCGTAATCCAATAGCATGAAGACTTTTAGCACAAAGATATGTAAAGTGTGCTTGAAGATAAAGGAATGGTTTGATAGAAAATCAAGTTTACATAATTTTCTACTTACCCCAGATGCAATGGATCAGCCAAGAAATGTTCTACATCAAAAATGTGCTTCTTCAGTTTTAAACTGGAACTATGAGGATAACATTGCCAACACCAGATGTCAATAGTAACTCAAATGCTTTCCATAAATGCCTCCCCAAGGCTTCTCTTAACCTGCTCAAACCTCATCCAGATCTTCATTGAGGTCACACATGCTAATCAACTTACTGTGAGCTATAAAGATGAACAAAACTTTACAGTTTTGCTGGACGCTGTGGGCTAATTTGTCAATTTGTTGTGCCAAATTGAAAACATAAAAAGCTAAATTTGGACACCAAATATGGTTTGGTTGATTGAATATATCTGGGGAACATAGAAAATTGTCTACATTAGATTTTTTGCCCAACCATTCCTTAACCTATTTGCATAATAGTCGGTTACATATATAAGGTCACATTAATTTGCAAGGATCAGCCCTTTTCCAAAAGACATCTTGCTCCAGCAGCTTTGCCACATAACTGGCCAGAGTGGTTTTCTTACGGCATGGCAATGCATTACTCAGTGTCTCTTTCAGTTTGGGGAAATCCATAACCTCTGGATCAAGCGTTGACACCAGAAACACACTCTGCTTAAGACCTAACTTCTCCAAAACCTCATCAGTCCATCTCCTCACCTCGCCAACAGACTTCTCCTCAATCAAGTCAGCCTTGGAGAGCACCAGGAAGCAAGATTTCCCCTGGGCCAGAAGGTGCTGTAACAGCCGGATGTAGCCTAGACCAAGCCTCATGGGAGATACCAGGATGTAGACATCACAAGCAGGGAGATTAGAAGGTAAGACAGATGACTGGTGCAAATCAGAGCAAACAGACTGGCACTTCAAGTCCCCCACTCTTCCCAATCCTGGGAGGTCCCATAGAAGGGTATTATAACATTCTGGGTAAGGATACGCCACAGGCTCCTTGGTGGTCTCAGTGAAACCAACAGAAGCAGCTCCTTCTTCGTCATTCTGCAGGCCCAGGAGGGAGTTGAACAGGCTGGAGCTGCCGCAGCCTGTCTCTCCAAGCAGACCAACGTCCAGCCGGAAGTGTTCCAAAGCAGTGAGGATGGAGAGCAGCTTGGATGGTTGATCAGTGAGATCTCTGGGATGAAAGACCACAGAGATTTGGTCCAGGTCTTCCTGGCTTATCTTTCTGCTTTTCAAAGCAGAACATACCAGGGGTCTGTAGAGTACATGTAATGACACAGCATGAGCAAGTTAAAAAGGCTGGATGGAGACATTCAAGGACATCCATCACAATTTGCTAAGGTACATGCAAGAAATGAAACTAGCAAGAATTGAGTGGTTTAGCTACAATTATTGCACACAGACAAACAGATTTACTTACGTTGTGATACTACGTGGTACTTTAGGAACCCTAAGTTCTCTTGTGATGTCCACCAGAAACTGACTGAAAGCCTTTTTCCGTAGATCAGGTAAAGCTTTCATCAAAACTTCTGCAATCTCCTTGAAGCCTAAAAGCTTAGCAACTTGGGGAAAACCTGAAGATGTCTGTTCTCTGTTTGCATTCTCTCCTGATTCAAGTGCTAGTTTATGTTTCTTCTGGAGCTCCAGATTGCGAGCTCTCATTCGTTCCCACGCACAGGTCATGCAGGGTCCTGTAGGCTTTTCAAAGACGAGATCCCATTCGTGCTCTGCTTCTACCAGGTACAAGGGCTTGTCTTTTTCACGTTGCTCAATGGTGATTCTCATGTGGTCCTCCTGGTGCAGTTCTGTGGTGAGGACCACCAACACATCATAGCTGTTTTGAATGAAAGAGGAACCACCTTCAGCTGTCCAAATGCGGACGTTGGGGACATGAGGGTGCGAAAGCATGGGATCAGAATTGGAACCTTTTTCTTTAGAGCCATATGCGTGCTCTGTAATCCTCACACGTGTTTCATGTTCTCTTGGGACTTTAGCAGGTATGCTAACTCTTGACTGAGCATCTTTTCCCTTTTGATCTTTCTCAGCTTCTGTGCTCACTCTTGATATATAATCTATCTCTTCATCTTCATCCTCCTCCTTCTCACTAACATCCTCCTCCTCATCACTTGTTTCTTCTTCCTCTTCCTCTTCTGAGGACTGTCCATCTTCTATGCCACAGAGAGCAACAGCTAGCTTTGCGTTAGCCTCCTTGGTTCCTCCTGTGACAACGATGTCTAGCAGGAAATGCTCGTATAGTTCCAGTGCTGTCACAATCCTGTTCTCAAATCCACTTGACTGCAAAGAGAATCTCCATGGAGCCAACACTGACTTCACCTGTTCCTCTGGAAGTTTCCCTTCCATTGTCTGGTGGAAGAAACACAAGTGAGTCAAGCAGCAAAACTGAAACGTCTGCAACTCAATCCAGCTGAATTAATATGGCACAGTGAACCAATAAGCCGCACTAAGTCAATACTTTGTTTGGCAGAAGCTCAAGACGAAATACAAACAAGTGTTCACAGGGCGTCAAAGTTTACTTGGTGTGAGTAAAGAACTTCAGCAAATATAACAACCTCAATTGAGACAAGGAACAGGTCGGTGACGCTACATCCAAACAGCTGTATTCTCACCTAGAGTTTGTGATGGGTCTGCTTGCAGCTGAAAAGGCACTTCTTTAGTTGTAGGGAGGGGTGACTAAATTCTGCTAGGCATCTTTTTGATTTGCCAAATATATATATAGCACTGTACAAAAGTCAAGCACCACCTTTCATCTTTTTAAATTCTGAGTCAAAAGGGCCATTACGTTTTTGATTTTTCAGAAAAAAGCAGAAAAAAAACATTTAACAGAAAATTCACAGAAGCCTCAACAACTATACAGCTTCCATTGTTTTCAGGAGACTTGCTTTCAATTTTTCATTTAAATCTGCAGAGATATTTCAGACCTCCAAAGTTCAGTCTTAGAAGTTGTTTTTATTGTTATTTTCTGTTTCTCACAATCCAAATAATCCTGAGGTATATTTACAGTCATCTTGTATTTGTTATATTGTTATATTCATGTTTTTCTTTATTTTTATATCTGTTATCTTTAAGCTCTTTTTTCCTCTGTTAGTATGTGTTCTGTTGAGGGCCTCTTTCGCCCCTCCTTCAAGAGAGGGAGCTAATGTATATAATAGCATTCCAATAGTATGAGAGATTTAAGCTTTTCCAGATATTACCTTATGGGAATGTATGGATGTGTGTGTGTCTCTAACCATGTTATGTATGTGCGCACATTCACCATATATAATGCAGAGGCAGTTTGAAAAAGTTAGAGTTCCCATTTCGGCCTTCGGGACTCTCACAGGGCTTTAACACTATCTTATTAATTTGAAATAAAGTTGTTCATGTTTAAATCCAGATAGGGTCTACTAGAGCTTTCGTCTCCCCACCTACACAACTAAGAATAAACAACAATCCCAAACACATTCAGTGATGGTGAGGACTGGACTCAGAAATTTCCTGAGAACACTAGCAGCTTTCTGTTTGATTTGATCTTTTTCTGTTTGCTCCTTTTGCTGAATGAGGGCTTTTTTGACAGCTGCATATTCTTTCAACCCCATAGCGCTGAGTTGTCTCAGTGGAAGGATGGACAGCATTAACTAATTTCTTCTCTCAAAGATGAAATTAAGGACTGTTCATCTGCTTTTGACATTTTGGTTGTCTCCCAGGTCTTGCACAGTCCATTTTCTCTGTATCTTCTAATCAGTTTTTTGAAATAAACTTTTTTTTCTCACTTATGTCCTTTGACTTTCCTCTTCTGAATGCAAGTGAAGTGAATATTCAGTCCCTTCAGATGTATCACCTGTAAATAAATTATTTCTACGTACAGCTGTTTTGACTGGAAATTAAATTAGAGCTTTCTCTAACTTCTGCGCAGTACTGTATACTTTTTCTGTTATACATGCAATAAACAACCATGTAAGGGCCAAATTATTTTGCTAATTACTTTGTTTAGGACAGTATGTCACATGATGGTGTCTTGAAATGTATGTACACAGAAACTCATAAAAGCAAACACAGACCTGTTTCGAAATGCAGGAAGTATAACTTTTACTGCAAACACAAGCGATGTATGACAGACAGTTGCTAGGACACAAAAACTGAAGACACAAAAGCAGAGACGGAAACATCCAACAGATGTCAGCACTGGTATTGATGCAAAGGAGTATGGGGGTGATGAGGGTGATAAATTTGCTCCTCAAAATGAGCAAAACAGCCACAAATTAACCCTCAACAATGAAAACATACATGTCATTTCATCCTGAGTTTTCACCTGTTGCAGAGTCCCCTCTAGGACTGCTAGGCCCCTGCTACCACAGTTGGAGAAGTCAACATATGGAGGTAACAGACAGGAGTACTTGAGTGAAGGTATGTACACTGTCTCAAAGTCCTACTACCTTCATCTATTTAATTTCCAATCAAAACAGCCATTAGGTACTCAAGTAGGTATTCATTTTTCAGCATCAGGAAAGAGGAAGAAAACATAACCACTGTAGTGGTGTGGTCATTTTGTAGTTGGCGCTATGCTCTTATGTCCATATTAGGAACTCTGGGTCTCAGCCCAATTTCTCGATGGCCATAATGAATAGGATTTTCAAAAAATCGCTTCTATCGCACCCTGTGGGAGATAAAAATGGTTAGAACACAATACATTTCGTTCTATAAAATATCAATGGATCCTCTAAATTACATGGTGGTTAAATTGTTGAAATATGAATGTTAATACATGTGAACTAAAACTGTTGCACATTGAATAGACACCATTAGACTGGCAGCCTCCTTGAGCGGGCCTGGGCAAAATGGTAGCGTATTTTAGTTCTGGTAACATTTCCTGAGGACATTTTCTCAGGACATTCACTAGCTTCTTGTATGACTTTTCGAACAAGGTGGAACGGTAACATTAAACAAGAAGCTGGAGAAAAAGAAGGTTGTAGTTTTATTACAGGTAGTATTTTTGATTAGCGGTCTTATGCTATAAAAATATCCTACCTAGAGGTTTCATTTATGGGAATATCTGTAAATAGAACATTTTAATAAGACAGCACAACTCGTCAGAACAGAGCCACAGCCCACCAGTGGTGGACGAAGTACACAAATCATGTACTTGAGTTAAAGTAGAGATACCCAAGGTAAAATATCACTCCAGTAAAAGTAGAAGTCTCTACTTACTCTAGACCTCCACTTGAGTAAAAGTACAAACGTATTTGCCTTCAAATGTACTTAAGTATCGAAAGTAAAAGTACTAAAACATTAATTATGACTCTAATGTCCTGTTATCATTTTTATAACCAGACTGGCTTCATGAACTCATTTCAGGTGAAAGTCCTCCAGCGTTTCTCTTGGTAAACCAGTCTTTTAATAGAACGTCATTAATTAGTGACGCTGACGTCTATTAAAATGATCAGAAGCACAAAACACTGAAGGTAAACAGTTTCCATCAGGGAGAACCGAGTGGCTCTGAAATCACTTTTTACACACACGCAAAGTTTCAGTTTAAGATTACTTTGTAAATTAGTTACAAGTTTAATAAAAACTGGCTTTAAACTCAGGATCACAGATGAGCTCCTTTACTGTGTTGACCTGTAAGCCTCTGTTCATAAACATAAACTAACCCAAACTAATTTACTATAAAATTAAAGTGTTTGTATAAATTCAGAAAAAAAGAAACATGCCAGTCACGACTGCATATGTGTACATATTTCTATATTGTGGTCTATTTACACAAAGTTAGTTTAGTTCCATCATTTGGGTAGCTGTATGTGTTCCCAAATTTTTACGCTGCTGCCACTGATGTTGACCAAACAGTCAAAACAAGCACAGAACAAAGTGACCGCTGTGCCCTAATTAGTGCTCTGCCTTTGCACTTCTTTCGTTTTGACATGTTACATTTTTATACACACAAAAACCAAAAGGAACAACAGATTTCTCAAAATGTAGTGGAGGAAAAAGTCAGATATTAGACTCTGAAATGTAGAGGAGTGAAAGGAAAAAGTCACCCAAAATGGAAATACTTAAGTAAAGTACAGATACACAAAAAAAGTACTTAAGTACAGTAACGAATTACATTTACTCAGTTACTGTCCACCACTGCAGCCCACCTTAGTTTTGTGTACATTAGTTTATTGACATCAAATTGATGTGCAGTAGCATTAGATTGCTTGTAGCAATATTAGTGTTAAGGCTCTTTAACAGACTAATAATTTGAAGTATCCACTGATATTCTGGAGAAAAATGTTCACAGGACAAAACGTATTGAGTTCTGAACATTTTCATTTAACACAGTGTGCAATATAAGTGATTTTCCGAAAACCCTATTCATTCTGGCCATAGAGAAAGCTTAGACAATATGGGCATAACGAGGACTACAGATTTACGCACGACTGCAGTGGTCTATTACACACACAGCTAAACATAATTTCAAAATTGCCAACCGAATGGATACAGATGACCTCTAGTAATCAGATATGTTCTGTGAGAAGGATGCTGGGACACAAGATAAAGACTTGATGATGGCCATTTATAATCTATCCTACAAACATGGTGATGGCTAAAGATACAGAAGTTGGATCTGGGTATTTCCATCATTGTATAACTGGGTGAAAGGTGACTGTTTGGAAACCTTCGAGGCCTCTGACCTGACTGACAGCGCCTCTTGCTGATGTCATAAGAATGCACATGATGGACATTATCTTTGTTGACTGAATCTGACCAATGATATTGTGTCTAGCTTTATATACACACACACACACACACACACACACACACATATATATATATATATATATATATATATATATATATATATATATATATATATATATATATGTGTGTGTGTGTGTGTGTGTGTGTGTGTGTGTGTGTATGTATACATTGTCTATTCTACATATAATTTGCATAAAACTCTCTTTCTTCCTTTCTTTCTCTTTTTTTTATCGCTCCCTCTCTCTTAACTCCTAAAGTTTTAGCCTGCTGATTTCCTTTAAGCGATTGCCTTAGTTAAGCCTTTGCATGTGAGGTTACATGTGTCTGTGTAAACATGTTGACCTGTTGAGATTTTTTTTCTATTTCTGTCTGTTCTTCTAATTATGTTTCCTTTCTCTTGTTCCTGTAATACAGACATTACATTTCATAATTTATTTCACTTTTTTCCCTTTTAGTTTTGGTGTATATTACATCATGGAAATGATGAATTATGAATGGGTGTTTTTCATACATTTCTAAGTTTTTATCAATCATGCTGTGGTAAATTACCCAGACGTGGTAAGACGTGGATTTTCCCACATTCTTAAGCTGCACTGATAGAACCTTATAAGACCAACTCGGTATTTTCAAGAACTTTTCAGTTTGCACATCACTAAAAAAGATGGTTCTTTAAAGGGTCTTTAGTAGAGTGAATGGTTCTATTTAGAGCCCTCAGTTCCACATAGAACCATTCCATACTCACATGGTTCTTTGTGTGGTGAAATGGTTCTTCAGATTGGTTCCATACAGAACCTTTTTGAAACAACATCAACAGGCTTATAACAATAGAAGAACCCTTTTCGGCACTAAACAGAACCATATGCAACACGGTCTCCATCACTCAGAAGAACCATTTCACCATGCAAAGAACCATTTAAGCAAGAAATGGTCCTATATAGAACTCACCATCCTAAATAGAAGCATTTAAGCATGTAATGGTTATATACACTCTTAAAAATGGTTCTTTAAGGGTTCGTTAGTAAAGAAAATGGTTTTGCGTAGAATGAACACTCAAAGAATACTGTGCATGATTAAGGGTTCTTTGCGCAATGAAAGGGTTCTTCAGATGATGGAAAATATACTGTAGGTGGTTCAATATAGCATAAAAAAGGGTTATTCTATCTTTACAATGTCAAGCTTGTTACTATAGAAGAGCCATTGTGGTGCTATATGGAACCTTTTTCAAAAAGGCTCTATGTAGAACCATTTACAGCACATTCTGTACAGCACATCATGGTTCTTTATAGAATCTTTGGAAAGGGGTTCTATATAGCACCAAAAATAGTTCTGCTATAGCTTGTAATAACAGAACCTTTTCTGGCGCTATGCAGAACGTAGAACAATTCTCCTTCAATCTGAAGAAAACTTTCAACATGAAAGAGCCCTTTAATCTTGCAAAGGGTTCTTTGTGTGTTCATGGTTCTACATAGAACCATTTTTTAAACTAAAGACCCCTTCACAAACTATCCTTTTTAAGTGTTTATACAATTCATGGTTCTAAATTGAACCATTTCCTTTACTAGACTCTACAGCACTTAGAAATAAACAGCATTAAATGATACACACATGATAAGCTATACGCACGTAACTCAATTTCAGCAAAAACTGTAGATACATGTTTACAATTCTAAGCCCACACACTGCTGAATCACACCTCGCTGTTAAAGCCCACCCTGTCTACAGTGTACTACAAAATCAGAAAAAGAAAGAAAAACTAAATATGCAGCGTAATTATATGTGGCATTACTAATGTCTGCATACAACATTATGATTGCCACTATGAAACAGACACATGTTTAAACATAAAGGTGTCAAAAAGGGGTCTTTGGGCGATGTGGATAGGACTGCCCACCACTCCAGGCAAGTGTGCTCACTGCCCCCTAGTATGCATGTATGTGGGTGTTTCACTGCATGGATGGGTTAAATGCGGAGGTCTAAATCCACAGTGTGTGTATATATATATATATATATATATATATATATATATATATATATATGTGTGTGTGTGTGTGTGTGTGTGTGTGTGTGTGTATATAATATCAGAGCTGGTTTATGAGGAGCCTGGCCACTCCCTAAACAGGAGTGCTAAACAGCAGAGGGCGCCCGCGAGTGAGTCCTCAAATGAATGGGAGTGAATGGAGCTCAACGGCTAAAAACGAACAGTTAAAATAGTTTCTAATCACTCGTCCAGAACCTTCCTTTAATTTTAGAAACTAGAAGGATGAATTTCACTAAAAAAGAACAAAGAAATCTCACCTGTATTTCCTTTTTTCTACAGTAAACGGGGTTTGGGCAGCAGGAGGCGGGCTTTACTGCTAGAGCGTGATGATTGATGGGCAAGCGCAGCAGCTCATTGGCTGTTCGCGCTCTCTGACGTCATGATCAAACACGAGGCGCAGTTTTAAACTCCTATAGCTCGAGTTTAAAAGCTCTTAAAAACATAACAGCGGTGTTAAAAATATCTTATGATATCCTGTGTTCAGGAAATGAACGCATTCTTTAACATTAAAAATGTTAAAGCATTTATAAAGCATGATTTTTCTCAAAAGCTCCATTTCAACCCATTCATTTTGGACTCACTCGGGAGCGCCCTCTAGCGTTTGAGAAGGCTGGAAGACATTGCAGAGCGCGGTGATTCGATAACATGGTCAATCTGATGAGGAATGAAGGAACTTGTTGTCACCAGTAAGCGGCGCCACCTGCCTTTTCTTCACCATTTCCTGAGAGAACGCGTGTCCTGTTGATCAGCGCACTGCGATCTCAGAAATGCGCTCTAGTTTTCTGATTTGCCATTGTACATTTGAATGAATATAACTTAATAATGAATATAACTTTAATTAGCTCAGGTTTCCACTACTGTTCAAGATCACTGAAAAGTTTTCCGAAACACCTTTCCCACTGTTTTGTTGCAGAAACATGCATACATGATTGCACTTTGGTGCTATTAAACCAAAAGGTTTAGAAGAAGCTGTAAAATGAAGGAAACTGTAGATGTGTCTAGAATGATGAGGATTCTAGAATAACTAAGAAAGCTGTACAGCACTGAGAACACATCACATTTCAAAAATAAATGTAGGTATATAAACATACACCGATCAGCCACAGCATAAAAACCACCTCCTTGTATTTAACCTCATTGTTCATTTTATCAGCCCCACTTATCATGTAGGGGCACTTGGTAGTTCTACAGTTACAGACTGTAGTCCATCTGTTTCTCTGTAAACTCTGTTCGCAGACAAAGAGATTTGGGAGAGTTTCATGCTCATGCACACACAGACACACACACACACACACACACACACACACACACACATATTTATATATATATACATACATTGAGCAGAATAACAACACTTATTCATATGCTGTGACTGCAGGCTTTGGGTCAGCGATGATTATGAAAGCATGTGGCAGGACTCTCTGCACAGGTGGGGCAGGTTCTGTCATGGCAGATTACAGGTGTGTTCCTGTTTAACAGTCTTATGCCAGTACAACCTGTTGCATGTCATTACTCTTCACCTACCTTCACTTTATTTCAGTGAATACTCTTTGGAGGGATACCATAGATGAACCACTTTTGGTTCCCAAAAATAACCGGCCAATACTAGTTCTTTAAAGAACCATTACTGTAAATGAGATGTGAGAGTGAAGAGGTTCAACCCAGTTAAAGGCTTTTCCTAAAACTCCACATCTAAGCTAAGAATCATTTCAGAGCCTTTATTTTTAAGGGTGCACTCTCTTAAAAATCATGGTTCTTGAAATGTTCTCTACTAAAGGCAATGGTTCTATATAGGAAACATCTGTATGATTAAGCAATTCTTTGCATAGTTATATTGGTTCATACAATTGACAATGTATTGTAAATGGTTCTATATAGAACCTTTGGAAAGGGGTTCCATATCGCACCAAAATGGTTCTGCTATTGTTACAATATCAAGCTTGAAATAACAGACAATCCTTTTTTGGTGCTATATAGAACCTAGAACCAAATACAACACATTCTTCCTCAATCAGAAGACCTCTTTCACGAAGCAAAGAACCCTTTAATCATGCAAAAGGTTGTTTATGAGTGTTTATGGTTCTCTGTAGAACCATTATCTTTACTAGAGAACCCTTCAAGAACCATATTTTTAAAGAGTGCAGTCTTACTTACCATAGATTACTAGGGTGTATGTAAAATTAATTAACGCAGATGAATGAATGTAGATCTGCTTAACCATAAACTCTCAGTCATTAATCGTATTGTCCAGTATCTACTATGAAACTATTCAGGCCTTCAAGATAAAGAATATTTGAAAATTCTGAACTCATTATTCTCATTAACTTTCCTCAAATTGGTAGAATTTTTCCCATCTTAAAAATAAAGGATCCCAAATGGTTCTTCCGAGTGACAGAAGAACCCCTTTTAGCTCCAACCCATGGACAGAACCCTTAATACCCAGAATTGAAAGCAAGACAATAAACTAAGTATTCTCATTCACTTAAAGATGAGTTCAAAATAAAGGTGCCAGAAAGGTTTTCTAGAGTGATGCGATCGAAGAACTACTTTTGATTCCCTAAAGAGGCTTTCATTGGTTTGGTTCTTAAAAAACAAAATTTTGTAAATGTGATGTGCAAATAATCTCAAATAATGTAAATAATTGGCAAAATAATGCATCAATTAGAGGCCTTTTCCTTCCATAACATCCAAAACAAAGAACCATTTAGTAAACTTGAATTCCAAGAGTGTGACTTGAAGTATCAAATCAAATGCAGTCAAATGTATAAATTTACTCTATGCTGGTGATGGGGGCAGAACTGGTTTGCTCACTTTCTTCCCCTCCTGTTTCACAACGTACAACTGAGGGTGTAAACAAGCCTCTCCCCTTCATGCAAGCCTCTTATTTTCCGTGCTGCTGAGTATCGGACCTAATCATCATTTAGTCTTCTCTCAGGACTGGTGCCACCACGAGAACCGATACGGACACACTGCGGCAATGGCGAGTGGAGGGGGCATGACCTGGCTGATGATCATTCTCATCATATGCAATGCCTTCGCTTCTGTAAGTTCTGAGTTCTGGGATTTTAGATAATAATAGTGAATTAATTAACACTCCAGTCAAAAAGTTTCTTCCATCTTCTTTTAATCTCAGGGAATGCCGTATTGATTATCTATATATTGTTATTTCACATTCTATTGATTTTATTCTATGTATTTAGAATTATTTTTTTGGGCTGTTATTATTAGTATGTGCTCTTTTGATGAACAGATGATGATTTCTTGTGTTTTGGAATCACACTACACCCACAAATGCTAACATTGCTAATAATGAATGAGAATTTGGGGCACGTTTGGTTTCAGTATACATCACTCTAAGATATGCAATATGCTAATTCACTGCTAGTCTTTTAATGGTTGTTTGGAGTGATACAGTAGGGTTAGGGTGGTTAGGGTTAGGGTTAGAACCACTTTTCTTTCCCAAAAGAACCACTCAGTTCTGTTGAGTGCTTTAAAGAAACATCCATTGACTTACAGGATCTTCAAGACAAACAAGTGGTTATTCACTCCAAAGTTGCTATTTTATGCTAATTTATTTTAATTTCATGCTAATTTCATTCAAAGTATCCTCTATGGGGCTTATATTCTAAGAGTGTAGTTGTCTTAAACATCTTTGCATGAAATATTACCTCAACACAACGTTATTGACTCCAGGCAGCGGGACTGGCATTATTTGCGCTGGCCATATGGGTGGCAGTAGATGGATACAGGCTGTACCCAATATCTGGCGTGTCAGGGAAGGATGACATCTTTGCCGGAGCCTGGATTGCCATCTTCACCGGCTTTGCCTACTTTTGCACCACAATCTTTGGCATCTATGCAGCTCTGAAAAAGAGACGTTCTCTCATGCTGGCGGTAGGTGATTCACTATGGAAAAAGAGAGAAGATTTTGAGAAAATCAGAAGCTGCACACTGTACCACTGTATGTTATTGGGGGTGTAAATAATGTCATTCAGATTGGCTATTATTGTCAAATGATTGAGCCACGTTCTAAGCCTGTGATATACGCACACCTATGACCACCTCACAGCGACTAAATATAAGTATTACTGCGTGGTGGCATAAAAAACCCCCTTGTGCTGTTAATGGAAAAATCTTTGACTCTAATGTTGCTCACATGGATCACAGAGTGTACTGATGAAATAAGAACCTGTCTTCTGTTTAAACTGAGGGGCAGGCAGCTTAAGTTCTTAACTAGAACTAGACTGATCAGCTAGACAACAGACTAAAAGATAGTTAAACAGCAGTATAAATGGCTTTAAATGTTCATGTTTCAGTTAGGAGGCCCAAATGCATCCATACTCTCTAATTAGTGCACTAAGTTAAGTGATACTTTATTAATCCCACAAACAGGGATTCCACCTCCACATTTAACCCATCCATGAAGTGAAACATACACCCTAGTGAATAGACACACACACACTAGGGGGCAGTGAGCACACTTGCCCGGAGCGGTGGGCAGCCCTATCCACGGCGCCCGGGGAGCAAGGGTTAGGTGTCTTGCTCAAGGACACCTCAGTCATGTGCTGTCGGCCCTGGGGATTGAACCGGCAACCTTCCAGTCACAGGGCCAGTTCCCTAACCTCCAGCCCACGACTGCCCCTATGACTGCTAGCTATGAAAGTTTAGAAATTCTAGCCTTTCCAGTCAAATAGTGCATCATTTATTGGGTGTGGATGTGGCTGAGTCCGAAATGAGTCCGAAATATTTCTTAGCTATATTTCGCACCTTTGGGGTGCAGGACCCAGTATTAAAATCCATATGTAGTGCACTATGTAGGGAACAGGGAGGTGTTTGAGATTCAGCCCCGGCATGAGAAGAGGGGCACTGCTGGATCTGCTAAATAATACTCGCAGTGGTAATTTAGTTACCAAAAAGTGCTTATAAAGTGAAGGCTTTTGCATTTAACAGTGCTGCATTATCATATGTTATTGCTATACGACAAAAAATTGTACTATTCATGAAATAACTGCAGTTCACAGCAATGGCCAACTGAATGTTTTCTTCATTCAGTAGTCCTCGGCGGCTTTGCAGCAATACTGTACTCTAAAGCAATTTTCTTTTGTTTTATTGGTGTAATATTTATGTCGATTACTATTAATAGTAGCGTACATTTATTTCTGAATATTGTGTATTTTTTATCATATTTTATGTTTGAATAAAAACATTGAGCCACTTGAGGCTGTGCGTTACTGCGACTGTATCACGGGAAGGGAGTAGGAAGGAACGATGCTAAGTACACCCATCCCCTGATAAAATCCCAGTAATGCACTGCCTCTCATGGCTGATTGCTTTAGTGAAATCTTACATGCCTGAAAATAGCCCAATACTTTTATTTTGGCCTAAAATAATCAGGTATTTTATTGAATATTATTATAATTGCTAATAACATAAGAAGCCAATACTGATGACAGTGCCACCTTATATATTAACACCCCTACCTGTTATATAACTACAATGCTAACAATGTTTCTATCTCATTGTCCAGCATTATGCAAAACTTTAACACTATTTTTGTTCTGCTTGCAACAGTATCTGATCATAATGTTCATCATCTTCATATTCGAGTGTGCTTCCTGCATCACAGCGGCCACCAACAGAGACTATGTAAGTGAACACTGTGTGACCTTAAGCTTAGTTGTAGTTGTTAGAGACATTAATAAATACCAAAATGAAGTAATCAGTGATTTAATGCAGCATTAGCATAGTGTCTGATTAAACTCCCTTGACATATTTGCTAGACTGAATGAAACACAGTCAAAAAACACTGATGTGCTAGTTAGAATTGAATGTTATGAGGGTCAGATAGGATGATCTGTGGAAATGACATGCTATTTGACCCTCATTATCTTTTTAGCCATGTTAGCATGTGATTTTTAACTGGTTATTGTTGTCATAGCTCCTAGTTCCAATAGACACACACAAGCATGGGATAGTTGTATTTCAATACATTTCAAGAATGTATTTCAAACTCTAAAGTACATTAACCAAAATACATGTTTAGCCATTTTTGTACTTTTTTAAGTTACATTTTTAACATTAGCCTTTTTTGGTTACTGTATCTGGCTGTTGTTGTACCATGCAAGCCAACCCCAACAAGCTTGCGCTGACTTTCAGTGCTAACCATGTTAACATGTCTTTGCCCTGTCTGTTGTTGCCTGCTGTTGCTAATATCCTGATAGTTGATCTTCTTTAAACATTCCTTGAAATAGGGAAAAATGGCATAATCGAATTCACGGAGTGCAATATCCACTGAAGTCCTATCACACCCAGATGCTTACGCTGCTAATTTACCTCGGTTGTAGCCATTAGCACTGTAACCTTCCCTGAATCTTGCTGGTGGCTTCACTTCTTTGTGAATTTTATTCACATTTAGCCCTATTAACCTTCTAGCTGAATTATTTTTTAGCCTTTTTTTACCTCCTTGTCTGTTGCTGACGCCGCAACAACTTAGTTCCTCTTTAGCTTTAATTTAGTTTTTAGCTGTGTTAGCATTTAATGTGAACTATTCATTTTTCTTCCCTCTGTGATGGAACTGGTTTGACGTCATGCTAGCTGATCCTCCTTTACCGTTGTTTTTATCCACTACCATTACCCAATTTGGACCACACACGTGTGAAAATGTACGTTGGTTCAGCTACTGTTTCACGGCTGCTGCCCTATATATGTCTTAAATGTCATTAATGCTGCCTACTCATACAGTATTCTGAGGCAGTAAGGCAGCTAGTCACGTCCGAATTAAATGTTTTTTAAACTTTCGGTTCCTCAGTCTGGTCACTTTTTTTAAAGGCAGCATAGCATATCATGCTGCTGGGCCGGTGCTGCACATGCGTGGTTCAAATCAGGTTTAAACTATCCCTTCAGAGAATGCTAACCTGGCGGGTTTCATTTATTTTTAGGCATATTAGCATTTTAAATCCCATAAGCTGTCCCTTCGACATCCCCCCTGTTGTTCACAATGCTATACACTTAAAAATTATGGTTCTTCAAGGGTTCTTTAGTAAAGGCAGTGGTTCTATTTAGATCCATGAGTTTTGCCAAAAAGGGTTTTGCTTTTGTTACAATGCCACGCTTGTAGCAATAGAAGCGCCCTGCGTGGTGCTCTGTAGAACCACTTTCAAAAAATATTCAACACATTCAAAATCAATCTGAAGAACAATTTCACCATGCAAAGAACAATTTAAGCAAGAAATGGTTTTATACAGAACTCATGGTTATAACCATTGCCTGAAGAACCATCTTTTTAAGTGTGTGGCTCATCCTTGCCAGTTTTCAGTCATGTTTTTCTGAAATGAACTATTCTTTTGATTTCTTCCCTGACCATTGTAGCTGGTTGGTAACAGTAACCTTGTGAAGAAGCAGATGCTGAGGTACTACGCTGAGAACAGTGACAAAGGAGCCCAGATCACTAACACATGGAACAGAGTCATGCAGGATGTGAGTACGCACAGTGCATGCTAGAACGTTCCTGTCTTTTTGCTGAGCGCCTCTAGGAGCCACATTCCAAACTACTGTCCTTGCAAAAGGCTGTGTTTCACTGCATTGTGTGCCGTAACCACAAGGGATTGGCTTTTTTACCACACACCCACTGGGGCAACATCATCTTGGATTCTCTTCAGCTCAGACTTGACACAGCATGTCTGACCTGTCCTTTTCATTGGATCCACTCCAGGCGGTGCGTGAACCGGTCTAGGGGCTTTCAGTGTGCAAATAAAATGGTATACTGATCTCTCCTGTCCTGAAGTCGAAATAGATATGTATTGGAGATATGTATCGTTACCTTCACCAGCTCAGTGCAAACAAAAAATATAAATTTTATTATATTTTATAGGACAATCAGTGCAGCCTGTCTTTTATTATAGATTGCAACACAACACAATACACATTAAAAACTAACTGACCTAATGGGTTAGCTGATGTTGCGTGGCAGCTACTTGGACGACATGCTGAAGAAATGAAAGCTGCGAAAGTAGGTCTGGTTCAGTTCAATAGGTTTAGATGCATATTTGTGTAGCTTCAAAGCTTTATTTAAAATGTGAAGAAAAAAGAGAGCATAATTAGTCCTCGGTAGTTGGATTTTATCCAAGTTTTAGCTGGCGACCAACAGTGCTGGCCTATGCTGGGTTTTCTTGCAAGGAAGCTAACAAATTTAGCAAACATAGGCAACTGCTAACTTATTAAATGCTTCTATCTTGAAAAAAAAAGCTATATTTTGAAGTAGTTGTTGAGTTGGTAGTGTTACCAGTCTTTCAATTTGCTTTTTGCCTTTATGGTTTATTATGGCTTATTACTAAATTCTTTAAAAGGTGTATAAAAAAAATAAAAAAAAAGATGTAGTGAGGAGAACTGCCACTCAATAATGTCCTGTCAAGCACTAATAGGTGCTCTGAAATGCTAATAGGCACTCTGAGTCCAAAAAGAATGGGTTCCCATGGCACTTTTGTATAAAATAATAGTGTAAATACTTAATCGATTTTTACTTATTAATATGCACCCATTGTTTCAACATGAAAAGCATTACTAATATTTATATTTTTCATACTTTTGGACCCTTTTGGACAGTTATAGGTCTTTCTTTATCAGGGCATCAAAGTGTGGGGATCGGCTTAACCCATCAACACTCAGTAACACTGAGTAGTACTTAGCAGTACTGCCTTAAAAAAATAAAATAATGGAATACATCATTCTAGTTTCCAAAATGAAACAAAAGTCCTGCACAGATGTCCAGAAACAAGTTTAATTTTGCTTCACTCCCCATACAACAACGACTTGCTTGTGGGCTCTGGTGTTTTGCCATCACATTATGGATATAACAGGTAAAATAAGAAGCGACCATGCTCCCCCTAAAGTGGCTCTAGCCAAGCTACTAAGTCTTACAAAGAGCTTATTGCAATTGTAAAGATGCTTATTTTTTCGAAAGTTTCATCACAGTAACAATAATCAGCACTAAACGATCAACTCTATGTACAAGCCTTTGATATCTTCAGCTTGTGGTGGAAATCGCTGGATGACAAGTAATAATGATGGTCTCTGAGTCTGGATCAAGAGTGAGTAGCAAGTTTATTAAAAGTGATCATAACAAAAATGTATTCTCTCTCCCCTACATAACCTCTTTCACTGTGTGTCTTGCTTCTTATAGCTTTCTGTTGTTCCCCCGCCCTTACGTTCCTCTTATGGCAGTAAGCATTAGTCAGCATTGTTCTCAATCGTACACCTTTCTCCTACATGTTTATCTTATACGACCTGCTTACAGCAAGCAGCCAAGGCAAAACATCCAGTTTCGACCCGTAGCCTTGTGGCTAGGCGCCACTGCCTTGATGCATCTATCTTCCCACTCTGCTTCTGTTCTCATAGCAAGGTCACTTCCCCTTATCTCCTGAGACACAAAACAATCCCGCTACCTCTCGGCCACTGTGACATTTAGAATCATCCTTAAGCATAAAAGCACAAAAGTCATATTTCAACACTATTAAATACATTTCCACGACAATTCCCCCCTTTGATTCTAAATCAACTTCTAAACTCTACTTCCCCTCATTAAATAATTGTCGCAAGTTCAAAGAATCAGAAGAAGGGTGATTTTCATCATCCACAAAGTCCATCTGTAACATGTGATATTGAGCAGTAAAGGAGCGGGCAACCATGGCAGAAATGCAATTAGAGATGCAGGGAGCAATGCATATCACAAGGAGTAACACACATATAAATGGTATTAACATAGTAACAATCCAGTGTCCCCATGGGCCCATCAGAGATGTCAGCCAGCTAAACCAGGAGCTGAATAATAAACACAAGAATTAGGAGAACTAAACCTGACAGTAATGCAGTTCTGCAAGTTATGAACATGTTCACACTTGCAACTTGATTATTCGAGCCATCACAGCCAATAATTGGTATCAGGCCATGCAGGCACTGAAGTCTGGTCTACATTTTTTAAGACTAGGTATTTAAGACTAGTTATTCTGTGTTCTTTTAAAACAGCCCCTGTTGTCATCTGTGTTTATTCTAAATATCTTTTCACTTCATAAATGAATCATAAATTCAGGTTCTTCAAAGGTTCTTTTAGTGGCAGTGGTTCTATTTGGAACCATATGTTCTACATAGAACCATTTAATGCTTAAATGGTTCTTTGCACACAGAAATGGTTCTTCAAACTGATGGAAAATGTGTTGTACATGAGTCTATATAGAACCTTTTTGAAAATGGTTCTATACAACACCAAAAACAGGTTCTTTTATTGTTATAACCTGGCTATCGTAACAATAGCAAAACCTTTTTGGTTTTAATATAGAATTATTTTTTATAAAGATATTTGAGCTACTTATCAATAATCACCAATTTTCCTATATGTCTGATGGAACTTTTATGAAGGCCTGGAGATCCACTGGCCAAACACATTGCTGTAGTTTGTACTGTTATATTCTTCTGAGACATTTTTAAAAGTTCTGTGTGGTCTACACTGATGTCCAGTTTGTTAAAATGTAATCAGCAAGCCTGTGTGAACTGGTTAGGTCAAGAAAGTAAAGAAGAGGTCAAGGTTGTGTTCACTCACACGAAAATTGTGCTTGCATTATAAACAACAAAGCATTAGTGGCTTAATGTTGCACGCAAGACGGTTCAGCTTTTTGCGTCTATGTGCTGCTGTACTTGTTCTTCAGATGTCATACCCTTTTTAACTTTTGTGTGGTGTTGGGGTCCCTGGGACCCATTTTCAATGTTGTGATGATGTGATTTATTATTATTTCAACCTCAGATTCCTTGGCCTTTGCTCATTTTCTGTGAGGAACATATAAAATAACACATTTTCAGTGACTTCACACTGTTCACCCCCAACACATTTATATAACACATGTAACTGAAGTTGAGGCTCATTAAGAGATGTCTTGCTGAGTGAAATGTTTATTGTAAATATGTGGTTGAGACTCTAGCAGATGGTTACTGTAACCATAGACATGGAATTTCATCACCAGCACAGCAGAATGTACTACATTGTATTAAAAGTAGAGATGTATTTAGTGTCATCTTGCTCTTTCATTGTCTTTAAGCAGATAGTCATAGTCCTCATTGTACTGGATGATGGGTAATAGGTCATTATCAATCTGTAAAGCAGTCAAGGCGAAAGAAGGGTCTACTCAAATCAATCTACACAAAACTAAAAGACACGCTGACTGTTTCTTCAACTATATCGCTGCTCATTAATGGACTGCAGTAATTCAGTACCATTAAAACTGCTACTGCAGGAAAACAGCACTGTACAGCGGTTAAAGCGACACTGTTCGAAATGAAAACTTTTACCATTGCTACATCTCTTCTCTTCACATCTCAGTAGTCTCTAGAATGAGATTTTCTGGTTTAAAGATTAGGAAAACCACCTTCTGATGATGTTCCTCTGAGGTGGCATGAACTTTGGGAAAACTGCAACTGTTTTTGAAGAGGTACAGATAGATAACATTATTATTATTATTGAACTGTTAGGGTTCTGACTGGTTACACATTTGTGAAAAGCATGCTGGGTATTGGAGTGAGATGAAAACTAAGAAAGGGGACCAAATCATGAATTCCATCAAACTGACGAGGCTGAGGGTGTAGCGTTGGACTACTTGGAATAGCAGCGCCCTATATATAAATCTATGTATCTATTAGTTCAAACGGCAGTCTCACAGTAAAAAAAATAAATGAAAAAGCATTTTGACTAGATATTTAGAAGGATTGTTATGATCTATTTGAATCCAAATAATTAACTGAGGGAGTAAAAAGTCAAATGTATTCAAATTTATCATTTATAGGGTATGTTCTTTTGGGAGGTGGCTGTCTCAAACCCTAACCTCAAAGCTACGTTCACATTACAAGCCTCATTGCTCAAATTCAGTGTTTTGCTCAAATCCGATCTCTCTGACTCGATGGTTCACACTCGTTTAGGTAAGTGATTCAAGTCTGTCATTAATGTGGATGAACCGGCATCCTTAAATGACCATCATCAGCTCCTCCTACTCAGTAACGCCATGTGACTGAATCACTGCATCATCAGTACAAACTAACGAGCAGAACGAACTTCACTGAGAAGATCATTAACTCTGATCAGCTCTCAGCTTCATTATTAGAGCCACACAGAGGAGAAAAAGGTGAGATGAGCTGCTTTTCCACCATTTACAGGCTTTAACTTCTGTTCAGCGCTGCTGCCATGGTAACGCTGATTGACGGCACAGTGGAAAAAAAGCACACAAATTCCGATCTGAGCATCACATTAAGGTCACGTGGCCATGAATTGGATACGTATACGATCTAGGACCACATATGAAAGTGGCTCACATCGGGTTCACATCAGATCTGAGTCACGTTAAGGCAAAAAATCTGATTTGGGTTTTTTTATTTCTTTTAAAGTAAATCTGAAAGATTTAGATTTATAAATAGTTTGGCTTGAGTTTGAAATAAAACAAAAACTTTATTCCAGAAGTGGTGTCCCACTTTTATCATGTCACCACCAAAGCATATAGTTTTAGTCTGTAGGCGGAGACAAATTGTAGCCACACCCCTGCATTTTAGAGAAGTGAGGCTGCATCCCTGTCCCTCATGGCCAGTGAGCAGTTAGATCCCATTGTTTTGAAGTAAATGTACCTCAAATTCTTAAAATCAGTGTAACATTAAGAACTGCAACTTATTTACTGCAATTAAGTAAACTTTGAGTTTTAAATGAAAAATATATTTTTATGTGTTTACAACTGTTTAAAGCTGTGTTTGCTAGTCATGTACTTTTTTTGTTTTGCTCAAAATTAGTTCAAATTATCACTACAATAATTGGAAAAGGTTCAGTTGTTATGATTGTTGTGTTAGTGTTAAAATACAATGTCGCTTAATTTCTTTTATTAAAGTAAACCTAACTAAGATTTCTCTGAATTTCTTTGAATAAACATGTTATTAAAGTTTTATGACAGCAGTAATACAGATTTTTCCTGGTTTATTTGTTGCTATGTTTGTCTCAATGTGGGCTGCAAGACAAATTCCTAATTCTACCGAACGTCTCATTGAGAGTTTTAATTTTGCTCCTTCACTCACGTGCACAGGTGCAGTGCTGTGGGGCGGACAGTGCATTGGACTGGATTGAGTACAACTCCACCTTCAGACAGACTTACGGCACTACGTACCCGTGGCCACTCAACTGCTGCAAGCGACTGAGCAGCTTCGAGGTGGCAGATCCAGAAGGCTGCAAGATCGGCCAGAGCAGCACCATGTTCACCACGGTAAACAAAGCCCCTCTCGAGAAGGTTTAAGCCAATCAGCAGTTGTTCTACATCTGCCAGTATGTCTTTGTTTATAATGGAAACAGTGGGGAACATACTGCTGCCATCAGAAACCTTTGTTGCTTGTTTTGTAACAGGCTTAACTCTTTCCTCTTTCATCATCAGTGGTCATAAGGCTATTTACAGATGCCTGACCATGATATTGAAACTGGAATTTCACCTGTATAATTAAAACCATTCGAATGTAAATAAAGTAATTGAAAGCGTTTTGACAGAAACTGTGCACTGTATGTTGATAACAGTAAAACAGTGGTACTTTTTTGGGACTATTTTGCCTTTCAAAACCCTGCATGTAGCTCTGTGTAATGAATGGACTTGTTTAGGCCAATATTCTCTCAAAATTTCACAAAACAATGTTTTGTGAGGGACCTTTTAGAAGCATTAAACTCTTCAGACATTTGGTTTCTATCACCACCACTGCGAATAAATTTTGACTCAGTTTTTCATTAACAAAGCATTTTGCATCAAATCACTCTGAATGGCTTTGCTTTTTTAACCAGTGAATTATTATTGTTGTATCGGTGGAATTCCCCTTTAATTGAACAGTTGTACACCCCAGTCTGTGTATGGAAACTAAGCTGTTTTGAATACATGATGGTTGTGATGTCACAGCTAGGGACCTTTTGTATTGAACAGATTAGTGTTTACTCTCATCAAACGCAAACGCAAATCTCATCAAATTCAGTTCATGGAGTGTTTTGGCCCGTGAGGACTGGAGCCTGACACGTGGTCGTGGAAATGCAGTCTGCAGTCCATTGCCTTTGTTGATCCACACATCTGAAAAGTTTCTAGCAAATCTTGCAAATTTTTTTTTTTTTTTTTTTTTTTTTACAGCATCTCTGATCATTTCAGTCAGAATTCATGAGCTACAGTTCCACATTTTAGACCAGACTACTGCCAAATCGGAACGGGGTCATGTACATATATCAGTCTTAAATGCACTGTAGCAAAACGGAGTACTTGTAAGGGTTAAAGAGATTTGAAAATGAACAGTGACAATTGTTGACACAAAACCACACAAACATTATAAGTGGACTTCAAGGGAGACAAATTACAGTAAAAGCAAAATGTAGAATTAGAATATGGGCCCTGTAAGTGATGAAAAAATGCTTCTATTCCTGCAGGGTTGCTTTAACTACATTGAGTCAGTGTTCAGTCGTTATACTTGGGCGGTGAGCTGGTATGGCTTCTCTGTGCAGATGTTCGTGGTGAGTATTTTAAAATTCTTCATCACTTACAGTACATTCCCTTATACAAGTGGTGCTACATGGCTGAAACAGTCCTGAAACTGATCTTGAGGTTGTTCTGATTTAAAAAGGACATCAATCCATTT
This sequence comes from Pygocentrus nattereri, assembly GCF_015220715.1. Taxonomy (NCBI): domain Eukaryota; kingdom Metazoa; phylum Chordata; class Actinopteri; order Characiformes; family Serrasalmidae; genus Pygocentrus; species Pygocentrus nattereri. The sequence continues at coordinate 5,390,397 of NC_051234.1, read as the reverse complement.
CGGAATACTGAGTGTTCCGAGTGAGTGTTCCTGAGTGAACTGACCCATTTAAACAGTGGCTGTGTTTACATGCAAAGATTTTTGCCAATCTGATTAAATACATTCAGATTACAGATTAAGACAGATGTTTATGCTCATGTTAATGATTCAGAGAAGCAGTTTGCACAATGAGAACTGCTAAGATATAAACTTCCATTACTAGTTAATAACTACATTAGCCTTGTAGCTCCAATGCATTTGTACATTTGGGATAAATGTATGGGGTTAAATTAATGCCACCAGAGCCTGAACCTGAATTTGTGATTCTGAACCAGAACTTGTGACGTTGAACCTGAATTGCTGATGCTTTTTTAGGTTAAGACATTCAGGTGGTAAAATTAATTTACTCAGTGACAAAAGAAAAAACAACCTCCCAGTGACCCCAGAGATCTTTAGCGATTAGCCAGGTGTGAGTTTGACTACATCTATGCTTGTTGGCTCTTCCAATGTACCCCAGATATTTCCCTGAATTTTAATGCCTGAATTTTAGAACCTAAATTTCTCAACCTATATTTTATCAGCTGAATTTCTCAACCTGAGAAAGCATCACAAATTCAGACTCAGAATCATGAATTCAGACTCAGAATCACAAATTCAGACTCAGAATCACAAATTCAGACTCAGAATCACACATTCAGCCTCAGAATCATGAATTCAGCCTCAGAATCACACATTCAGACCCCAGATATTTCCCTGAATTTTAATGCCTGAATTTTAGAACCTAAATTTCTCAACCTATATTTTATCAGCTGAATTTCTCAACCTGAGAAAGCATCACAAATTCAGACTCAGAATCATGAATTCAGACTCAGAATCACAAATTCAGACTCAGAATCACAAATTCAGACTCAGAATCACACATTCAGCCTCAGAATCATGAATTCAGCCTCAGAATCACACATTCAGACCCCAGATATTTCCCTGAATTTTAATGCCTGAATTTTAGAACCTAAATTTCTCAACCTATATTTTATCAGCTGAATTTCTCAACCTGAGAAAGCATCACAAATTCAGACTCAGAATCATGAATTCAGACTCAGAATCACAAATTCAGACTCAGAATCACAAATTCAGACTCAGAATCACACATTCAGCCTCAGAATCATGAATTCAGCCTCAGAATCACACATTCAGACCCCAGATATTTCCCTGAATTTTAATGCCTGAATTTTAGAACCTAAATTTCTCAACCTATATTTTATCAGCTGAATTTCTCAACCTGAGAAAGCATCACAAATTCAGACTCAGAATCATGAATTCAGACTCAGAATCACAAATTCAGACTCAGAATCACAAATTCAGACTCAGAATCACACATTCAGCCTCAGAATCATGAATTCAGCCTCAGAATCACACATTCAGACCCCAGATATTTCCCTGAATTTTAATGCCTGAATTTTAGAACATAAATTTCTCAACCTATATTTTATCAGCTGAATTTCTCAACCTGAGAAAGCATCACAAATTCAGACTCAGAATCATGAATTCATACTCAGAATCACAAATTCACACTCAGAATCACAAATTCACACTCAGAATCACACATTCAGCCTCAGAATCATGAATTCACACTCAGAATCACAAATTCACACTCAGAATCATGGACTCAGAATCACACATTCAGACTCAGAATCACGAATTCGGGTTCAGCATCACAAATTCAGGTTCAGGTTCTGGTGACACTGATTTAACTTCATATAAGAGGTCATTTTTTGCCAGCCTGTCATTTTAAAGTACATTGAAATATTATTGATGGAGCGTTTTAATAAATGCATGCATTGAAAACATGTGATCTGGTGAAATCTGATGCTTCTAATGTGTTTCTTCCAGTTCTTCCTGCTGCTGATCGCCATGGTGTACTACACGCAGCTGGGCTAAAGAGATTAAAGGGATACAAAAAGCGCCAACACTAACAAACAGTATGATATATAGTGTTGTTACTTTCGGAATAACTGCTGCTTCTGCCTGCTGCCTCTACACCTTCGTCAATGCTGCCACAGAAATCCTCTCTCCAAACAGACTGCACAGCGTTTAAAAGGTATTAAATAGATTTTTAGCTTTCAGCACTTGTGATTTTTTTTTATTTGTTTAGTTTTGATGAATGGCATGAATTTTCTTTTCCCCCCTCTCACCGTCCACTTGTTTTCATTTCGGATTTCATTTTTCTTGAAAATGTTTAAAGTAATTGTACATTTCATTGTATATTTTTTTGTTAGATGATTTCATTCTACAGTGCCAATCACACATTTCCTCTCATGCTATTGTGTACACAGACCTGAATTGGGCCTTTTTTTAGTTCCATCTTTTGGTTACGTTTGCTTTTCAACATCAGAGATACAGCATGTACAGTATGTATTGTCCATTATATTCACATATTTGTACTAGCATTGAATAAACCACCTTATTTAAGTGCCATTTAGAGGGAGGGAGAGAGAGAGAGAGACACACAGGGAGAGAGAGAGAGACACAGGGAGAGAGAGAGACACACGCAGAGAGAGGGGGCGTGGGGCAGAGGGAGGGAGAGAGAGAGAGAGAGAGAGAGAGAGAGAGAGAGAGAGAGAGAGAGAGAGAGAGACACACACACACAGAGGGGGGGAGGATCGATAAAAATTCCATCTTCTCGCATTACAGCTGACATCTCCGCAGTACAGTGCGCTCGGAGACATACACCCAAACAGCACAGCAGGATAACAACTGCCCCGGATCGTCAATCAACCCGCAACACAAAAGCACCGTGAAAACGGAGCTTAAATAGGGAGCACAGCAGGAGGAGAAAGGATAGGGTAACGTTATTCAGGAACTGAATCTGTTTTGGAGTTATAGGGAATTCGGTCGCCCACGCCTTGTTACACAGATGAATCACTCAAGTATCATATTAACAAAGTTTGCTTTGTTTGCATTGGGCATAATGTGGCTAATGAATAAATACAGCTTCATTTTGGTGTAGTAACTTATACGGTAGCATCGAAAAAGTTTGAACGCCTCTGTTTAGGTGATTTTAAACTGGGGAAAAAAGTAAACAACCGCTAGCAGGGTTCGACAACATCCGGGTCTTTTGCTGACCTGTAATGGCTCCACAGCAGAATTAGACATGTAGGTAAAAGTAAAATAAACCTCCTTCACAGTGAAATAAAGCTCTGCTGATCGTTCAACGCCGTTTTAGCATTAGCTAAATGGTTGTAAACGCTGGAGTTGCTAATTCAACCTTTACCCCCGAGCGCAGACTGCTGGTCACCATAGCAACGCAGACTGCTGGTCACCATAGCAACGCAGACAAGTCTCGCCTAGCTAGTAGCTAACAAAACAGCAAAGAGGAAGCTTTAAGACGAACACTGTTTATTTAGAGACGAATGGACTTTTTGCTTTATAATCACTCCAGCTGGTTTCCTGATGCGTTTAATCTGCAGAGAAACTGTCAAAAAAAAAAAAAGTCACGAAGCTGAAATCAGCTTTTCGTTCAAATTTTCATGTTCACCTTAAATGGGACAGCAGTTGGCAACATTCTGGCGCCATTTAAGGTGGAACGGGAAAATTCGAACAAGAAGCTGCAGCTTCGAAAAAAGTCGAACGTTAAGAGACATTTTACCAGAAACTTCTACTTGCGTGGAAAAGTTTCCTGCTGGAGATGCGAGAAAAGCTTAAAGCAGAGCAAAGTAAGTCTGTGTTTTTGTTTATTTCATATCTGTAGTTTACACTAGGACATTAGCATATACTAAAACAAGATGGTGAAACGCTGCTTCAATAAAATAAACATAAAATGTTGTGGTTCCCAAGGTGGTTTGGTTTTTGTAGAAACCTGACAAAATGGCTCCTTTTAACATTTTTTTGTTGCCGACCCCGGAGCTACAGGGAACAAATGTTTGGTATGTGCGCAAAGAAGAAAAGAAAAAAAAAAAAAAACTTCAAATGTGCCATCACCTTTGTATAAGCCATGATTTGAAAAAGAAAAAAAAAAAAAAAAAAAGGAATTTGACCAGGTGCACCCAAACCTTTGCTCATAACTGAGTATACTGTTCATTTGGGAGTTAACAGGTCATACAGCGTCAGAAACCACAAACAAGTCTACGAAAACACAGGAACGGTCTCCAAAGTTCAGTGTTTTTGATCAATGACAGGTTGACAGGTGGGGTGGTGGGAGTATGTGATGCTTCTCAGATGATTTGTATAATTAAAAAAAAATATTATCCAAAAATCTAGACGTTTTAGAGGCAAAAGTATTATTTTTATGGAAGATTACAGTTAAAAAATAAAAATCTGGGTTTTAAATCGGGGTTTAGCCACTGGGCCATGAACCAGAAGCGCCTTTGTTGTAGTGGTGGATCCAACTGATAGTGGTAGTACAACTGAACTACATACAAATTTCAGTCTTTTTTCACTATATTCTGAGAAAAGTCTTAATCTTGACTAGGTCTTGCCTCATGTATGCTGAGCAACATATCTTAGAGTGAAAACTATAATCACAAAATGAGCTGAATTTCTTTTGCCTCTTCTAATTTTCATTTTTTAAAGCAATGTTAATTTCTGGAATTCATAATTGGGTGGGCCTTGAGGTGTACAAGGCTGAGAACCAGTGTTTTAAATGATATGAAGAGTCATGTTTGATATGACCATGAATATAGACCAAGTAGGTGAAAAGTTGACATTTGATTTCAGGTTTGATTTAAAGGGGAAATCTATACATTTCTCAATGTCTGCAATGTTTGAGATTGTGGAAAAATATCCCTGCAGATTTCTTTGAAAAACTGAAAGCATGTCTCATAAAAAGAATGGAAGCTATACTAAAAGTAAAGAGTAGACTCAGTAAATAATGAGATGTTTTTCTATGTTTAGTTGTTGAGGCTCCTGTAATTTTCTGTCATGTATCTTTTTTCTGACACAGAATAATCTCATACTTATTAAAGGCCATTTTGGTTGGAAATGTAACAAATTAAAGTATGGTGTCAGATTTTTCAATACACTATATGTGGGAAGAATATGCTGCGTTTGAGTTTTTGCCCTTTTAGTGACTGAAAAAAAATACAACAAACAATATTTATGACTGATGCAACCATCAAGTTTTTAATTCACACATTGGTAAATATTACAAAATATGATGAATTGCCTTTTGCAAAGTGCTACAAGGCAGAAAGAGTGACCATTGGACAGGAAGATTAGGTTTAAAGCACACAGACCCACACGCACCCACACAGTCTGTTGAAATACATAGGTAGTATTACCATTTGGAGGAGTGTTACCATGTTGTAGGAAATTTTTCCCTTGTACTTATTTACTGCATAGTTATGGATAAAAAAGACAAAGCTCTGACATACACAGATACATTCACTCACGTGCACACATAAAAACACACGCGCGCACACACTTCATGCTAAACCTTGTACCTTCAAGACTTGTCAGCAAAAGTAGCTCACTATTAAAAAGCAGATGAAAAAATATGCAGTGGAAAGCAGAGCCAACTGCTTAGAGAAAGACACCAGCGTTTTTCAACCCAGTCTCCATCTGCCACATCTATAATTCCCTTTGATTACCACAATCATTTTAACACATTTTCTTGTGCTTGAAAAAGGTCAGAGTACCTCGAAACCTGCTCACAACAGGCCTCTGAAGTTGTGCGTCTTTGGTGTCATGCCCATATAAGGAATCTAAGGAGTCTAAGGAAGTTTTCTCCATGAGAAAAGTAACTAGTGTTGTCAGAAGCCATCTCCACTGCACCCTGTAATAAACATAAATGTTCCACAAATGATGTGGAACATTGACAAATGCCGTCCTTCCTCCCGAGTGTCACTACATTGTCTTATACACTCACCGGCCACTTTATTAGGTACACCTTGCTAGTAAAAGGTTGGACCCCCTTTTGCCTTTAGAACTGCCTTAAGATGTTGGAAACGTTCCTCAGAGATTTTGGTTGGTTATTTGAGTTACTGTTGCCTTTCTATCATCTGGAACCAGGCTGCCCATTCTCCTCTGACCTCTCACATCAACAAGGCATTTTCGTCCACACAACTGACCGCTCACTGGATATTTCCTTTTTTTCGGACCGTTCTCTGTAAACCCTAGAGATGGTTGTGTGTGAAAATCCCAGTAGATCAGCAGTTTCTGAAATACTCAGACCAGCCCGTCTGGCACCAACGACCACGCCACGTTCAAAGCCCCTTAAATCCCCTTTCTTCCCCTTTCTGATGCTCGGTCTGCAATTCAGCAAGTTGTCTTGACCACCTGTACATGCTGTGTGATTGGCTGATTAGCTGTGTGTGTTAACAAGTAACTGAACAGGTGTACCTAATAAAGTGGCTGGCAAGTGTTGTACAGTGTCAGGTGAGTCAAAAGTCACAGGACAGGTTTTATTTTATTATCGACTTTTATCTCTGGGGTCATCTCAAAGAAATTGTGTATGCTGAGAAAATCCGCAACAAACACCACCTTCAGCACCGCATCGTGGGGGCTTGTGACAGCGTAAAAAATGAAATAAGATAAAACGGTGTCCTGTGACTTTTGACTCACCCTGTATAGCAGATATTAGTCAAAATAGGAATAATACTACAAGCAAGCGATCACTGCACACGGAGATAATGTTACATGAAAGGAAGTCTTTCCATTAAACATTTAACAGAGTCACACATTAACATTGCCTAGTCAATCTGTTGCCTACACCTGCCAAAGCAACTAAACCAGCACTTTTTTCCAGAGCTTAGTGGTTTGTGTGAGGTATTTTGGCAACACTGCCAGTACTCAGATGTCAATTGCCAAAATACCTCACACCAACCACTAAGTGCTGGTTTAGTCATTTTGACTAGGCAATGTTAATGTGTGACTCTGTTAAATGTTTGACTCTGTTAAATGTTTAATGGAAACGCAGCATGTAGCAATAGCCATATTTCAGCTCTTTAATGACTCTGAATTCAGAGGGACCTTCTAGCTTGGAGGAACAAAACAGGTACAGTAAAAGATACTGGCTCTGAAACATTTTAGTTTACAACAGGCACAACAGCGCTACAACGCTATTCGTTTTTGTCAGAGAAAACCAGCTTAGACCTTGATTCCCTAATACGGGCATGACACCAAACACAAAAAGATGATACTTTGGAGGTTTACTGCTCTAAATTCAACTGTGCTTTTAGCCAACAGGTTGTTTTTTTTTTTACTTAGTAATCGGCTGTACACTACAGAAGTGGTGAATGGAGATTAGATTAAGAAGTGTTGTAGTATTCCTTTAAGGATAGGGCATGTACCACGATGAGAGCAAAGGCTCAGTATCTGTATTAATACTTACTCAAGAGGTAAAGTTCATGCCTCAACATGTTACTGAACAATGGCTCACGCAAAGGCATCAGTAACTATGAATATTCCTACAGGTGTCAACCCTGTTACACCCTAAGGGATGTACAACCAGGAGATCCGGCTTTGAATAGAATTTTAGCACTAACCTAATCTAATGCACCCAATCCATTGAAACAAAGTCATCAGCAACATCTGAAGGTGCAGCATGATGAATGTTTAGGCTTGGCAATAAACTATTAAATGTAGATCCCCAGGGGTTCCACTTGCCCAATTGAAATGTTTTCATTGCATTGACCTACCACATGTAAAGACTAGGCCTGCAAAATATAGACTAAATCGAATATCACATTTATAAATACCTTTGTTATTTTAACCACAAATTTGATGGATCATCTGAATACCTTGACTGAAGACTCATCTGGACCATCTGTGAGGGGTTAGAGTGCTCACAGCACATAAAGCATTTAGTGAATGTTTAGTGGTTTGCAATCTGTGATGCAAGTACTGCAAAGGCCAGTATTGTGACAATTAACAGACAACATATTGCTCCTGGAGCTCTACCCTTCATCAGAGCTTATTTACAATTCTAATCCACCACACATGGCTCCACTACAGACACCGAAGATTCAGAGTGGTTTGAGCTCAGATGTTTTAGTTTTGGAACTTAATTATAGGACCAAGAAGTTTGATTTCCAGTAACCAGGAGTTGGCTACCTCTGATGTAGTGTACACTATGCTGTAGTGGTGACCGTTATGTGGAACTTATGAATGCAGACAGAGCTTTGCCTTACCTAAAGGGATTAGATTGGATTCACATTTTCCACAATTCTTCAGACTCTGAAAAATGACAGGTTCTACAGGTGTCCGATGCCACACGTAAAGGGCACTGGTCACAGCAAAAATCCTAACCTATGTCCGTATTATTTTCCTATTCTATATCCATAGTTTTCAACTGACTGATGCAACGTTTAAGAATCAGCACAACAATTACAGGCATAGTTCAGCTATTGAGATCCCCACATGCTCTACTTAGAACCAAACATACAGTGCTGTACCTTGCATAAATATGGACAGACGCACACATACACACTAATGGCAGTGTTTTCCTTCTCTTTCTTTTTATGTACTTTTGAACAGGAGACTAATGAGACAGAAGCACTCATACAAAAATGAAAAGACATTCTCTTTCACTCGCTCTCTCATATATACCAATGAATAAAAACTAAAATTACAGTCCTATACTTCACATACCTGAAACAAAAAAAATATATTTTACATGCTTTCTTTGAAGTGAAAACTTAAGTTAACTTAAAAAAATGAAAAAGCAATAAAAACAAAAATGTCTGGCTGCTACCAACAGCAGAAACGTTGAGACAAAATAGAACAGATTGCTTCTTTAAAAACCACCAGCAGCACAAGGTTATAGTCAGACTTTACCCCCCCTCCTCAAAAAAAAAAAGGAAGGGAAAAAAACAAATCAACTGAGCTTATTTCCAAGTACAGCTCTCTCTGTCCTGTCATCTAGTGTGCTTGTAATAAAGTAACTTAAACCCAGAAAGTACCTAAAGCAGAAAAACACCACCACTATGCGAATACCTGATACTCCCTTCAGAGGGACAGCAGCCATACAATTCTCTTATGCCCTCTGCTGGACAGCACAGTGTCTACTGGAATGTTTACATATCTAAGCCACTTTACGGTTCACTTCTTTGATTCTTTAACTTTGCCTTCTTACACCTCCATCTTGGTTCTGTCTGTCTCTCCCAGTTTCTCTCACTGGTACAGCAGTGGGGTTATATTAGGACATTCATCAGATTGGATCTCACACTCAGTCTTAACAAGGTGGTCAATTGTGCTTCAGCAGTAGCTGCGGGTCTGGCCCTCTGTGTGGATGGTCCAGTTAGGACCGGGCAGACTTCCCTGCCGGTTTAGGCCCCGCTGGCCGCGGAGCGCTGTAGGCCGAAGAGTGGGATCCAGGATCATGTCCCTGTGTGGGGCACTGGGGTAGTGGGGAAGGACCGGACCTGCCTGGTAAGGGTACTGGTTATATGGATTGACAGCCATTTGGGGCCCGTATCCTCTTGGGGTGCTTAGCGGCAAGTTTGAGAAAGCTGCTGATGTGCTGGGAGAATTAGAGGTGTGTGGTGTGCCTGGGTGAGCCTGGGGGCTTCGACTAGGATATGGAGGGTCCTGGTAATGAGGTCTTGGGGGGTAAGGGTTAGGGGTTGTGCTGTCTCCTTGGGGGGCTGGGATAAAGTCTTGACTTCTGTAAAACTTAAGGACATGGTCACCAGACGGCATGACGTCAAAGGCTTGCCGGTACTGGCTGCCGGAAGAACGGCGCAAGGGGTCCTGCCGTTGGAAAGCTCCAGAGCCTTCCCGTGGTGTGCCCTGGCCCTCAAAATGACTCCGAGATGGTCCAGGGGTGTACACATTGTAGGCAGGTGGAAGGCGCTGTTGCTGCTGACTGGGGTAAGGGTTAGGGGGGTACTCTATGTGGGGCGAGGAGGATGCAGAGGATGATGTGGCCAGGCTTGGACCCTCTCTTTCATCCTCTGCCAGCTTCTCAATCAACAAGGAGGCAATGTCCTTTCCTGTCAAAGCGTGTCTAGGCTCCGAACTGGATGTCTGAGGGTCCGAGCGGCTGCGGAAGTGCGCCATGTTGATCTCGGTGGGCATTTCCAGTGCTCTTGAATCTGAGGCAGCGTCATTTTGTGCAGGGCTTTCAAAGCTAGTTGTGGGACTCTCCAGCTCTGTAGTCTGGCATAAGGGCTGCTGTTCATCCTCTGGCAGTGGCTCAGGAGGGGGTGCAGGAGGTTCAGCCACTTGATGTGTATCTCCATCGAGATCAGTGGTGGCCCAGGTCTTAGCATTCACTCCAGCTCCTGGAGGGCTGGTGAAAGGGTAGTTCACATAGATGGGCTCTGACTGCTCTTTTGAGGGAGGTTTATGTGCTTGTAGTGGGGAAGTCTGGGATGACTGAGCCTGGGGCGACTTTGACGTGGCAGGCTGATGGTGACTCAGCAGTGCCTCCTCTGGCCTGGAGGACTCAAAGTACCGATAGCACACTTTCCCGTTTTCAAAGTACGGGTGCAGCTGGGAGGCAGTGAGGTCAGATGAGGGTGAACGCTGTGGACAGTGCAGGCTGCGTTGATGCACGGACAGGGGCACCAGACAACTGGAGGATGGCAAGCCAGCAGAGGCGGGGATCGGGTGCATTTCACTACGAACCAGCTTTACAGAGGAAGATGTTTGGCGCTGGAGCCGAGGGTGGCGATGACCTGGCAGATGGTCTTGGGGATGACGATGAGAATGGGAGTGAGAAAAGGAGAAGGAGTGTGAGTGGGCTGCAGCCCAGGCACGGGTGGCCTCGGAGGACCAAAGCTGAGGAGTCCTGGTGGATGCAGGCACCTGTGAATACTGGGGTGGAGGGTGGCTCCTGGACAGGGGTCTCTGGTTGGCTGGGTCTGAAAGACGGTAGTTACCCTCTAGATCAAGCCTCATGTTCTGGTAGCTGTGCTGGGAGTAGCTAGGTGGGCCTTGAGGATGCTCAGGGGCACCAATCTCATAGTAGAAGTTCTCCATTTTGGATGGGTCTTCAGAAGATGAGAACGCAGGTCGGACATGAGGTAACTGGCCCTGCTGCTGCATGGGAGGTTGTACAGTCTGCGTAGCCTGGGCCGCCTGGCTGGCCATTCTTGCTGCATGATAGCGGGACAGTGCATCTGATGTGCTACTAACGCGCTCTGAAAAAGCTCTAGAAAGTGGTGGGTTGCCCTGAGCTGGACCTACCATGCGCCGGATGCGTCCGGCGTCCAGGGAGCGGCGTGTAAAGTCCTGCCGGTCGGTATTGGAAAGTGGAGCTCTTTGTGGGACAAGATCCAATGGTTTAGGGGGTACTTTGGGTCGTGTGGGATGGAAGGCACGTACCTGTGCCAAGGGTGAGCTTTCTGATTTGGAGTGCAGAAGCTGGGAGTGAGATTGGGCAGGGGACATGGACTGAGTACTGGACTTCTGTTGCTGGAGGTGTGGAGCGGAGAACTGGCGGCCATAGGCTGGGGGCTTCCTCTGTGGGGGAGCCTCACTGGCAGAGGGGGGGCTTGATTTTGAAGGCTCTGTTGGTGGTTGAGGAAGCTGTTGCTGATTCTTATAGATGGGGCTCGGGGTTTTCTCGTTGTCCCCAGAAGAGCTGCCAGCAGACAGTTCAGAGTTGGATGCTCCAGAATCAGAAACTGAGGCATCAGAGGAGAGCGTTCCTGTGTCCTGTTAGGGAGAGAAACAACACAATTTTTTAAATCTGAGAAGTACTGCTGCATTCAGAAGTAAAACTCAGTGAATCCTCAATAGAAAAACTGCATTAATTTTTTTTATAACACTGATTAAAGAGACTGGATGCATGTCAACCTCAAATGCATATCAAATCTCCAAACTGCTAGAACTAAGAAACAAATGATATAGGTCCTTCGCAGGTCCTGTTAAGGAAAGGCAGGACAAAACATCTGTACTTAAGTATAATAATAATATTTATTAATATAGCACTTTTCATGCTAGGTGATAAGGCTTAACATTAATACAAGCAATTATGTAAGAAAAGAATCATGTAAGAAAATGACAAAATTAAAAATGCTAAATAGCTAGAGGTGTAGAGTTTTAATTAATTTAGTCACTTGTGCTGAATCATTCTGTTTATAACAAATGTACGAACAAGTTTCTCTGCATTGCTCTGAGTAAGAAATTCTCAGAACTTTGGCAAATGTTTCTCAAGTGATAAGCTACTTTAGTGACTGCATTGACATGTTGGATAAACCAGAGCTCAGAATCTAAAATTACATCCAGATTTCGTATGTCTGGTTTTTCATAATCTAGTTGTAGAAAATTTTATGACATCCACTGAGAAATATCTGGAAGCTGGTGAGTTTGCCTATAGAGTCTTGATTAACAGAAGGAATGGAAATGTACAATTGTGCTTCATCAGCATAGCTATGAAAAAATTCAACTTCACCAGAGGTAACATGTACAAAGAGAAAAGCAAAAACCCTAAACCTTTGTGGGACTCCACAACAAATGACTGATTCCCCAGTGAAACCATGAACTACCTATTATCTAAATATTATATAAAACATTCTAAAACTGAGAGGTCTACCTGACATTCAAGCTGTGGACTAGAATCTTGTGATCAACATTAAGATCCAATAAGACCAAAATAGAAGGATTTTGTGCATCAGGTCGTTGACAGCACAAACCAATGCTGTCTCGGTACTATGGTTAGAATGAATATCTGATTTAAACATCATATAACTTGTTTGAAATTGGATACAGAAACATTACAAAATATAAAATTACTAAAATTATTATACATACTTTTGGATAAAAGTAGAAAGTTCTTGCTTTTGAATGTACTGACACATCAAAAATAAAAGCACTGTGAAAAAAACATACTGTATTGTGATGATTGTAAGTTCAGTGGTTAACAGCTAATTTCATGTCTTCTAAACTCAAGCACAGAAGTTTGCACCTTGTCCACCTCTACTTGGTTAATGTCTAAAGTCATTATTTTAAGTTTGAAATTGAAGTTATTTTTGGTGACATTTTGAATTTGTTGGACTGTAAACATGTTGTCTTCAAGAATCAGTGGATTTGCCATTTATACGTTTTCCACAAAGTTTTCAAACTGTGGCTTTAAGTAGGGCATAAACGAATCCAATTACATTCCAATTAAACAGATTCTATTTTACAGTTCGATAAGACCTTTATTCACAGCAGCCTCCCAATATTTTGTATGTATGTGCAAACAAGAACAGACCTGGCCTTGGGGTGACCTTGACTCCTCCTCATGTGATCTGTCTGGAGTCTTCTCAGAAGCACCATCTTCACCCTCACCCTCAGTCATCCACACAGACAGGGGGCGCACCGTGGAGTATAGTTGGTCAGGGTCTGAGGACAGCAGCGCCCCTGCGTCTGCGGAGAGGGACCTCTGGAAGCGGGTGTCGGTCTCAGGAGGGGTCTGCCGGGGCCGGTAGGGAGGAGAAGCACCCTGCCGGAGAGCTTTGTTGGCACTCTCCGTTAGGGCCAAGGCCATGAGACGTGCTGGGTTTTTTGGAGGAGGGGGAGGAGGCTGCTGCGAGGGCAGGGGGGCACCAGTGGGACCAATAATGTCTGGGAGAGAAGAGAGTGGCAAAAATGTAGAGCATGAGGTTGGAATGCACCAATACACACACATTTATGTATATTTTATATTATCAATAACAAAAAATCTTTGTATGCAAGTCTATGGCACAAATATTACTGAATTTATTCAACTGTATTATGAAAAAAAGGGCCCCTCAAGACAGTCAACATTTTTACTCCAATCCAACACATAACACATGCAACATCTGGGGGGCCCTGAGGACTGGGATGGTAAACACTGCTCTATAGCATTCTATACTAATATTGATGATGGAACATAATAACAGCATGACACTACTTACTGGGGCCCTTGATCTTGGCCTCGTGGCCCAGCTTGCTGCTTAGCTCCAGTTGGCAGCTCTCTGTGAGTTGGAAGTCACATGATCTCAGCAGCATGGATATCATTTGAGGTGGCTGGGAAGGTCCACCCCCTGGAGTCCCAGGCTGCAATTCGCCAGCTCGTCCGCCAATCATTTCCAGCACCTGAAAGGTTGAGTAATTTCTGTGACTATGCATAAGCATGTGCATCACCACGAGAAAATGATACAGTAAGTATGGATCTCACATGGATCTGTGAAAAAAACATCACTTTTGGAACAGATTAATGGTTCGATCTTCAAGATTCATCTAATTCTGTTTTGCCCTACTGAGCTTTATTTGTACTACTGTTGTAAATATGACAAACGGACAGATTCTCTCATTTAGATGTGTGCAGTGTGGAACTATTTTAAAGTGGAAGATGGAAACCAGACATCAGCCACTTGTAATATCTGTAATATCAACATTTCAACTGTAATTAAACAGCATTTTGTCAAAACATGGTTAAAGTAACTGCAAGGAAAATCGGTGAACACTTACTATCACTCAGCATTGTGTTTGTCATTTAAAAATAAAAAATCTAGCCAAAATAAATAAATCAATAAATAAAAACAACCAAACTTTACAAATAGGACTTTAGGGGCCTTTTTGGGTTGTTTAGAAAATAATAGCGCAGTTCCATAAAAGTTGCAGTTAACTGTCATACTTGATTTGGCCACGAAACTAATTAATCTACAAAGAATAACCTGATGCTACTTTGTCTAATGCCGTTTAATCTGATTGTACGTGAGACATGACAAGTTTTTAACAAAAGCCAGAGCTGTATGATGTTTAAAACCTCACGCTGTGCTCTGAGGATGCTTTAAAGTAAAGTATATACAGTAATCAGATTTTGTACAGGTATGAAATGTGCCTGCCTCAGTGGCACACATTAGCCCCCCGAAGCCTCTTCTTGAGCAGCACAGCTCAACAGCCAGGCTTTTAGAGCAGCTATTACCAGCTGTGTGAAATTCACCTTGGCAGGAACGCTGATGGCGATGGGGTCAGATATATCCAGAGGAGGTGACTTTGGTGCTTTAGGAGACAGCGCGTGTACCATCTTCTTTGTAAAGGAGCGCCTCTCCTGTGGAGGCTGCGAGGATGGGGTAGAGGTTGCCGGAGCAGAAGGCTGATTGTGGGAGGGGCTTAGGTTGGACTCTCCTTGCTGAGTGTTGCTAGAGGCAGGGTTAGAGGCAGCAGAGGGCCTGTGCTGGCAGAACACCTGCTGGGGTGGGGCAGCAGCCGCCAATATCAGACTCCTGCGGGCTGCAGCTTCTGACTGGTTGAGCACAGAGTCTGGGTCTTCTGTGATTGACCGCTGACTGCCAGAGCGGGCATGTCCTTGGTGACTCAGGCAGCGGTAGGGAGGGGGTGTAGCTGCGGGTGGAGACTCCCTGCCTCCAGGGGCGATGGCACTGCCTCCAATCCCGATTGGCCCGTCATCCGGGAAGGTGGGGCTAAAGTCAATGACATCCTCGGCCATCCAGGAGGCGGCAGGGTCCTGCGAGAAATCGGGCAGCATGTATACCCCCTCCTCGTCATCTTCCTCATCCTCTTCCTCATCCACATCTCGGGCCTCCTCAGGCAGCAAGCTGTCGTATGAGCGGCTAGGTGGGATCTGAGCTGGAGGGGGCTGGGGTAGGAGCTGAGGGTCCATGGAGGCGGCCAGAGAGAGGCCATCACTGCTGGAGCGAGGCCTTCGCAAGCGCTGTAGCTTCCCCTGACCTGAGAGAAAGAAAAAAAAAGCACCACATTACCTTCTAATATAGTGGTGTGCAAGTACATATACATGGCACTTTGTTACCTGAGAAACTTGCCTGGAATATGCTCAAAAATGTATTAATTCTAAAGACTCTTGTAATAAAAGTTAACATATATAAAATGCTCTGTTTTATGGCACCAAACTATGGAATCCAGAACAAACTAAATACACTATTGTGCTCTAATACACTGCTTCCATGCTTGAGCCACACCACTGCAACTAGCTGATTAGCTGAAGTGGGTGTTAGCAGATGTCAAATAGATGACATACAGGCAAAACAAGTGCAACATCCACTAAGTGGTGCTACTGATATCTACTTTGCATACATTTTTGTAGTTATCCTTTTAAATTAAAAAGTGCCTGAGGTCATTTGTTCCTACCTGCTCCACTGTGTTGAGAAGACAGAGACTCTTCACTCTTAGCTGACCTCAGAGTCACACTGTCCACCCTGCAACCTGAAGCCATGACAACAGACATTAAGATGCTACTGATTCTCTGTCAACAAGGAGTCGGTATTCATGTGATTCAATAAGTATGGGGAAAGATCTGAGTGAGAGTAAATCTAGGCAGGAATGGGTAAATGAATAGCACCACACAGACAACCATAGGCAATAAGTGACAATACACAATGTAGGCTTAGGTCTATGGATGTAAACAGTTTTAGATGAGGTCTCCTCCCATACAATATTACCAAATTAACAGTGGGACTCAATACCTGCATGAGAGGTTGCAGGCTGGAATAAGGAGCTGATCCGTATGGGCTTACGCCGGCCTGAGCCTGCAGGCTTCCCAATCGCAAAAAATGTCTTCCAGCTCCCTCCAGCTGCCTTCCGCACCTTCAGGCCTCTTTTCCTTCTATACAAGTAAAGAAACAGACACCATAACAGTTATTTAATGCACCACTGTAAAACTAATAATAGACTTATTTATTCCTAGACCTTTTTAGAACACATTTCCAAAGTGCTTTACAGAAAAATCAACAAAAATTATTACAAAAATGTTATAAACTAACGAATGTCAGTAAATTTGGACAAGAAAGTAAAAGAAAAGCAAGGCTGTGGTACAAGACTGCCAGAACCTTTGTGGGCGTACAGCCATTTGCCCCACCAGATCTCAGAGTACTGTGGTGATGTCCCACTACCTTTTGAGTTCAGGACGCGCACTTAAAAACCTCCGCATTCCCTAAACTGTATGAAGTGAAAGAGTAAAACTCTTAAGCAGCAGAGCCAATCAGAATCTCCATTTCAGATGGGAGGAGCTTTCAGACCTTGGATCGTGCAGACCTGTCTGCACAACCTGCTGCTTTAACATTTCACTCTTTACAAACGTTCACATCGTTCCTGCACTGCGAGCTGCTGTAAACAATAAGAGACGAGCAATGAAATATGACATGCGTTAAGATTTTGGTACAGGGACTGAGGCATCTTTTTAGCCAAGCATCAGCGCCTTGATCGATTACACTGAAACTGGTACACACACACACACACACACAGACGATAAGCGTCTCTATTTCCTGTTTCTCTGTTTTCATGGTGAATGTGAGAATAACAGAGCGTTTGCACCCCTGCAAAACTTCAAATCAAGATTTAGCCCAATTTAGCCTTTGCAGTCCACCATCCGAACCAAATGAAAGAGATACATCACAAAACTGTGGTGTGTCTTTAGAGAATGAACTGTGTATGAAAACAGCCTGATGATGATCTTCAGAGATGTTCGCTAACAAATACTGCTATCGGAGGCTGCAGCTACTGAATCTGGTAAAGTATTAATACTTGCATAAAATAATTACATGAGTAAAAGTACTTTCCCAAAACAACTTGAATAGAACAATAATAATACAAAAGAAGAAGAATGAAAATCGATGTAAGTACTCAGTACTGCAGTGCAACTTCTACTACATCCAGCATTTATCGCATAGGAACTGAAGATTGTGAGACTCAGGGATGTAACCAATCACAAAGCAGTACAAATATTGGCACCATCAAAGCAAACTTGCAAACTTAATATACACAAAAAAATGGAATTAACTGTATCTAAATATGAATGGCTATAACACAGCACAGTAAAAAATGCCTTTATTCACTAATATACCTCAGTAGAAATAAAAGTAATATAATCTGAAAAATACATATGACATGAAAGGCAGGTGTAGTAAGTGGACTGACCACATTTTGTCACTCAGCCGCTCAGCCTTTTAAAAATTTTATTTATTTTGAAACAGCATGTTTTGCCCCACCACTTTGAGTTGTGGCGTCACCCCTGCCCTGGTCCTATGATGCATTAAAACTATTTAACTGTTAATGGTGCCCCCTTGTGGAGAATTATCAGCACTCTAAATGTCAGTCAGTTGTTCTGTGTGAGGTTTTTTGCAATGTTTGAGTTTTTTGGGGTGATTAGTCAACTTTAGGCACTAACCAGAGAGAAAATTGGGTATGAATACAAAACAGAATATAAAATAGTGAGCGAGGCAGCGAGTTGGCCAGTGAGTCAGTGAGCCTTTTTTGGGTGATTAGTTAACTTCAGATACTTCAGAGATGCAGATATGAATATAAATATATACAAATAAAATTAAATAATAAACAAATAATATATAAACTATAATATAAAGGCCTCAATAGAAAAAAATAGATCAGTGCTAATCACACTGTCAGTGACATCATACACGGCATACCGTAACCCAGAAAGCCCACCTGTCACCAGGAAGGTCCAACACTGTGTGGAACCGATCCTGGAGGGGATGAGGAGATCCCTGCAGAAGCAGAGGGGCCTGGGAGCGGGCCCGAGCCTCCTCCAGAGACAGCAGCCGAGTAGACACGAAGGACTTTGGTCTGGTCAGGGACTGGCGAGCTGCAGAGACAGAAAGAGAGAGAGAGAGTGAGATTGTGACACTGACTAAGGGAAAAACGAGGCAGCAAAGACAAATCAGCAGCATCTGCAGGCGTAACGGCACAGGTGATGCATCGGTAGAGGAAGCTGATCTGTAAATGGAAAACGCAGGAAGCCTGATGGAGGAAAGATGTGCCAGTTGTTCCACACTTTTATATCCTGATTCATTACAGGGTACAGAAAAGACAAAGACATTATAAGCCTCTCAGAGCTGTAGAGCAGAGTAAGCGGACACAGAAATGTTATCTAATCAGGATGTGAAGCTTTGCTCATCAACAGGATTCAAAAAAGCCTGCATAAATGGTTAACGGGCATTTTCTGCATTGTAACAATAGACTGAAATAAAACAAAATGATTAAAAATGCAATTTAAAAAATGTAGCTAAAAACAATAAAAAAAAACTATAACAGACTAAATAAAATATAGATAAATAAACACAAATA
Organism: Pygocentrus nattereri; assembly: GCF_015220715.1. Classification (NCBI taxonomy): domain Eukaryota; kingdom Metazoa; phylum Chordata; class Actinopteri; order Characiformes; family Serrasalmidae; genus Pygocentrus; species Pygocentrus nattereri. Next base: position 5,371,467 of record NC_051234.1, on the reverse strand, counting down.
AAATGAAGAAACAAGCTTATAAACTGAGCAACAATCTAAGGAATTACTGACAATTTTAAATTAAATTAAAAAAAAATGTACTAAAAAAGTGCTTATAATAGTGTTATAAAAGTGATATAATTTACTTGGAATCCTCAATTTAGTTTATACCAAGTGTGATTTTGCCAATAATGCACACATGAGCAAAGGAGAGCTTTTTTTTCCTTTCAATTTTATTTTTGTTAATTCAACTAATATTTAAGTGCATCTTAGAAAACAAACTATTGAAAGAAAAAAAGCTCTGCTTGCTACAAAACAGGCTCAAAAACTGACAAAGCACATTGCTAGTAAGCCTGAATTTAATTTCTACCAGGTATGATGTCGCCATTAACGCACAGATGAGCAAAGCAGGCGCACAAAAAGCTGGGATATAAATGAAGCTGAGATATAAATGAGTTACCTTCTTCCATTGTCTCACAGACACCAACACTGTAAACTGATAAAGTCTTACACTGATCTCTGGAATAAAAATACAGCTTAACCAGCTCCTGTAATCCTGCTGAAAGCTAAAAATGAAATCATACACGTTAAAACAGAGCAGAGACCTGAAGCCAAAAAGGTTTAAAAAGTAAGAAGAGGGCTTTATTTTTATTTTTCCATCTGTTTAGTACAAAAGTAACAGTGTCTTTTTAATGACGTCTGGCTCTCTGAACAGATGTAAACCCGTGCAAAAGATTTTTCCGTTCCATTTCAAAATTATAATCTTAATATAAAAACCAGGTAAGTGAACAGGACAAAATTGGAGTGCTCTTTCTGCTATTTTGAATCATAATTCTGCCATTCAGGTTCCCCTTTTAGGTCCTGAGCTCTGAGTCTCAGTTCCTCTCACTGTTTCAAACATGTTGCCCATGGCAACGCTCATTTTGGAGCTGGATCTGGATTCCTGGACAGCTGCTCTGGAACAATGACTGCTGCAAAAAAGTGCTGTACAAATAAAACTGAATGCAACACAAATGCAACACAGCAGAAGAAATTGTACAGCATTCTGGGAACTTTGAGGTGTTTCCATGGCAACAGTTGAATCTTGGTCTCGATTCAAGCTGCGGAGAAGCGGCGTTTCTCTGATTCGAGGTCCAGAGGGGAGGGGTCCATGACCTCCCCTCGAGCTTCCTGCAGACTGACCAGCCGCGTTCGTGGGGTCTTGCGCGGGATCTTGCGCTCCACCCCTCCTGTCGCTAGGGAAACACACAGGCTGATCTCAGTAACTATATCAGCTGGTTTGTGGTCTGTTCAGAACTCTAGCCACAGCTTCCTGTTTCACTTTGACTACCACAAAATACACTTCATACACACATTATTACTTTGGCAACATAAACTAGAACTTAATACAACACAGGTCACTGACAGCTAAAGCCATTATATAACAGGGTTACAAGTTTTACAAGTTTTAGTCTTGGGTGGCCAAAGGGAAAAGCTTGTGGTGGGCTGATGTGCCAAGATCACAAAACAATATACAAATAAAGAGATTTCCAATGTTTTTTGCGTATATTATACATGATAGACATTACACTATAATTTACTACTAAATACTTTAAAAATACTTCGCAAAGCACCTGGTCAAATGAGGTTTGGTGGACTTTATAAGTAAAAATGAGTACACATTTACTACAGAGAACAAATTTACATATGGCACATTTCTGCAAATTTAATTCCACATTGGACCATAAATTATAAAAATGAGCCATAATTTGTGCATCTCACACTTCAATATGTTAGGCAAAAAAATGTGCATTAAAAGTGCAGAACTGGTTTCCCTGTAGAGGATGTGATTTTACTTGTAAATTTTACTTGTAAATTTAATGTAAATGTAAATTTAACCAGTGGGACCAAACTTTTGCATATGACTTCATGTTACATTAGATTTTTTTCCAATATGTTAAACTAAGCAAATGAAATGTGCTCTAAAATCAGCAGAAAATGCCATATTTAAGTAAAACCTCTTATCTCCATGTTTTCTCTTTTTGACATAATTTGAAAATGCCTGTTGCTTTTTACATTTTATGTAAATTTCATGAAGAATGGACCAAAAGAAACAGCCAAAAATGACTTGGAAAAAGGTCTGGTTCCATTGACTTACATTAAAAGTAAAATGGGTTTTTTCCTTTTCCTGTAGAGTTATCATTTTGGAGATTTTTTTCAGACAACAGTAATAAAAAAAACAAGGTTTTCTTCAGACAACAGTAATATGTTCCCTGTCTGTAGAGTGAGGGTAACATTCTGATGGGCCAAATCAAACATCCTTGAGGGCCAACTTTGAGCAGCCTAGGTACCCACCATGATTTAGGACACTATAATAAATTAAAGGATACTAAATATAGTAAAACCAAACCACTTTCAAACCACGACCTGTAATAGAAGACTTCAGGAAAATCTTAAAACTCAATGCAAAATACATGCGTATTACATAAATCTTGCACTTTCTTACCATTGTGTCATTTTAAGAGACAAATGTATTTCACATGGGTTGCATATTATTATTTCATGACATTGAATGATGGAAAAAGAGCAGAAGCACCTCTCAGTGGCAGCTGTGCATTATTAAAACAGGTTTTTGCAGATCTGTTACACTTGAAAGCATGAAGATATTCACAGCAGTTGGCTTGTCGGGAGACTAAAACAGCTGTAAAACAAAAAGGCCTCAGGCAAACATCAGCAAGACATAAAGACAGACTGTAATCTCATTTTGAACAAAGTACTGCAAACACAACAACCGTAAGCATTTAAGCAGATACTGAGCAACAGATGTTTGTTTGGTGCTGCTGTTTGGAGCCTACAAAAGACAGGAGAGGTCTATTCAAGCGTTAGACGGGACGGCAGGGAAAAGACGAAAAAGTGATGACAACAACTAGACAGAAAAGCATTGTAAACCAAGGTTGCTATTAGATGGTAAAGTGAGAATCTGTTTCCAGTGCTTAAACTAGTCTTCACAATGCGATGCTCTTGAGAAACTAATGCACACACTGCAAATTTCTGCCTAAATGAGATACAGATCTGATTTGTAGCGTAATTTTAAATCTCTCATCTTTTCAATTCACACTTGAGCCACCTTGGCTTTGTTCACACAGCAGGGCAAATTGCATTTGTCTCCACATTGCATGATACAAGCAACAGAATCGGATTTGGATAGTTTGATTTTGTTGTCAAGAAGCACCGTGCAAAGAATGATGGTGAGAAGAAAAGAGAAATCTGATCGGATTTGCCTGAACTGTGTCACACAGTCCAGAGATTCAATTTAAAACAGATTCCAAACTTAAACATACAAATGTGGCTTAAATCTGAGTGAGGGAAAAAGCCTGAGTTCATGTGGCTTTTTGCTGTTCAGACTGCAGAGAATCTTTCCAGTTCAAGTTGGAGAGGTCATCTGAGCTGCCTGCATAAAGAAACACTTGCATATGGGTCCTATATCGGACACATGTCCAATACTGGGTCGTTTTGACAAAGGAAAGCTGTCCAATTGAACTCCATGCAGCAAACATTCACTGTGAATGTGCATGTCACCATCATCATTATCCAGTGCATGTCAGCAGGAGCACAAACATAAAAAAAAATTGCAAAAAGTTAATGCGGAGATCAGATCTGAGCCTAAAATCGGAACTGAGCAAGGCTTGTGACATATACAAAGCAAGTGATAGTGGGTCAAGACGTACCTGCGCTGAAACGGCCCACTGACGTGAAAGAGTCGCTGAACAACACATCCACATTGGTGAGCAGGAACTCCACCACCACAGACTGGATGCGCACCTCCTTAAATGGGTCAGCTCCACTGAGCCCCACTGCCTCGATTTCCTTAGACCTGGGGCACACAGCAAAAGGCAAACCTCAGCATTTCTGTCTTTTATTCCAATTCGAGCTTGTTTAGGTTTACCTGAGGAGGTACTAAGGATGAATGGTTAATGTTTTTTTTTATCATCACAATAAAAAGAGTTCAAGGCTGTGAAGACAGAAGTAATCAAATTAAGTTACATGTGCATATCACCAAAGTAATGGAATTGTGAGAACACAGCATTAAGAACAGTTCTAGTATTAAAGCATCCCTCCCAGTCTCCTGGAGTAAGTGACTTAACCACTCTGCTATAGAGCCAATTACAAAACACACCCCCCCCCAAAAAAACAGCTCTAAAACCTATTCCAGCCACAATGGACTAAACTATAAAAATGCCTCAAATGTGATTTTTGAAATTAATGTGTGAAAGGCGTGTGGCAGTAATGGAAACCATCACAACAAACCTGCCTCAATGTATGGATATTTCTGTAGTACATAGGTCTGCTCAGTGGAACTCTATGTGCTTGCAGTTCTGTTGGAAGTAACTCTTAGTTTCATTCTCTTCATTTAGCACTTCGTGCAGTAATATTGGGGACTTTTGTATTGTTTTATCATTTCCTTAAAGAAGAAGAACTTGTCTTTAATTACTGTGGCAAGCACCCATCCCCCGGGCCCCTATGACTGCCACGAGAGCGGGCAGGAAGGCGGGGCCTGAAATCTGAGCCCAAAAACTCTATTAAGACAGTTGGGAGAGAATGAAATCCACAAGGGAGAGTGGGACGGCACAAGTCCTGAGTCCTGAGACCTGCCTACTGTGCACTGCCCAGGTGACGGAGGCAGAGCAACAAGCTCTTGTTCTCTTTTAGCTCAGATGCTCATGAGCCAGCTGATGCTGATCTGGCAACGACAGCGTGGGCATCTTTAAAAAGAGCAGAGAGGTAACAGAGCGGAAGAGAGGGACGTGCAGCAGAAGCCGAAAAGCTTGGTGTGGGAGAAAAGGACTGAAAAGCCTAGTTTTGGCCAACTTTGGATGTGTTTCAGAAAAAAAAAAAAAAAAACCAAAAAACCCAAAAAGTCTGTAATTGTTGCATTTCCACTGTTTTAAATCAGAAATTCAGTTCTCTTACTATCATTCTGATATTTATTGAACTCAAGATTTATTGAACACTGCATGTCCACATCAAACAGCTTTAGGACATATGTATTGTAATTTAAGAGGTTAGTGGCAGGATCTATGATTTATATTCCAAATCAAATCGAGAATATAGTTTACACAAATGTGACAATAATGGCTGCAGAGTAAATAACGTTCTGTAATTGGCTGAACATGGAACTCCCACATTAACGTTAATTTGGTCAAACTGGCTGCACCGTAATGTAATAACTAAACCTGGCTTGCACATCCAGGCTGCCTCTTTCAATTTTTGGAATTTAGACATGTATTACATTCCATACAATTCATCCAGTCAATTTTCCAACAGATTACATTACAGAACATCCCTTGATAAAACTAATCCAACTCAGACAGTGCTTTAGTGTGTTTCTCTTTGTAATAAAGCCTTTCCCTGCATTGTGCACCAATGCACACTCAAGAGAGCATGCAGAATGTAATGCTTCCAACCACAAATTGCAGACCCTGCAAAAAGAAAAAAAAAAGACTTCTAACAATAAATAGAATGCAGACCATAAATGATTACACTTCAGGAAATGACTCAACTCTCTAAAGAAACTATGCACTGTCCAGTGAACTAAAATAACTGGTTCCTTGCAGGGCTTAGCTTTCTGGCCTGAATTTGTCATACTGTGGCTATATGAAATATAAAAAAAAGAAAAAGTTCAGTACAGTACACATAAACCTTGACTAAGACAGAGTCATCTTCAATGACGAATGACCACAGCTACTGCAGTTCATTCCAAAACCATAATGTATGTGTAGGAAACTGGTGTTAACTATGCAGAGGAAGCAAAAGAATGGTCACCTGAGCAGGTTTGGGGCCCAGACAATGGCCAAATTTTTAACATGCATGTTGGTCTTCTCACTCTTGGTGGCCAGCAAGGCTAGATGTCTCATGAGGTACTCCAGCGTCCTGAGAAAGACATGCACGGTAATCATTAAAGACAAGAAATGTAAACAGTTATTCAAACCGCTGTGATGTAAAATTGTACAGAAATTTATTAAAGGAGTAATATGTAACACTGACAGCAGGCGTTTAAAACTGGTACCGCAAATTCAAAACTTTGGAGAGAGCTGTCTGCCCCTCGCCTCCTCCTCCCCCCCAGACTCAACGCTGATGTGGGTTGCCAGTTTGAGGACACTGAATGTGCATGACTAAGTGCAACATTAAACTCTGACAATGGCATTGGACAACGGGTACTACACCAAGTTCATCAGCTAATGTATATGTTTGCAATGGTTTTTTTTTGTGTGCAAATCCACATGAGCACCAGCTGCACATGGATTTTTTAGAACTCCGTGTTAGCTAGATGCATGGCTGGCTCTCTACAGTCAAAGCTAAGGCCGTTATCCTGAAAACAAAAGCCCACTGTTCTGAAAGCTTCTCATCTTACATGGCGCAGCAGTTACATTCTGGCACCTCAGGCTGCTGCTGCATTTAAGGTGGAACAGGAAAATCGGAGCATGAAGCTGGAGTATAGGAACCCAACTTGATGACCCAGCAGCACATGCACCACAGAATATGATTGCGAGTACTTGAATGTTGAAATTACTTAAAATGCCCATCACTACTAGTACCTGTGATGCATTAGATAAGTTTAGCTAAACTTAGCAGAAGCTCAAATGTTCAGGAGAAAATCAGCCAACTCAGCACTCCCCTAAACTGTCTCCATTTTTTTTTCTCCCCCCCAATTTTCTCCCTAATTTATTCGTTTCCAATTCCATCCGCTAGTTAGGACTCCCCCAATCACATGATAGCATCAACGCTAAGAGGCTTCCTCCGAGACCTGTGAAACCAACCACTTCTTTTCGAACTGCCACTCATGCAATGTCATTGGACAGCTGAAGAGGCCAATTGTCCTCTCTTGGACTCCTGGCTACGGATGGCTGCAGCATCACCCGGGATCAAACTTGCAATCTCCTGATGATACAGTCAATGCTTAGACGGCTGTGCCATTTTTTTAAAATGCATCAACGAAATTCACTCACTTTTTATTATGTCTCTGGTCATAAAACTTTTTATAAGGAGCTTATTCTTTCTTTAGGTCAGGATCCAGTTAGTTTGTTTGTTGGCTTTCATGGCTGCAGTTTGCTGTGTTTGCCTGACAATTAGTTTCATATCTGGCAACCTGAAATATCTAAATGGTACTGGAAAACAGGCAGGGGGTGGGAACATAGGCCAAAACACAAACCGACTTCACGTTTTCAAATGGAAATTTCCAAGGAGAACATACTTTAGTAGTGTTGTTGGAGAAGCCAGTATTTCAACATATTTCCTTAATCTTTGATGACATATCACAGTCAATTTATGATTTAGTACAGCAAATATATTACATATTGCTCCTTTAACTAATTGGTGATAGGAATCAGGTCACAGTGACAATGCAAATAACCACCTAATTTACTATCCAAAATGATCAGTGAATCTACATCTGTCTTATACATTTTACATGTGATGCTATCAGTAGTAAAACAGTGGTAAGTCCAAAAGAAAACATTTTTGTGGGCACTATTTTGCCTAAATGTTCTCACATCTAACAAACAATATTATTATAATTTTTTTAGGCATATTTGGATGTTGGGCTCCCATCACCGCCACTGTGAACACTGAACTTTCTCCATCAAACTGCTTTGTTCACATCACAATTTAATTTTAAAGAAAAACAATTCCCTTTGTGAGAGTGAATGAATGGTGTCTTCTGCCTTAAGGTTGGCACCAATGATCTAAAGTGCGAGTACCTGTAGTGGGGAGGAGGTAGCTGCTGGATGACATCATGCACTTTCACCATGCGCTCATCCTCAGTCATCTCCCCCATACAGTCCTATAGAGACAAACACTTGTACACTTGCATATACATATACATGCCTAGAACAAGCTACAAATCAAGAGTTCAACATCTTCATAATAAATTATATCAGATAAATATATGCTCATGATAGTTGCACACTGATCTGTATCAAAAATACAATATGGCCAAAAGTATGCAGACAACCCACCTAATTATTTAGTTCAGGTGTTGGTCTTATCCCTCTCTAACAGATAAAAATCAAGCATATAGGCTTGCAATCACCATAGACAACCACTGGTGGCAGAAAGGGTCATACTGAAGAGCTCATTACGGTGTATTTCAATTAAACGAATGCAATTTCTATGCGCTTTAAATTCGTTTTTTTTTTTCAAAACTATTGATTCAACATGCATAACTCCGTATGCAAGCACCGCATCTGAGACTAAGCAACAGCACAGATCAGAGAATGATGATTCTGGTGAAGGAACAAGTGTTTGAAAACTCACAGCAAACTTGTCATAGAGCTGGTACGTGAGGAGCGGATTGGGCAGCTCTCTGAAGTACAGCTTGCAGAGAGAGCCGACACAGTGAATGTCCTGCATGTACACGTCTTTAGTTAGGTCCGGAACATTCTCGCTGTCAAACTCGTGCCTACAGACAGTACCGAGTGAAACGACAAATTCAACCCAAAGTTAGATAACAGTACATTGACTAGTTATCATCAGCTTTCAATCCCAGCTAGTGTTTATGAACTATTACTTTAAGCTCGAAATAGAGGACAAGTCAAACCTTTGGGGGGATTTTTAAGGGTGCATTTATTAGAAAGCTACTCAAAATCATTAAGTAGGTAACCTATAATATGCACAGATGTAGGTTGTGTATAGTATATAATTAAAACACTCATTTCACCATCTTCATTCATATACATATAAAAGGCAAACTTATCTAAGCCGTCAACACATTTTAAAAGACTTTCTGTATGCAGAAACATTTAGTAACACAACAAATCATATACTCCGCTAACTGTGTTTGTGAATTGGGTTCAGAAACAGCAGACTAACCTGAGCTTCTGGATGTTGGAGGAAACTCCAGAATGTCTGTAGATGCCGTCCACAACGCCGTGCATCTCTATGAACTCAGAGCAGCTCTTTAATACCTGGGGAACTAAATTAACAAACACAGAGGGGTCAAAATAGAATCACCAGTATGACATGGAAAACATTGGCCTATAAAATCAATCGATAATAAGTACCCACAAATTCTTGCCATCAGTGCGAGCCTGTAGATAAAACAAGCTTACCTCATAGTATTATGAACTATTTAATGAGGAAACAATTTCGAGACTGCTAAAAACTGGCAGTAACACTTGAAGGCTACCCACATAGAGCACTGAGCAAATTTACTTGTGCATTTGTAAACAACTTAAGAAGTGAAAAACACTGCAATAAAACAAAGGGCCTTAAACTAAAGGACATTTGTTTCATTTATAACACTATTATGAAGCATTGTTTCCAAGTAATGGAAGCAGGAGGCCTAACATCATATATGAAAAGTTTTGATGCCCTACAACACATTTTGTTACAAGACATTTCTGAGAACAACTGATGAACAATAAGAAATATGAAACCAGAAAACAACATAAATACTGGGAGGTTCCTCAGTATTTATATTATTTCAGACATTCAAATGTGCATTTTCTGGTATGAACTGATGCAAGTTTGGACAAGCATTACAGAACACTAGCAAAAAGCACTTTCAATCTAATGAGAAACTGTAGTGATCTATAAATACTGTAACACTGGGGTTTTGGTCCTTCTTTGCTGTTTTCTGTTCAACAGCTCTAATTTTTGTTTTTCAACTTTTTGTGAGCATCATAACTTTTATATGAATGTTATGTGATATTTTTAAAAGCTCCATAACACTTCAGTTAAAATACTTTGCTAGCGAGCTGGACAAAGTTGTTGGAGCTAATCGAAATTTGGTTGGAAATCTCAATAATAAATTTGCCAGCATGCAAATGTTTGAATGACGTGATTTAAAAAAAAAAAAAAGCCTACCATCAATCTATCCTTAGAGTGCGACCTTCCACGTGCACACAAAATATACATCATTTTAATAAGCCTTTTTATTAAAAAACTTTTGTATGGTACAATTTCTCATTAGACTGAACGTGAATTTTTCCAACATTCTTTAAAACCTCTCCAACTTCGGAACAGCTGCTACGAAAAAAATGCATTTGTGGGCAGAGCAGAGAGCCCATGCTTTACCGTCTTGCCCGGAGTTGAGGAGGTGTTCTCCCAGGTCGCAGCCGAAGACCCGCTCCTTCAGGATGCCCCGCTGCTTCAGTTTCTGCTTGCTGGGTCTGGACTTCATAAAGGTGCGCAAGAAACCCATCAGCTTGCCGTGTTTCTTGGACACTGACAAAAGGGGGCGCAAGAGAGCTAATGTGACAAACTGGCAAATGGGCAGAAAACAAGTGGTTCTCCAGCTCCTCTCCAGGATGCAATGAGACACCCGGAGGCGAGATAGCTGAACCACTGAAAATACAAAATGCACCTTTATCTCTCCTGGCTGTGAGTTTTGATGCATATATAATAATCTGCTCAGGTTTGCTCAGAGAAGACACTGCTTGTGTATGGCATTTGTGCAAATATGACGTTAGGTCAACCGTAAGTTACTACAGTCATTATATTTCTCAATAGCAGTAGTGAAAGCTACACAGATGGACAGTAGTGACTGGGCCCATGCTGGGGCAGAGTAGTTATGGTATGGATAGACACTTCCCTTAATCCTTTAAAAGTCAGCGATTAAAGCAATAGTTTAAAGAAAATGTACTGTAAATGGACTTTAAACAAATTCCCTCTTAGCCCAAATGTAGTTTGTCTGAAGCTCTTTTAGCTTTAAGCTTCCTTCCCACCAGTTAGCATTATAGAAACTGCATGTCTGTGTCACAATGACCACATCTGACACTAACACTTCCTCAAACCATGCCTGACACTTTAATGTTTATGAAAATGGACAAAAGTGGACACTCAAAGATATGACATCACATGTCTAGAATTGATTTATGTACAATAATTATTTTTAGATTTTATATAAATGCAAATCACATACAAAAGTTTGTCAAATGGCATTTTTTTATTTTCTTACTGAAAATAAGTTAACACACCCTCTACAGGGATCAAATTCAATATGGCATTTTTCTGTAAATTGTAGTGCATAATTTGGTTTAACATATTGTAATATTGACTAAACAACAAAATTGATATCAAAAGTGTTTTTATGAACGAACAAACAAGCAGAAATGAAATTCGTGATGTGGTTTGAGGTAAATATATGATGACTTAGACATTAAGCTCGCATCATGCTAATTAGCAAAGTATAAGCTTCCACTACTCGGCTATGTCAGCCTCACAGCTCCAAAACTAAAGAAGCTAATTTCGAACATAAACCATTTTTGGCTACATTGATTTCAGTTGTATAGAGGGGAAAAACCAGTAATTCTCATTTTCCACCAAACTATTCCTTTAACTGGGTCCATGGTAGTTATGGTATACAAGGACTGTTAAAGGTTTGAGATTAAAGGAATACTTCAACCAAAAATACTAACAGAATAACAATCTCTTTGGCACAATGCCAGCTGGGCCCCTTCTTAGCTTTCCTTCATCAGCAGCAACCTTAGCATTTTTGGGTAAAGGATTCCTTTAAAGTAAATAAGCAGCAGATCAGTTGAATGTGTTAGAGAGATTAGGATTAGGGTGGGGGCTGAAGAAGCCTAAACAACAGTACTAGAAATGAAATCCCGGACACAGAACAACAGCTTCTCATTTATACAGCGAGATTCCTGAGTTTTCTAGAGCGAGGAGAGAGATAATCACAAGATTTCAATATGATTTATGCCGTGTGGTAGCTGCCCACTCCTCCACCTCCACTTGTCAGGCTCTCCACACCACCCACTCCTGCTCTCCGCGCAGTCTGCTCGTTGTATAAATGGCTCTAATCCTGGTTACACGCTCCGAAGGGGCTCACAAACTCAACGCAATGTTAGGAAATGTAGCGCCGTTTTTCACAAATTACAGAGAATGTGTGTTAATATTCAACTCGGAAGATGTTACCAGCAAATCTTAGGAACCAAGGCTGAAGAACTAAAAGAAAGAAACAAAGAAATAGAGGGAAACAATCTAACATACAGTACAAGACTCAAAGAGAATTCAGGATTGCTACAAACAAACTGCATCCACTTCAATGCTGCCTTCTTTAGGGAGCATTTTAAGAAGCTGAGGTGATCTGACGACACATCAACTGCACAGAACAGCACAGATTTGCACCTCCATCATACTGACAGTACTGCCTCTTCAGAGACACACAGAGCACATGTGAACATTTGACTTGGCACAATTTGCAGCCTCGTTACAGGCAAAATAGTTTAGGCTCTGTCTGCCTAAACATCTCAGCTCAAGGCCACGAAAATCCTCCAAACAGCAAGAACGTCAAAATACTGGGAGCAACAGAAACAGGCAAAGCTATTTCAGCCTCTTTTGCTGGCACAAGATGCAAGTAGAGACAAGGGACTTGAAGAAAGAATCACAAGTAATTGCAATCTTACCTGAAGTGGGAGAAGGCGGTCCAGGTGCATTGGCAACGCCAGGCTTGGAGCTGACCGGATCTCCCTCTGCAACGGCAGCAACAGCAATCAGTTAAAAACAAACTCCACAGATTTTTGAAATTTCTGTATAAAATCAACTGTTGAGATGTCAAGTCATTATAAGTTTAAATGGTGCACTGTAGAGCAACTTACTCGGGTTATAAATGTCTACAGTGCAAAAAATATCCAGTTTATACACAATTAGAGAAAAGTGAAGGTGTGCATTACCTAGTTTAGTGGTAGGACCACTAACAGACTGGGGTACCTTCTCACTGATCAGCTCTACACACTCACTGGGGAAGAAGCCAACCTGTGGAGCAAAAAGAAAACGTTCGAGCTTAGCTTTGGTCTTGCTCATGGAAACCGTTCAGACACAGGCCAAAATTAAGGATGCACGATATATAGCTTGCTTATAGTTATAATGAGACCAGCCCTTGCAATACTGGTATTGCACAGGGCTGCGATATGCATATGCCCCTCTACACACTAAACACTGAATGTTTTATCCAATAAGCAGAAATCATTTACATGAGTTTCAAGACTACGTTGAAAACAGCATATTGGCCTAAGACTAGCATTAAATATGATATTTGATATGTATGAATCTGAGCCTCATCAGTTTAGACTCAACAATTTTGTATCGTCCTTTCGTGTTTTTGTCCTTCACTGTTCTCTCCCAGCAATACCCAGCATGCATTATGTCAGTGGTTCTCAAATTTCTCAGTGACCCCCAAAGTCCAGATTTTTTGCTTCAACATAACTTGCAAAATATAGGGATATAGCAAAAATGGCAGGGGCTGACTCTAGAGACCGCTGCCGCATTACAGAAGGACGCAAGTGGACATGGAAATGGATTTAGCAGTGGTTAAATATGTAATTTAGTTGGAAATGCATAACACTGAGGATTCATCAGTGTGTTTATTGGTATAGCGGAAAGCAATTAGTTAACACATTATGTTGAAATAGAATTAGAGCATGCCGTTTTGTCAAAGTTGCGGCCCTGGCAATAGTGAATGAAATCTGATGGGGAGCAGTTAACATATCTACAAGCTTTCACCTGTTGCTGGTCTTCTTCTAAGATGGTGCTCTGTGTGATGGGAAAACAAGTACAGTTATAAGGGTTTGTATGCTGGTACCTGGAAGCCATGCTTTCCTCTCCACCAGGTGGTCTCCTCTTTGGGTGGCATATCAATCACTGACAAAATATCGCCAACCTTTAGAAACAACAGAAAGCAACCAGTAGCTGAAACGACTAGACTCTTAATACAATGATATACAAGACTAAACCAACAAAGATTGGCATCTTACAGTTGTGCTTTTGTTAAGTTCAACTTTAAAGCAAGCGCCTAATACAACTGTCAATATACATGACTCTGGGAGTTGCAGACAAAACATGATACAATTGAAACAATATGCAGCCACAACAGCTACGAGCTGAGCCAAAACATGCTGCACTACACGCCTGGTCTTGCCCACTACAAGTTTGCTTCTCCTCACACGTAACTTCTGCCAGATAAGGGAAGTGGGCAGTGAGAAAAAGAGCAGTGCCTGCTTTTCACCAGAGAGAAGATGCATGAAGACTGTGAGGAAAAAACAGAGACGAAGAAAGGAGTGAGGGAGGGTGGGCAACTGAAAGAGAAAGAGATGTGGAAAAAAAACAGTGACTATAGAGACAAGACGGATTAAAAGAAGAAGAGATGACAGACAAAAAGTTTAACAATCCAGAGAGACGGAGAGAAAATGAAAGAAAGCAAGAAAAGGGGAAAAACTACTAAAAGGCAAAAAAAATATTGAAAGAAAAAGAAAATGAACAAAGAAGGTTGCTGGTTTGATCCCCTTGGCTGACAGTCCATGACTGAAGTGCCCTTGAGCAAGGCACCTAACCCCCAATTGCTCCCCAGGTGCCGTGGATAGGGCTGCCCACTGCCCCGGGCAAGTGTGCTCACTGCCCCCTAGCGTGTGTGTTCACTAGTGTGCATGTATGTGGGTGCTTCACTGCACGGATGGGTTAAATGCAGAGGTCTAATTTCACATTGTGCAAGCACAGTGACAAATAGTTCTTAATTCTAATTCTACTGTTCTACATTAATGCAATGTTATTAGCTGGACAATTTAAAGGCAGGAGACAACAGCATTTATATGTTGTAATGTTCAAAGCAGTACATTTGAGGTAGTATGCTGGGCTGATTTGGGCCATGAAAAGAGCAAGTAAATGCTTCTTCGAATGCCTCTATCCTTAAGAAAATATACAAAACCTCCTTTCCAACAAGATTGGATGGAAAATGTACCGACATGTCAATCTGTGTTATTTCTACTTTTCATTTTATATCAGGTAAATGGAGTAAAATCATTACCATTGAAGAAGCATCACCTGATGTGGCAGATTTGGAAAGGACTAAAATCACTGAGAAATGCAAAACTAACACTGTCTGAATAGTATTTAAGAGAAAGTGATATAGAGAAACACAGTGAGAGAGAGACAGAGGCAGAGAGATAGACACTGTGAAAGAGACATAGAGAGAGAGCACTCTAAATGTGCCAGGTCACCCTGTTCTGTGGCCCAGAAAGAGCCAGTCTATATGGAGCAGGGACTGGGGAGGGGGGACAGGAATAGACCTGATGAAAGAGGAAGAGGATGGTGATGAAGAAGGGGAGAGGGTGACAGCACAGCAGAACCTGACATGCTGTGGAAGTGTAGAATGAGGGCAGGACAAAGCACAGGACAACACATCGATATTCCTACCGAGGACCTTGCGTCTGATGTGTGGACCTCACATTAGCCACACTTAGCACGCCGATCAATATTACTGTGGGGGTTATTTTTGTAGAAGCTATTTGTACATGATGTGTAGTTTGAAATTAAACAATAAGAAAATACAAAATTTTTTATCAACTTGTAATATTGAAATTTTGGACTACCGTTAAGTGAATTATCAAAGTGGAGACACATGAAAATATTTCCAATATTTTTGCAAAGAAAAAAAAAAAAAAAAAAACCTTCAAATTCACAGAAGAAAGCAAAATGGGTCATTACTTTAAATGTAAATTAAATGTAAAGTACTTTTATTCCAAGTGATTCTGGAGCATTTCTATTGGCCCATTCGTCAATAATTTTGTTTTACTGAATGTAAAGGAAAAGTAAAAAGTGACAAAAATGGAGATAAGTTTTTTTTGCACTAACAAAATTTCAAGAAAAAAATGAACATCAATGTTCTTCAAAAAAAAAAAAGCTAAAATGCAGATTCCTTTAACGGACAAGTCTTCCACATTTGCAGGTACCTCAATGGAGATCTCGTCACTGGCTTGGGCAGTGTATCGCTTGATCACATGAGCTGCCGCAATCGCAGGGACATTTAAAGACGCCTCTTCTTTCAGCAGAAACCGGTTGCCGTGATTGTCAATCTGAAATACACATCAAATGACATGTTAAAATGGATAGATCGAGGGATGAAAGGAAGGAAGGAATAAATGGAGAAAGTAAGGAAGGAAGGCAGGAAGGAAGGCCGGATGGACGGATTAAATAACACGTAGTAGTTGCTTTCATCCGTATTTGAAGGATCTTGCTGATTGCAACAGCTCTCGATGGTACAGTGATGCAGCCCACCTGGAGTGCAGCTTAGCTTTTGGCATGCAGCTATTATGTGTAGCTTATGTTATAATATACAGGAATACTTTTTTCCTCACCTCCATCCAGGTGAGCACAGGCCCACAGTTCAGCTTACTGTCCACGATCATGGAGAGACGGTTCAGGTACTCAGAGAGCATAGGGGTGAAGATCTGAGAGACAGAGAGAGAGACAGAGAGACAGAGAGACAGAGAGACAGAGAGCGAGAGAGCGAGAGAGAGAGCGAGAGAGAGAGCGAGAGAGAGAGCGAGAGAACACGAGAGAGAGAGAGAGAGAGAGAGAGTGAGAACACGAGAGAGAGAGAGAGAGAGAGAGAGAACACGAGAGAGAGAGAGAGAGAGAGAGAGTGAGAACACGAGAGAGAGAGAGAGAGAGAGAGAGAGAGAGAGAGAGAGAGAGAGAGAGAGAGAGAGAGAGAGAGAGAGAGAGAGAGAGAGAGACTGTGTCATTAAAGCAGGTCATTTCAGTCATTAAAGCAGGTCACTTTAAAACTTTATGTACAGGTGACCGATTACAAGCGCCAGACCTCCTTACAGACTGTTGCATGTAAAACCGACACGTGCCATCATTAGTGCTCACATTTAAACAGGAAAGCAATGTCTCATCCTTGAAAACCCAATAACAGCCTATATAACCAGCCACTCATAATATATATCCTGACCTACATAAGTGGCCACTGAACTCCATACTGCATAGCTGAGATTTATTCTGACCGCCTTAAACGGAAGCCACACAGGTGGCGCTAGGAGGAGAAAAGGGGGCCAACCTGAGACGGAACCGTTCCCCACTCACCTCCACTCTGTCCCCAATCTCAGCGAGTGCGGGCAGGGGCAGTAGCTGGGAGTAACGCCGGTCATAGATGCACTGGTGCAGATGAGCATCCAGTGTCCGGAACTCTTCATATGAGCGGCGCACCATCCACGTCTTACCCTACATTCCCCACACACACACACACACACACACACACACACACACACACACACACACACACACACACACACACACACACACACACACACACACACACACACAGAGAGAGAGAGAGAGAGAGAGAGAGAGAGAGAGAGAGAGAGAGAGAGAGAGAGAGAGAGAGAGAGAGAGAGAGAGAGAGAGAGAGCAACATTTAATTAGTAAAAATAAAACTGAATAAAGAATAAAATTACAGTAAAATATACAATAGGACTTTGGACTCATAGAAGGATTAAAGTTTTTTTTTTCCTGCTTTCCACATTTTGAAATATAGATGCATATATACACATACATACGCACGCAAATATACACACCGATCAGGCATGACATTATAAGCACATTGTCATTAAGTCCATCTATTGCTTTGCATTGTTAGGCCCGCCTTTATCCTGTTCTTCAGTGAGATTATTTTTTACATATATATATATACACACACTATGTTGTTGGTCTGTCCACTCACCTGGCAGGAGACCTGCACAAGGAAGACCAGGTCTTTGGCACTGGCTGAGCTCCAGCTAGCATCGCTCTGCTCGCTAGCAAACTGCAGCTGAGGGTGCAAAAAACACACACACACGTTAACAGACTGAACCATTTAAGACCACTCCAATTTAGAGGGCTGACCACTTTCCTTACTTTCTGTGACTAGGGGTATTAAAATTCACTGATGCATCACGTCACACTGATTTGAAAATGCCAATTCAACTGCATCGATTTTGAATTGTTAGATTAGATTAAGCTACATGACCCTTATTAGTTAAATTAAATTTCACCTCGGCAATCTAACCCATCCGTGCAATGAAACACTACCCACACACTAGTGAAGACGTGCACTAGGGGGCAGTGAGCACACTTGCACAAAGTGGTGGGCAGCCCTATCTGCAGCGCCCGGGGAGCAGTTGAGGGTTAGGTGCCTTGTTCAAGGTCACCTCAGTCTCAGACTATCGGCTCAGGGGATCGAACCGGTGACCTTCTGGTCACAACGCTGGTTCTCCAACCTCCAGCCCACGACTGCCCCTAGAATGAACTATAATAAATGTATATACACAGTAGCATGCAAAAGTTTGGGTTCTCCTGGTCAAATGACGTTTTGTTGATTTTCTAGGCAAAAAGGTAACATCTGCACATTTTAATGAAACAAATACTGTTTATTTGCTAAATTTAACATATTGGGGAACAATAAAAGAAAATGCAGTATCTTGAAAGACTTACAGTAAATACAAAACAGAAGATAGACGCTATACAATACTGGGAAAATGTACAGTTACTGCAAGTTTGGTTTCTGGACGTTTTCTTATCTGTAGCAGAGTCTGATGGTGGTAAACCTAAGTCATGGTGTTTTCCACGTACTTACATTGAAAAAAAACTTGAAACTAATAACAGAAAAAGAGGCTGCTGCATGTACTACTGCGCCACTGTCTTGTTAATTTATACACATATAAAGTAGGAGCCAAAGACACAGTCAGATGACTGACAAACACAGCAGTTACTGAGGTAGAAAAACCAGAGTAAAACAGTAAAAAACACAGTGTAGCAGCAATGATCCAGATAGAGCAGGCAGAGCATCAAAAGAGTTGTGTGGAGAGTGTGAGTGTGTGTGTGGGGCGGGTGGGGGGTGGGTTAGCTCAGTCCTTGTGAATTTAAAAACCTGATTGCTTGAGGAATAAAGCTGTTGCAGAGTCTGGTAGTGGTGGCACGGATGCTCCGGTACCTTCTGCCAGACGGCAGCAGTGAAAAAAGTCAGTGTGAGGGATGGACGGGGTCGTCCACAATGCTGGTGGCTTTCCGGATACAACGTGTGCTGGTGGCTTTCCGGATACAACGTGTAACAACGCGTTTTAAAATCTTTGTTTAGCAATTGAGTTTTCATCACAGTTTAGCTGGTTTACTGAATGGACAGTTGAGTTCATGTTCCATTGATAACTTAGTGGCTCAAGATGAAGCTCTATTACAAGTCTGATAGGCAAATAAAAAACTCATTCAGGATTGTCGACTTGAGAGTAATTTTAATGTTCTATGCTAAAATGCTACAGATTTACAGTCATTAATGTCTTAATTGAATCAGCATGTCTGGGTTCCCACACACACACACACACACACACACAAAAGATAAAAAACCTACATTACTTTTAAATCCATTGACTTATATTAAAAGTAACATGTTTTTTCCTTCCCTGTAAAGTTACCATTTGGGAGATACAAGGTTTTGTTCCAACAGCAGCGATATATTTGTATGAGACAAGGCAAATGAAGAAACTTATCCTGCTTCAGTCATTAAAAGAAAACGGGTGACTTGAAAATGGTCATGAACCCAGTAGAGTGCCCTAGAATTCTACCAAACACTCCATGAAGTAAATAAGGTATCAGATATCATTTGTTTTTAGCAATGACATAAATGAATGACAAATTGAGTATAGCAAAACTTTATTATTTTACCGTTTTCCCTGAGGTCCAGTAATTAAATCTGTGTGGGCGTATGAACCGAAAACCACCATTCTTTTCTACATGATCACTTTCCAGACTATCTTTATCTTTTTGAATTAAGCAGCCTGTTTTTGTTACTGTCCTTTAAATACTGATGTGAGACTAACCTCTGTTCCAGCATTTACATACTACATCAAGCTCTTAAATATACCTAAACCGTACAAAAACAAATCAATGAATTTTGAGATTCCATGAGTCGATTCCTAAAGAATCAGTCATGAGGTCAGAGATTTCTCTCTCTCAGGTAAAAAACATCCTGAAACGCATTAACCGTCAGTTAAGGGGAAACTGGAAAGACCCCAACAAACAATAACGTGCAGCTACACCGTTTCACATCCCTGTGGAGCTCAGCAGCTTCCTCTTTTTAATTATCCGAACATCCAAATCACCCATATGAGGCTTTTATGTGGATTTTTATTAATAGGAGCCATCACAATAATTAAATATTTTTTCTGTATGTTGGCATTTAACTCTGGACAACGGGGTGTTTTTCACTGGTCCTGAAGGGCTTCCTGGGCCCAAAACAGCTCAATAAAACTTTCTCTATGTCCACAAAACTGTTAAAATGACACCCCTGCTGTACGAGGAAATTAATGATCGTGAATCTGGACTGTTTGGAAATAGAATGCGTAATTAGAGCCGCAGAGTCGGTAACTCTGATATTCAAACAGAGCCTTCTCAGAGCATCAGCCAGCGCAGAGCAGGCCACACAGAGGGCACAATAGCTCACCGTCAAGAGTCCCTTCTATCCCCTCTGTCTGCGGGGTTGAGAGAGAAAGGGGGGCTGCCGAGGGGGGCACTGAGACTGAGAGGATTAAACAGAGGCATTTTAATCTGAAGTGCAACAGACAGTGGCATGAACTCATGCGATCCTGCAGACAAGCATTTGCATTGGTGGGCAGTGGGGGGTGTAAAATCTTAGAACGATTCAATTCAAATCACGACTATTTAGGAAACACTTTAATAATCTCATATTTCACGACAATTTCAGTATTTTGATATGATTTAGAATGGACCACACTCACTGGCCACTTTAATACTACAAACCCTGTAGCACAACTTGTGTTGGTCATCTTCTAGTGCTTCATCAATGGTCATTTTCTGACCACAGAACTCACAGCAAAAATGGCTGTGTCATACTAGTACCACACACTGCCATGTCAATGTCACTGTTTTGCTGAGAACGGACCACAGCCCAAATAATATCTGGTCAACAGAGGCCCTACGGACAGAAACCGAACAATGATGAATGGGGTTGGGTTGTGCATAACAACGGATGGGCTATAGTCTGAAATAGTACACCTATATAGTGAACCTAAAAGGTAGGTGGAACTTAAAAAGTACATGCCAGGTGGAATATTCTAATGTGAGCAATGAATATACATTAGTTCAGTGAGCTGAACTGATTAGTTCAATCAGCTGTTTAGAAAGCTGGAGTGCCCGTGTTTTGCTCCAATTCTGCTCTATCCCCCAAGAAGTACTTTTTCCCCTGACAAATACAACCTGACTTCAGGGACAATTCTGAATTAAAATGGAGTATATAAATATGTTAATGAACAGACATTCATTTAGTTAAAACATACAACCCCATTTCCAAAAACGTTGCACGCAATGATGTGCAAATCATGTAAACCATATTTTTAAAATACTACAAGCACAACATATCATATGTTGAAACTGATATATTTTATTTATTTTTTAAATATCTGCCCATTTTGAATTTGATACCAACAACACAACAAAAGTTGGGACAGGGGCCTGTTTACCACAGTGTTTCATTTCCTCTTCTTTAACAACACTAATTTTTGGGAACTGAGGAAAGAAACAGTTGTGGTTTTGAAAGTGAAATGTTTTCCCGTTATTGAAACAGGATTTCAGCTGCTCAACAGTTCAGGGACTCCTTTGCCATATTTTTCATTTCGTAATGCACCAAATGTTATCAGTGGGTGACAGATATGGACTGCAGGCAGATCAGTTTAGCTCCTAGACTCTCTCAATATGGAGCCATGCTGTTTTAATACATGCAGGCCTTCCCTGAAAAAGACGTTGTCTGGATGGCAGCATATATCATATACATATCAGACAGTGCTTGTCAGAAGTGTTCCTGAGTCCATGCAGTGATTATGGCTGTTTTTAATGCTGAGCCACCTGAGGGCCCAAAGATCATGGCCAGCAAATACTGGTTTTTGGCCTTGTCTCTTTCATACAGAGATTTCTCCAGATTCTCAGAATATTTTAACGTTATTATGTACCGTAGATGATGAAAAGCAAAAGTTTTGTTATTTTATGTTGAGAAATGTTGCACTATTTGATTGCACAGTCTTCCATAGGGTGGAGAACCCCACCTCATCTTTACTTCTGTAAGACTCAGCCTCACTGGGATGCTTTTTTATACCCAATCATGATACTGACTTGCTGCCAATCAACCACCAGGTGTTTTTTGGCATTACACAACTTTACCAGCCTTTTTTGCCTCCGTCCCAACTTTTTTTGGAATGTCTTATTGGCATTGAATTCACAATGGGCATATATTTTTCAAACATTTGATACATTTTCCATCCATCCATCCATCCATCCATCCATCCATCCATCCATCCATTTGTACTATTTTCAATTAAATACAGGGTTATAATGATTTGCACATCATTGCATTTTGTTTTTATTTACATTTTGCACAGCATCCCAACTTTTTTGGAAATGGGGTTGTATATAAATAGCAGTTGTCCAATATGTTGTGTGAAAATTTCATAATGAACAGACTAATAGAAATGCTCAAAAAAAGGCTTAGAACAAGGGTCGGTAACATGAGGCTCCAGAGCCTAATTTACAGATAAACAGTTTGTAAATATGTAGTTAAATATGGGCTCATGTTTAAGAAGAATGTGTGCGTTCACCCCAATAGTTTTTTTTCTGTTTGCAAGAGTGAGACAAAGAGAGAGAAGTGTATTAAGAAGCTCCCTGTTCTTTCTCTCTGCCATGTACTGAGCGCTTTGCACTATGCAAGGCTAGTTTAACGGCTCTTCACCTTTTACTAATGTTAAGTTTAGCTTGAGCGCATGGAACCAAAAATAAATGCAGTTACGCAGGAGATATAATTGACAAAACACTGCAAATTATTTTTAGATATAGCCCACGTCTACTTTGTACTGTGAAACAGTACAGCAGGCCTATACTGGAGACTTTCACTGACTGCACCAAAGACATTTACACAAACAGGCTGGTGTCATCTCCTTTGCTGTATGAATATTAGACAGTAAAAAGTGATGGAGCAATCCTGTGTTGTACAGAATGTTTGATTTTTTTATTATTATACTATAACATATTAATATATGTATATAATATGACAGCCACAGTCCAAAGACATGCAGTCAGGCCAATTGAACATGCTAAATTGCCCCTGGGTGTGAGTGACTGACTGTCTGTATGTCTGTATGTCTGTCTGCTCTGCAATGGACTGGCAACCTGTCCAGGGTGTTTCCTGCCTTCCGTCCAATGACTGCTGGGATAGGCTCCAGCACCCTGCCCACGACCCTGACGGAGAAGCGGCTTGGAAAATGAATGGAATAACAGCCATAAATTACAAGGCATGAAATAGATATAATAAGAAAGAATCACATGGAGTGGAGCGGATGTACAGCGAGCTCTGTCTGATGCGTGAGGGGGCAACGAGTGAGGAGCGCCAGTTTCGGCTGGAGCGCAGTGATTACAGACCCCTGCGTATGGTGGAAGTTTCTGCCGACCCACCCCACTCACACCAAGCTTGTTTTTTGGTCAATTTTACATTTAAAATAGCCTGAGAATTTGATTTTGGCAAAAACATGATTGCACAGAATATCATTTCAAAATCAATGTGGTTGAAATCAGTTCACTGTATTTTAAGGTCTTACAGGAGAAAGGAGAAGGAGGGCAGAGGAGGAGGGGTGGAATGAATAGAGGAGAGAGGAGCGTAGAGAGAGCCTTTGGCGTGCTGTTTATTCTGCTTTCTGCTTCACAGAGCACTAACACTATACATGGAAGAATCTTTTATAGCTCTCCTTTCGTTAGGGAGTTTAAACACTAATGAGAAAGAGTCCCACTGCATCATGGGAACGCAGAGGCTGGGCCACTTCAGGTGCTCTAACACACACACACACACACACACACACACACACACACACACACACACACACACACACACACACACACACACATTAATGAAAATGTTATGGCCAAAAAACAGAAACATAGCAGTTGTTAGTAGTGTATATATGATAAACAAGCATGTTTCAATACAGAATTTCCAGATACTGCATTGAAAATAGAGTTATTTCTACCACATAACTCCACATTAATAAGAGCACTGATGTTGTGGTGACTGTGGTGGTCCACCCTGCTGAGCTAGGCTGTTCTGACAATGTCCAGTCCAGGACCTTATTTCATAAATAAACATTGCACATTAAAAGACAACTGTTACTGTTGTACATCCTAAAACCACAGATGGGGCGCCCAACTTGATCAACAATTGCAACAGATGGCAATTAGAGGTGACTGACTATATTCAATCGTCAATATGTCAATCGGCACAAGCCTGGCCACAGGCTCTGTATTCTGATTGGTCAAAATGTGAGTAGCTGTGGCCATGAGCTCCTGGCAGTAGGCAATGTTCACACCTGTACACTAACAGACAGAGAGACAAGCAGACACACTCACACAGACCACATCACAGCCACAAAAAGCCTGCGCACACACACACACACACACACACACACACACACACACACACACACACACACACACAGACACACACAGACACACACAGACACACACAGACACACACAGACACACACAGTTTACAAAACGCTGCCAAAGCAGCAAAAGCAGCAAAGCAAACAGTGTGTGGGCGCTCTGTGAAAGACAATAAATCAGACCAAGTCATCAGCAGAAATTACCATCAAAACTGGTTTAAATTACACGTGCTGACGATTTAGCACAGCAGATCTGCTGAGTGAGTTATAGTTATGATAAAACACCGAAGGATTATTAAATATATATGTTGGAATGAGTGTGTGAGCGAGAGAGAGATGGATGGACAGACAGACCACTAAAGTGTAAACAGAACATCAATGAGCATCTGATATCATAAGAGCACGTTTGAGCTCAGAGCAAGAAAATCCATTCAACTCAAAGAGGAAAAGAAATGGGCTACTGCTCTTCCACTTCACTGCACATGAATGAACAAAATGTATGAGTATGTGTGCAAGTGAGCTTGTTTTCATACATTCTCAAGACAAAGAGTCCCAGTTTTACAGGAAGACAAACGGGATAATTTGCTAACAAAATAGTCCTGACTCTGCACAATGCTTTTCAAAGAAAGCCCCATGTTCATTTGCTTAACACTGAAAGAACAAAAACATCGACTTTTGCCTTCTGATGTAAACTTTAGGCTTAGAAGATTCTTATTACATGCAGGTACTATACATACATACATACATACATACATACATACATACATATACACACACACACACACACACACACACACACACACACACACACACACACACACACACACACACACACACACACATACAGGATGAGTCAAGTCACAGGACACCGTTTTATTTTATTTCATTTTTACGCTGTCACAAGTCCCCACGATGCGGTGCTGAAGGTAGTGTTTGTTGTGGATTTTCTCAGCATACACAATTTGTTTGAGATGACCCCAAAGATAAAAGTCAATAATAAAATAAAACGAAAAAAAGATAAATTGGTGTCCTGTGACTTTTGACTCACCCTGTAGGTGTGTGTGTGTGTGTGTGTGTCACATTTCTGCTAATATTTTATTATATATCTTTTCATGGGACAACACTATAGAAATGAAACTCTGATATAATTTAAAGTGGTCAATGTGCAGCTTGTATAGCAGTGCAGATTTACTGTCCTCTGAAAAGAACTCAACACACAGCCATTAATGTCTAAATAGCTGGCAACACAAGTGAGAACACCTCACAGTGAACATATCCAGATTGTGCCCAATTATGTCGTTGTCCCTCCCTGGTGTCATGTGACTCGTTAGAGTTACAAGGTTCCAGGTGTGAATGGGGAGTAGGGCTGTTAAATTTGGTGTTCAGGGTACAATTCGCTCATACTGGCTACTGGATATTCAACATGCCACCTCATAGCAAAGAACTCTTTGAGGATGTGAGAAACAGAATTGCTGCTGTCCACAAAGATGGCCTAGGCTATAAGAACACACTGAAACTGAACAATAGCATGGTGGCCAAGGTCATACAGCAGTTTTCCAGGACAGGTTCCACTCCGAACAGGATCGCCAGGGTCAAACAAAGAAGTTGAGTCCACATGTTCACCGTAATATCCAGAAGTTGGCTTCAAAAAATAGACGCATGAGTTCTGCCAGCATTGCTGAGGTTGAAGAAGTGGGAGGTCAGGTTGTCAGTGCTCAGAATATATGCCACACATTGCATCAACTTGGTCTGCACGGCTGTCGCCCCAGAAGGAAGCCTCTTCTGAAGGTGACACAAAAAAGCCCAGAAACAGTTTGCTGAAGACAAGCAAGATCAACTTGTATGGCTCAGATGGTGTCCAGCATGTGTGGTGGCGCCCTGGTGAGGAGTACCAAAACAACTGTCTCTTGCCTAAGGTCAAGCATGGTGGTAGTAGCATTATGGTCTGGAGCTGCATGAGTGCTCCCAGCCTGGGGAGCTGTGGTTCATTGAGGGAAACATGAATTCCAATATGTACTGGACAAGCAGAGCACGGAAATTGCGTCGCATGGCAGTTTTCCAACACGATAATGACCCCAAACACACCTCCAAGATGATGACTGCCTTGCTGAAGGTAAAGTGATGGACTGGCCAACTACGTCTCCAGACCGAAACCCAACTAAGCACCTTTGGGTTAATGTCTGTGTGTTGAGATCTTTTCAGAGGACAGTAAATCTGCACTGCTATACAAGCTGCACACTGACCACTTTAAGTTATATCCAAGTTTCATTTCTATAGTGTCGTCCCATGAAAAGATAAAATATTTGCAGAAATGTGAGGGGTGCACTCACTTTTGTGAGATACTCTGTCTGTCTGTCCTTCCATCCATAAGGAGATTCACTCGAAAAAGGCCCCGTATGTGTGTGTGTGTGTGTGTGTGTGTGTGTGTGTGTGTGTGTGTGTGTATGTGTATATGTGTGTGTATGTGTGTGTCTATTGTCAGAAGAAAAACTCTCCATTTTTGTTATTTTTCAGTTTTGGACCATTTGAAAATGCCTGTCGCCCCTTTACATTGTGTGTAAATTTCAGGAAAAGTGAACGAAAAGAAGCGGCCCAAAACAACATGAAAAAATATCTGGTTCCATTGACTTAGTTTGCCTGTAATCATTTTGGAGATTAAATAAATAAGAGGCACATTACATACAGGTACTACTTATAAAATACAGCACTATGCAAATGTCTTAGGAATCCCAGTGCATAGTTTATAATCATTTATCTTGGAATGGTTAGAATGGATGAAATTAACACATTTACAGCAAACTATAACAATTATTTTCCATTTTTTGTAAATAATTGATATCTTGTGAGATTGTTCTTCAGACCAAGTTTGGTTCCAGATTTCTCCTCAATGCCACCAACCATATTACGGTTTTTAAGATTAAGATTTAGATTAAGTGACCCTTATTAGTCCCACAACGGGGAAATTTCAGCTCCGCATTTAACCCATCCGTGAAGTGAAACACCACATACCCTTTAGTGAGCACACACACACTAGGGGGCAGTGAGCACACTTGCCTGGAGCGGTGGGCAGCCCAATTCGCAGCACCCAGGGAGCAGTTGGGGGTTAGGTGTCTTGATCAAGGACACATCAGTCATGTGCTGTCGGCTCTGGGATCAAACGAGCGACCTTCCGGTCACGAGGCTGGTTCCCTAACCTCAGCCCTGAAGATGTTCCTGCTCTACACTGCCATCCTCACATGCCATCACAAGCCCCCTACATGTCAAGTGTCTAACTGATCTATACCAACACACACATAACTCTCTTTCTCAGGCTGACCTAAATGTCAGTGTAACTAGTTAGTGTACTGCTCCAAGCTAAACACTAACCCTAACTGTAACAGGCTAATCTAAAGCCTGAACTATAAATAAACACGAAATATTATGGAATTGAAATGCTTAACTGAAATATATCTTACAGTCTTTGCTTTTTTAAAAGTATGTTTTATAATAAGACCCATAATCTTTTTTCTGTTGGATTATAAGACATTTTGGATATTTTTACACTCCACATTCAATAACCAGAACTGACCCAACTCAAACCAAATTTTCCAAATACTTGAGACAGCTGGAATTATTATATAATAATAATGGTTTATCTGATTGGTTCTTAACGTACAAGCTAGTTAAATGTTAACTTGGCTACACTACGCTGTACTGAAACAATATACTACATGCACACATTTCTTGCCTTTAGTCTGCTTTTTGTCATGTATTCTCTTAATCCATGTTATCTTCAAACTTACAAGCATCTTCTATGGTGTCAGTTTGACTGCAGCAATTAAAACCACCAGGAAATATCACAGTTCTGGTGGGTTTTATGATTTCCTCTACCCCTATGTGGTGTGAACCATCAGTGGTTCTTATACTACTACAGGAACAGTCATGTGCACAAAAGATGTGCAGGAAACTGAGCCTGTTTATTTATGTCTACCCAAGTGTCAAATTAGGAAAGGTCATTAGATATGAAGCAAAAAAATGGCAATCATTGGTTTAGACACATTAAACACTGAATGGGAACAAACTGAACTCACAGCTGTGCCTGTCTTACTGTCTAAAGGGTTTTGTAGCCTACAAGAATGCAGTTCACATGACTGTTCACATCTGGCTGCTTCTATTTAGAACCAGCTTAAAACCTCTTCGGCTTTGTTCACATAGCAGGTAAAGGTGGCTCAAATCTTTTTCTTCATGTGCGACACAGATGTGTATCTGTGTGTCAGTGTAAACAGCAAAAACACACAATCTGACATTTTCAATTCTGATTTGAGACGCTTTCATATGTGGTACTGAAATCCGATACGTATCTGATATGAGGCAATGAAACTCTAAGAACCCAGCAGCACAAAATTAAGACAACGTCCAGTTGGATTGATGTAAAATTTGCATGAATTCCGACATGGCTGTTTATACAAACATTTAAGCTGATGTTTCTGAACAAAATAATTAGAAGAGGCTCATCCAGACCCTTCCCTTCTTTGAAGAAATTTGGGAAGAAATGGCTAAATGTGGTTGTAGGAGAACAAGGTCGCAGCATCAAAGAACAGTTAAAAGTCTGAATGCAAACCAAAGAAGTGGCCGTGCCCTTTTTACAGCGAGCTCGAACACATCCTGGGTGATGAGCCCAGCTGTCAGTCAGTGAAGCTTCATGGTGGCTCCTTTGATGCTGGTGAAGATGAAACTGAACCCTCTGGGAGTGACTGGCGTTCGTTGGCAGTTATGATCGTTTACCTCTGAATAAGCATTGTTCTTTTGTGCATGTGGGTCAGTTTAAGAGCTGATCTAGACTAATGTCAAATATGGATCACATTTAAAAGATAACATGAACAGCCAAACAAAACAAAAAAAAAAAAATCGGATTTGGTGAGAAAATCAGATTTGGGCCCCTTTTATCTGCTGTGTGAATGTAGCCTTTTAGAACTAGTTTAATACTTCTTGCTATTTTGCTGTACATAATTTATACATGCTAATTCACATCTGTTGATATAGTGCCGTCCGCCTCCTGCTCACATTGTGCTCGTTTTCTGCCTACTCCCACGCATGACACTGTAAATTGGCCCCTTGCCTAATGATACTGTGGTTGGAACACAGACCTCTAAACGATAGCTTTCCCAACATGTCCGTGTTCTGACAAACCAAACTACTCCCTGAGAATGTGCAGTTCAAACTGTAAGCGATTAGTCAGAATGAGCTTCGGTTACCCTTACAAACCTCACTAAAGCTCATTACTAACATTAGTCAATTTTCTAAGTCATATCCGTTTCTGGTAATGAGATGTACTCATTACTCATGTACCCTTACACATAATAGCTAGCTAACTACATACAACCGGTTAATTAACTCTGAATACAACTAATATTGTAAACATGGTGAATAAACGCCCTCTGCTCATCCTGGAAACACCTTAAAATGATGCGGCAACCTGAAGAGCTATAATGTCAACGTATGTATCTATAATAATATCATTTATTTTGATCTATTCCTTATTAAGGATCATCTTCTATTTACAATTTTCTCTAAAATGCATCCTCAGTGTAAGCAGATGAGATGTACTTGTTTGTTTTTCATGTAGGAAAGCAAATTAACACACACGTCCTTTCCTAATAAGCTTTGATTACTAATTTTTCTTTTAGAATATTAGTCGACACGATCAGCTTGGACACTTTGGTCAGCCTGGAGTGCATGAAGACTCAATTTCAGCCAAGCATGTCTTCCACTCTTCATTTCATTGTTTATTCTCTCACCTGTTAGTTGCGGTTGTCAGACACATTGCCGCTCATATAACTGTATATGATTAATGAAACTGCATTCTTTTTACACTTTGATCGTGACTGCATTTAATACATCTCTGACCACCTCCGTGTGGCTTTAGTTATCCAATCCAATCCTATGACAAATGCGTCTGGAAGGTGTTTATACCTTGCTTTTCATTAAGTCAAGTATCGCGCTATGAACAGCATCTCAGTCTGGGGGCCAGTTTAGTAAAGTTATGTGGATTCTAATGGCTGTATACACAGGAATATACAAACGAAAGCTAGGGACTGGAACTACTGGCCAGACTTCAGAGCTACATATAGAAGCATCTCATTAATACAGCATGGAACTTCATCATATCAAAGGCTGTCAGAATGATTAAGATTAAGATTAAGATTAAGTGACCTTTATAAATCCCACAACAGGGACATTTCACCTCAGCATTTTACCCACCTGTGCAGCGAAAAACCACATACACACTAGTGAACACTGAGCACACTTGCCAGGAGTGGTGGGCAGCCCTATCAACGGTGCCCGGGAATCAGTTGGGGGTTAGGTGCCTTGCTCAAGAGCACTTCAGTCACGCGCTGTTGACTTGGGGGATTAAACCGGCGACCTTACGGTCACTTCTGGTCACAACACTGGTTCCCTAACCTGCCCATCCATGTAGAAAATTTGACAAAAAAAATAAAAAGATGTGTTAAAACTTACCTCAATGGAACCAAAGTCCACATTCTCATAGTGAAAGTGGGCACAGTCTACAAGCTTTGGGAAGTGGCCTTTGACAACAGACAGCCTGCAATCAAAACCAGAGAATGAATGGTCAGCTGGTGTAAAGACTACATGATATACTGCATTCTACACAGGTCAACACAGTCTCTGGACATTCATGTGTGTGTGTGTGTGTGTGTGTGTGTGTGTGTGTGTATAATAATAATAATATGATACACACACACACACACACACACACACACACACACACACACACACACACACACACACAGCGGCCACTTTATCAGGTACACCTGTTCAGTTGCTTGTTAACATGCATAGCTAATCAGCCAATCACACGGCCACAACTCAATGCATTTAGGCATGTAGAGGTGGTCAAGACAACTTGCTGAAGTGCAGACTGAGCATCAGAACGGGGAAGAAAGGGGATTTAAGTGACTTTGAACGTGGCGTGGTTGTTGGTGCCAGATGGGCTGGTCCGAGTATTCCAGAAACTGCTGATCTACTGGGATTTTCACGAATAATATGAAATTATCATCTACTTTTTACTGTTCACGGTTTTAAACATGTTATGTTAGCACGTGTCCTTTACTGAGCAATAGGCTATTTACATTCACCATAACAAACAACTAAACATCTATGGATAATTCTATGCATTGCATTGCAGACTTTTGACCAACTTTGAATTTGATTTGATTTTTTTTTTTATAAACACTGAAAGGTTTAAGGTTTAAGGCTTAATTCAAGAAAAATGCTTCAAAATAATGGGTCTCGTTCACCAACATCATCATTTTTTTTCTCATTCTTGAGAAAGGTCCCATGTCAGATTCATGGCGTGTTCTTAAACCGCATAACTGCTTGCAAACTTGTGCTCAAGTGTGCGTGGATTCTGTTTTTCATCCAAGAACAAATCCCAAATAATAAACCATTGGTGAATGTCAGAATCTTCATAAAAATTATGTAAGTGGGCTTCTTAAAAACTGCTCACCATATGGCCATGAGGGACGGGAATGCAATTTCACTTCCTGCCCTAAAACGCAAGGGTGTGGCCAAACTAACTCTCCACCTATGGACTAAAACTCTTTAGATGTGTCTCGAAGCTAAGGATGCAGTCAACGTCCGACAGAACTTCCTAGCGCCAAAATATGAAGTCTCCTCTTCGGTGTTCACTTACACTCATTTGAGACAGTCTGAACAGGCTGTACTGACAAATCACAATTTACAGACATGAGCCATGCAACACTTTCACATCTTATATTTAAAAATATTAAAATGTAGACTTCATTGCATTTCAAACTCTGGTGCTGCTGCATCTCACCACTCGCTTTCCAAATTGTTTTGAGCTGTGCATGAAGAATTATGGGAGACTGAGGCCCAATCCTTTTTTTTTTTTTTTTTTTTGTACACCAACCCCTTGTTTTTGAGTGTCACCTTACCCCTTAGTTGCAGTGGGTAGTGGTTGAAATCTTCCCTATGAAATGCGACCTCCAAATAAAGAAGAACACCACTTCATTAATAGCTACTAGCGCTGCTCTGGAGGCGACCCGGCCCGTCTGCAGTGACAGTAGAGGAGTGTAAAGTTCAGCTCCTCACTGCTGGGCTTTAGTGACATTTAGGACATCATATGCATTCAAAGATGGGGGATGTGACCGTTTATTATCATTAATTGTTAATTTATTATCAAATTCTGCAGCAGGTTACATTCTAACATCTCTGAAAAACCTCTGTTTAAAGGGCCATGTAGCCCTAACACTTCGCCCTACCCCTCTACTTCAAATAGAATCGGGACATCCTACCCCTAGGCGTGAACACATTAAACCCCCCTGTTTAGGGCTAAGTGGCAGGGCAAGGGGTGGAATGGTATTGGGCCTAAAGGTCTTGAAGGATACAACAGCCATGTCGTTTGATTTCTCACAAAAGAAGGACGCATTTCTCAGTCGCATTCAAAGGGTCCTACAACATAGAACAGGTTTCAGTGACGTACCGACCAAGACCTGCAGCCTTCCTAGGCTTTGAAATGTGACTTGTGTGTTTCAGCAGTGATGCGAAAAGGTGGGACAGCACTTTTTGAATATTTCTTCACTTTAAAATAAAGAAAAAAAGAGCTTTAAAAACACTAAAACAAAATGTAAATATTGTTTTTACAAGGGGGTTAGGGTTTTAGGATGCCATCTCCCAATAGTAGGTTACCTATAAATAACGATTTTGTATACATTCAGCTCATTACTCTCAGTTAATGCCTTGAGTTTATCATAATATAATCCTTATAAACATATAAAGTTTAAAGACTTTTTACTGTGCGATCACAGTTTAAACTAATTCAGGTAGGACAGCCCATAAACAGCTCTTGAGCAGAGCATGGTTTCCAAAGAATGAGGGCATGCTATCCTCAGTATCGGTCACGAAAATGGATTTGAATACTGAATGTTTACTGATATTCTTTGAGATTTGCATGCCGGCACTAGGCATGTACTCTGTGCAGGCTTTTCAGTACAGAGAAGTGTGCAAGATGAGAAGTGTTGTGACACCATGAGAGGAAAATTTGCATCTCACAATCAGTTTTGCAAAAGGAAGTGAAACTGAAATGCTTCCTATTTTAGAATGCAGTGCAACTCATCAGGATCCTGCATGCGCATAGCTTTATTTTAAACCTTTGCATTGGCTTAATATTTGGGTCACATTGGTGAAAACTGGGTTTTAGTTTTGGCTGCGTAAAATGCTACGGTTACCAATTGTAAAGACGGCACAAATAAGATTTCCAAGTTTGATTTCATGTACATTCGAATAACTCATCACTGAGCCCTGGCTCATTGGCATGTATAAACATTTTAAGACATTAAACTGTGAGGGCAGTCTAACATTGGTCACGTATTGTGAGTAAGTCATTGCATTACAAACAAATGTTGATTTGTGGCCGGTCAAATTCATTCAGTGCTTTCCAGTATTAAATGGGAAGTTGGTAATGTTCCTCACAATATTGCCCATTCCTGCTAGTGGTGGGTCCGTCACAATTATTAGATTATCAGCTGATCCCTATTACTCTGTACATTTACTTTTATTGAGACTACGATGTGACACCTTTAGAGGGAAGGGTCTGAATGAAAAGATGCAGATCTACACCCCAGTTTCATTCCAGTGGAACACATGCACAGTAGGACAGCATCATTTTTGCCATGTAAACGAAGTCCTTATAGGAAAGTTATGAGCATTCCCATTTGAATTTTAACTAGTGACTAGTTATAACATGGACATAACATCTCCGACATAAACAGCGACTTTTGTGCTTGTTTGTATGTGTCGCCATGCATATTTAGACTTACAATTTGATCAATTTACACACGTAGGTGAAGGCAGTGTTAGGAGTCTTACCCATGGACTCTTACTGGTATAGTGTAGGGTGCTTGTCCAGGGGGACTGAACCCCAGTCTACAGCGTAGACGACAGGGGTGTTACCCATTACGCTATTGTTGCCAATGTATGAATCTGCTAATCGGTTAAACCACAAGCCAAAACACATTGAGCCACGTTAGGGGGGAAAAAAACAAACAAAAAAACCCACTAATTTCAGCCAGAAGAGCTGGAAAATTATATAATAAATCTCATGTTAAATTAACTTGTGAGTAGTTATAGTTTACATTTTTGTTTTGGGAATTGAAAAAAGAAAACCAGAACTGTCCGGGCAGTTGGAACAAAATCCTGGGAAGGATTTTTTACTTTCTGGACCTGAATTTTTACACTTCTGGTTTTGACAAACTGTTAAGCCGATTTCACACCAGATGCAATGTGGCGGGTTTGGTAAGCCGGCAAAGTGTGCAAAGCTACTTGCTTCACACCTGACGAGACAGTGGTTTCTGCTTGTGTTACATTTTCGCTTAATGCAAATGTCCTTATTGTCTGTTTAATGATTAAATAATCTTTTCACACATGACGCAACAGTGGTTTCTGCTTGTGTTACATTTTCATTTAATGCAAATGTCTTTATGGCCTGTTGAATGATTAAATAAACTTCACATCTGACTCAACAGTGGTTTCTGTTTGTGTTACATTTTTACGTAATGCAAAAGTCTTCATTGTCTGTTTAATAATTAAATAAACTTTGTGTAGATGACAAATCAACAGTAAGAACCTGATTTGCTGCTGTAACAGTTGCTTGCTCTCTCACCATGTGATGCACAGATATATGAATAGAGGGAGACGCAGGGTCACAATATTAACCTACTCACCTTGTCAAAGAGTCCAAAAGAGCAAGAATATTGCATTTTTAATGTTTCTGCCTAGAAGCTGTCAGCATTGCGCTAAATGGCTAATTATAAAACAGATTAGCACAGCTCAAAAACTGCATCCTGAACTACAAGCCTGTAAAAACGCATCACCTTCAAGATTGTTCACACCCAGTATTGTGTGTAAGGCATCAAAGACTACTATCCCAACTGATTATTCAATAGTTATAAACCCCTTTGTTTTTGTGTACCTATATAAAAAGAACCGTGTTTGTTCCTGTAGCCTTTACTGAAAAGCTGTTGAGGTGATCCCAATGTTTTTCCGCCTACAGGCCTGTAAAAAACACATCCGACATCAGGATTGCTCACACCCAGTATTGTGTTTTCAGTGTGTAAGGCATCAAAAACTATCCCAACAGACATAATTAATAGTTATAAACCTTTGTTTTTGTGTACCTATATAAAAATAACTTTTTTTCTGTAGCCTTTACAGAAAAGCTATTCATAAAATACGATGTTCAGCATTTTATTGCACAAAAATGTGTTTACAGTTCTGATGTAAGCAGCTGTTAATAGTTATTTTTTTTATTTTGCCCAATAATGAGCGGTGCTTTGCATTTTGCTATTTGCTTAAAAGAAGAAGTTAGTTAATTTTCTGTTTACACATGCAGAAAAAAGTGTTTTAATAACACCAAGCGCTTCTCGTATTGTCATTTGTGATTTCTGACAGATTTATCAAACATTGCATTGTATGTCCATATCGTCTAGCCCAGAGAGTAGCAGGCTCTGGACAGCTGGAACCTTTTGAGATATCAGTATGGTAAAAGTTTAACATCATATTGTACAGCCCTCTGGTCAACCCCTGGGTTACCACAGAAGACTCAATGAAGTTTCAGTCTGTATGAGCCGGATAACACTAGTCACAAAGCAAAAGAACTGGGGGCAGGCAGTTTCTCACCTCTTGCTCATCTTCCCCTTCAAGTTGGCAGTGGTGCCAACTGAGCGGGTGGCGGGCTCCCCGGAACTGTCCAGATTATCTGTGCTCCGAGCCTGAGGAGAAGAAGAGGATGCAGAAACGGTGAGGATCATCAGACAGAAGGAGTTTAGCCTTTCAGCATGGCTAGCTTTGCATAGCATGTCGGTTCAGAGAAACAATCTGACACAATCAACCACATTTAAACTTCCTCTTCAATACTACCTGCTAAGGGAAATGCAGCCGACTGCGCTTCAGTGCCATGCAACTTCTGCCAAACTTTCAGAGGGAACGGACTACAACTCTCACTTCATCAGCAGCAATCTAACTGGAATTGCTCTCCTGGGAGGCATAGGCTATTTTATTACCTCTCTTTCAAGTGGGCCACTCTAGCATGCATTTGGATGTTCTCTATTGGATCACGTTGAGACAGGGCCAAGCAGCTAGCAGGACACCGAACTAAGAAAGACAGACAATCAGCTGGGATTCTGATCAGACCTGAGCTTTATTAACAATCAGGGCACTTCAGAATACTGCCCGAGTGTGCAGTGCTGGATTCAAGCCAAGTAGATCCATTTAAAGGGGAATTCCACCAAAGTTTCAAATGTTCTGCATAGCTCAATTTGAGATGTAAACAAAGCCATTCCAAGTGGTTTGATTTAAAATGGTTTCCTGCAGAGAAATTGACAGATTTCTTTTGATGGTGGTGATAGGAACCAGGGGTCACAATGGCTACAACGTCATTTATTTACTATGAGTTTTTATATATGTGATAAAATATGCAAATAACAAAAATAGTTCTCTTTAGAGACCATTTTGCTTTACAACACCCTGTAAATACCCCTGTAATTATTAAATTTATGGCCTGATAAACAAACAAATAAGTACAACAAGCCAAAGAACCCACCAAATCTTACCACAATGGATTTGTACGCTTCTGAGTGTAATAAATATAATAAATTTTGTTTTTTAATTAGTTGCATTTTAGCCGTTCACATTTAGTCACAAATTCAATTTTTCTGTTTAATGTTTATGATGTTTTGTTGGTGATAACATCTGTATTGCTTTGTGACTGGTCACTCTTCTGACCTTGAAGCCTTTTCACTTTATTTTAGACCCAAAGAATGACAAAAAGAGAAGAATAGAGCCCGACTTCCTATCTTCAGTTCCTATATTGACATGCTGTATGGTAGTATGTATGCCGTATTTACTTGCTTTCTGGTAGGACACTTACTTTAGTCATTACTTTACCCAAGTATTAATACTTTTACTGAATGATTTAGGCAACTCTACCAACCTCTGGTTAGTCATCTTATATTTTAGTTTTTCCCCCAGCATGTTAAACTCAGCAAATACAGAAATTATGCACCAACATTTGTGTAAAACAACAGTTAAGCTCCCTATAGAGGATGCATTAAGATATTTTCACTATTTTGTGAAATAACTTTTCATGAGGTGGTATTTGGAGGGATTAAACGCTTCAGACATCTGGTTCCCATCACCTCCCCTATGTATAATTTTGATGCCTCTACAATGTAGCACTTCACATCAAACCTTTCTGAATAACCTTTGTCTTAACAACTTAATTGTGCTGATTTTTTGAACAGATGAGGTGAATCCACTGTAATCTTTATTCAGTGCCATCTTAATGAAATATTTAATTTACACACCTCTCCCTTGACTAAGATGTAGTCAAATGAGCCAAGACATGTTTGCTTCTTTAGTTTTCGCACTGGAGAAATGAGAATAATGTAGCTAGCAAGTGATGGAAGCTTTTACTTCAATTAGCACCGTGCGAACGGCATCACATACTTACCTCAAACCACACTGACAGTTACGTGATCTCAAATAGACTCATTTAAGTGGTTTCTGTTATATATAAGAGTGCTGCATACTTGTATTCAGTCTTACAGATAATTGCATGTGATACTGTCACACGCCTATTTGAGATTCGAGGCAACTACGTTGTGCAATGGGGAGACTCCTATGACTATATATTCCCTTAGTCTTTAAATAAAACATCAAAACTCAATACCACATTAGCCACTTTCTGCACGCCTTCTGTTGTCCAGGACAATAGAAAAAAACTCATTTGATTTCTTTTATATTAATATAATCTCATTTTTATTTATAATTAAAATATTTTCTATTTGCAATGTAATGATAAATACTACAATTCAAGGCTGAAATGAGGGCCCTGCAACATTTTATCAGTACTGTCAAAAGGAGTTAACGAGGAATTCTTCCATAAGATTTTTCCACATTTCTGCGTAAATAAGCTACGATATAAACGAAGCAATTTAAAGAGGTTTGATGTGAAAAGCTTAGTTCTAGAGAAACTTTACCACAGTTGTTCTCACTGGGGGTGATAGGAACCAGACATGCGACACGCTTAATCCCTCTAAAAGCTTCTACACAGAAAGCTATTACATGAAATAGCTACAAATACCTTCCCTGATGCCTGAAACATAGTCCTGTGACTGTATTATGATACTATTTGTTTATAAAAAAAACTGTCAAAAAATTACTGTTGGTTTTACATAGTAAATAAAATGGCTATTTTTGTGTTGTAGACAACAGGACACCTGGTTCCTATCACCACCACTTTAAGGAAATCTGTAGCCTGCATGTTTCCACCACTTTAAACGATGCTTACATCTTAAAAAGACTGAATTATGTGGACTTTTTAAACTCTTTTTTGAGGGGAGGGAACCCAGGGAACCCACCCATTTTTTTTTTCTGTCTGAAAAAAAAAAAATCAGTGGATTTCTCAACTGAGGAGACCTATGATCCCAGATGGTTGCTAGGGTGTTGCAAGGTGACTCCTACAGCATCCCAGGTGTTAGCTAGAGCGTTGTTAATAAGGGCCATGGGAACAAAGGACCCTAGGAACATGGGGTTGACCCTGCGCAATGCTAACCGTTAGTGTTCTTAGCTGAATTAGCCAAATCAAAAGAACTTCGACCATTTCTTTGCTGAAAATTTTCCAAACACATTTGAGGTGAAGAAAATAACATTTTTCGCTAAACTATTGTTTAAGTTGGCAGATCAAAGTTTGTCACAGCACGCTTCACAGGCCAAGCATATATTTTACTTGATTCAGACACCACTGCTCAGTCCGAGATCAGCACAGGCAGCATAGCTGCAGCTTTAGAGAGACAGGGTTAGAACATAGCTTGCTGGGCCTTGCACAGCCCACACAGCGGAGCGCTCATCTATTTTTGCCAAAGGAAATGCATCAGCGTTGACTATGACTTCAGCAACACTTGCTCTGTTTATGCTGGTTAGAACTGACTTTGTCATGTCAGCCGCTGGTCTGCAGCTACAGGTTTCACCCACATGACAGACAGTTTCAGAGTAAACGCTTCCCAACTTGTTTTTGGATGTACTGAGCAAGTTCTTCTTGGTTTCCCTCAGGGTACCAGCAGCTCCTTGCTGCAATCCTTCTGTGTCACAGCCCATTCACATGACATTTACAACAGAAAGCCACGCCTTTGTGGATGCGTTTAGGTTAGCTTTAATCAACACAGTGAATTTAAGAAAGGCCGGTTCATGAAAAGCTGATTTGGTGAAGCTCTGCCAAAACAAAAAAGACAAAAAAAAAAGAAGGCGGAAGTAATACCTGTCCTACTTACCGGCAAGGCCAACTGCATCACGTTGGGAAAGGAGAAACCTTTTGGAGATGGTCAACAGTGAGCATATGTCTTACATTAGGGGGATTTTGACACTTAGCACAGCAAGCGAGACACCACTCCTTCTGTTTTGTGTACACAAATCATAAAAAAGCTGCACGTCAACATTTTTCCATGCTATTTCTAGTTTTTCCTGCTTTGGTAAATTGCGAATCTGCATATTCTAGCAATCTGAATATATACAAAAGAAGACGGATCACAGCTGTCGATGCACATAGCCCAACAAAACCAGCTTACTGGCTTTCCAGCACAAGCTAAAGCCCTTTGACTTGGGAATTTCTGGGCAGTTCAACTGCCTTCAAGATTTGCATGCCGTTCCTCTCACTATGAAGGAAGTAGAGCAAGGCTGTGGGAAAACATCCACATCTCCCTTTCTTCCAGCTCTCTTCTCTTAAAGGGGAATTGCACCGTTCAATCATAAAATGGTTCACTATAAAGAAATGTACTGACTCAGATTTCTTTACAGTGGTGGTGATAGGAGGTTTACAATGTCTACAACAGAAATACTTAACATTTTACTTACTATCCATTTTTTACCATGAGCTTTCATATGTAAATGTTCGGGGACAATTTGGCCTTACAAATCTGCACGGACAGACGTCCATCTAATGTGTCTCAGAACACGACGTCTTCCTCTCGACCTTCTTTAATAAGCACACATGAAGGACGTTTTCCTGAGTCTGACATCATTTTAAAGTAATTAAACACACAAGCACTGCTCACTGCTGCTCATCTCACTCTTTAGTATGTAAACTGAGATTTTCCATCGCATTGTTGAGTAGAGTGAGCATAAACACCTCAGTCTTAATCTGTAATCAATGTATTCAGTTGGATTGGGAAAAACCTTTGCATGTAAACAGCCAATGGCTCAACCATCAAGCAACGTATGAATGGGGTAGCCTTTAGACGCATTAAACTCTTCAGACGTTTGGTTCCTATCGCCACCACTGTAAACATCTGACATCTGAGTAACCCTCTCTAAAATTCACATCAAACCACTCTGAACGTCTTTGTTCATCATAACCATCTACTTATGCAGTGGTTTAACAAACAACTGCGAAATTCCCCTTTAAGCACAATGTTCCAGAACACAGTCAGTCAACATCTCCATCACTGCTCTCGTCCTCTACCTTTTCCTCTTGGTGATTAACTTCCTAAAATCTAATGCATTCTTTCTTCTTAAAAAAAGACACTTTTCAACCTAATCTCTATCTGCCATGCTTGTATTGTCTGGTCAGTTAACCCCTGACATTAACTGTGACACCATCTGCCCATTGGCTTCTATAATGAGTGTGCTCTGAGTCAACAAGTATTCTGTTCTTTTGTAGGTATAAGGAAAGCCATCAAACCTATTCTTGGTGGTGATTGACTGCATCCTAGCAGACAGACACTAGGTCGAAAAATGTGAGACTATTCCTTTAAACCTCTTTCCTAATGCTAATCATATTCTTCCCCATTTAGACTGTGGCGCTGCCAACAGCCGAGGTAACAGCATTCGCAAGACAGACAAGAAAGCAAATCAGTTTCAGTGTGGGGCTATTCCAGAATCTATAAAATAGTCCAGAAATACTTCACTTACACTACCAATTGTGGTCTGATGGGCTGGAAAAACACTATTGATGTCACATGGTGAATCAGGGGTTACTTCAGCTCAACCAGACACTCACACACACTCTTTGCAATGGTTATTCAGGGTTATTTCAATGCCAGAAAGGTGAGACATATTCCACATCAGGGAAAAATTACAACCAATACATACAGACATAAATACAACACATAGATTTCTGTGCAACTCCACTGTGCAAAAAGACCACCCTTTTGTTTACATAACATAATCAAAACTGCCATTAAGTACAAGTTATTCATTTTTCAACACCAGACCAATACAGACAATGTAAAACTAAGTGTAACATTAAATCTATCAGAATTTAATTTGCCCACGCTTTACTTTTATGCACACTACTGTCACTGTCTTTCCAATCATGGAAAAAAAGTCCTTTCTTTTGAAATAAAAGAATTTGATGTAGTATGCAAGCATTATTTAAGCTGTTGAAATTGTAACGCCACAAAAAGCAGCACCTTTACAAATATTCTGCCTATTAGGCTTCACCCATTCATGCTCAAGTCATCACTGTGTCCCAATTCAAGGGCTGCATCCTTCGAAGGTCGTGGTCCCTTCCCCCTGTAGACCCACAAAGGCTGAACTGAAATGAGACGGTCTGCTCTAGGACGGATTTCCAGTTTGCGTCACAGCACCGCTGTTCCCATGAAAAAGTACTTAAATACAGAGCCAGAAAGTTTGATTTGAGTTATTTTTCCCCATTTATTAGAGCTGGACATGCATCCTTGATCCCTAAAACGAAAGGTTAATGCAAGTTTTGCTTCAGACCACGTTTGCTTTTCTTAACATTTGTATCGTTAGTTATTCGACTCGTTTAAACCCAAAATATACATTTAAAAGTGTCTCTTCAGCTGCCGTTGACTCCTCTGCTGACGCAGCCATGTTCCCAAATCTTCTATGGCATGCAGAGAGACTTGGGATACGTTCGCTGGTGAAGATTCCAACAGTTGGATCCTTCGTTGCCATGGAAAAGAAAGAAAGAATTCTCCTCCGCATATGAAGGAGCCTAGTTGTGCCGCTGTGATGCGCTTTGGGGGACTTGGGGTGTACAAATTTTTCTTTCTTTCTTTTTTTTTTTT
Organism: Pygocentrus nattereri; assembly: GCF_015220715.1. Taxonomy (NCBI): domain Eukaryota; kingdom Metazoa; phylum Chordata; class Actinopteri; order Characiformes; family Serrasalmidae; genus Pygocentrus; species Pygocentrus nattereri. The sequence continues at coordinate 5,329,154 of NC_051234.1, read as the reverse complement.
TTTTCTTTACAAATTTTTCTACATCACTGTGTTTTCAGTGCATTTCATGAAGGGGGGGTGAATAACTTCTACTTAATAGCCATTATGAGAGTAAAGTATATAAATTTAGGGTCTCCAAATTTGCACAGTTTGCAAATAAAATGAATAAAATCATACATCAAAAGTAAATTACTATAAAACCCGTATTAATTACTACTTACCTAACTCTGCATAGCCTTTCTGTTTTAAATAAGTTGCACACAAAACAGCAGGCACTCTAAAATGTCCATCTGCTAGGCAACAAGTGCTTTGACACCATTACTATATGCAGGGCAAAGTCGGATTGGGAATGAGTTTCCTGTTCAGCTCTTTTGTCCCCAGTGCTTTATTGATGTCAAGAGCCATGGGAAACATTTTGCCAAATGCTGCTCCCTCGATTAACTGCCCAGCAAAGAGCTTGGAATAGCCCACATCTGCGTCTTCGAACAGGGGCAGAATCCTGGCCTCCACCATTCAAATAGTGCAACCACAGCCCAACAGGCTATAACAGACTGATAAAGCCAGCCGGTACCCAGCAACCTTCACCAAAACACACAGGTCTGAGTGGCGATATTATGAAAACAAGCTCCTCGCTGCCAATGGAAGAGCAAATTTACTGCAAACAATGTCTCTTGCCTGAATGATCCGAGCACCTGCACACCGCCATGGAGACAACAGCCAGCTGGGACTACCTGAGTTAAAGGAACAGATCACTCAAAAATGATGCCAGTGAATAAAAGCCAGCAGCTAGTGTTATGTAAATTATAGCCTGCAAATTGGTGGCTACCAGCTTCCATTCGGGCCTAGCCACATTAGCATGTTTGGTCTAGCTATTTCTTTTAAATCTTACCAAGCAAAACACGCTTGAAGGGGCACCTCCGGCCAAAATGAGGCATCTAACCATCATAATATTTGTTGTAAACATGCTTACTTGCATCCCAACACTGTGCCAAAGTGTGAGATATTCTAGTTCCAATTTCTAGCAAATCCCCTTTTTGACCTTGTATCTTGAAGGTTGGAGAGTCTTAAAAAACTAAAACTGCCCCCCCGCCCCCCCTTTTTTTGTACAGGGAAACATAGAAATAAGTCAGATAGCTAACATTTTTGTTAGGAGTCCAAATATCTTACTTACTGAAGACGTACAGCACTGTGTGAAAGTTTTAGGCATCTAAGCTAATATTTAATTTAGAATAAAGTCATATTCATAATTCAAATCAACATAAAAACTATGAAAAAAAAAACAAGAATTTCTTGGGTCCATATTTTACCTTGACACTTTCACAGCCGCCACAGAGACTTGTTAATATCATCAATTATATCATGAGCACAATTTACTGAAGCACTGATTCAAACCAGGAGCTGCTTTTTAACTACATATAATACTGGGCTTCCTCGAGGAGAGGCTTGGAAATGGGTAAACAAACACACAAACATCCAATATTAACACAATTCTCAGTGAATAAGCACAAACTACACAAATAAATAGATTTTGAAAATGTGTCTTGGGTGCTTAAGACTTTCACACAGTACTGTATATATGTCGTAAACGTCTTTAAACCAACATTACAACAGCGAAAATTAATTACTGAAATGACAGAAATTAGATGGAAAACAAGCTAAAGCTAGTTAGCATATTAAAAGGCTATCGTTACCTCCGTTTAGCTTCTTTTCTTTGAATGAAAGCATAAATAAGAAAACGTGTCCCCAGTGTCAATTTCTTATGCTGAAAAAAAGAAAGAATCACTGTTTTCTTTACGGTTCAGTTAGACTGAAAAGGCAACACGAATGCTAGCTTGTTTGGGCATTAGCCTGTAGCTTAATGGCTAAGCTAGTTGTATTCGCGGGATGTTGGGTATCTCAGCAAGAAAACACTGAGAACTGAAAACGATATATGATTATAAATGATACAAGATAAATGATATAAAACTGTAAAAAAAAATATGGTGATATAAAATGATATAAAACCATGAATTCTGTCAAACCAGTTAAACATAGGCTGTGCAAGACAACGCTAAACAAGACAAAGAGCATATTACACTCTAGTTCAAACTACAAACGATGCTTCAGTAAAACCCCAAAGTCTGTGTGACACACGATCATGAATAAAGATAAAGAAATGTCCATCCCATGGATAAAAACCTTAACAGCAGTCTTCCTGAAGCCTGAATTTTGAAGCAAACGTGTGATGATATTAGCTTAGTGTTTGCAGTGCTAGCAGCCTAAGTCACTTGCTGGCTATATTAGACTTAAAGCTCCAGTGCAAAACTTAAGCAAACTTTAGACACTAAACATGTTTTGGCTGCTTAAATACACTTTGGTGAAGGGAAAATGTGTGTAAATTACATTTTTAGCAAACTGGCATGCTACTTTTTCCACAGTGCTGCTGTGACTAGCTATCGTGATTAGCTTGTGAGCAAGAATCAAGCTGAGCGGAGATCAGACACAGCAGAGACGTCGCTGGTCCGTCCTGCAGCTTGTCTGGTAACCTCACACCCGTTCTCCACATCTAGCTCGAGTTTCTCCACCAGACATTATGAGACAATGAGTTAGCCAAACGTGCCTTCAGCTGACAGCTGCTTCAGAGATGGATCAATGAAGCTCAACAGCAGATATACAAGACTCAGGCTACCTGCACTTTAGACTTTGGATTTGTTCTATATTACTAATGTCACAATATATGCACACATTTTCTTCATATGGATACATATCACCAAGGCTTTAAGCATTAAGAGACCATGATCAAGAAACCAAATGCTAGAAATGCTACACTACAAACCTAGATCTAGTCTAGGCCATAATATCGCCTACAGTAGCGCTCAAAAGTTTAGAATTGCTGTTCAAAAGATTAACAATGTAAAATTAATTTAGTCCCACGAGAAAAATAAAAGCTAAGAAACTAAGGATTTTTACACATGTACAGAAAAAAAATGAACAAAACCATACAAAATTTAAAATGACAGAAAAAGCTGCACAACATAGAGAATTAATGTAACAGAATTCAAATCCAGAATATCATACTTAAAAGCAGATCAAGACAGACAACAAAAAAAATATTTAATAATATAAATATATAATAGCGATATAATAGTTATTTTATTCACTGCTTGTTCTCTGAATTCATAAAATATTGAGTAAAACTTCCAAAAATACCTTTTGGAAAACAGTCACATTTAAAACCACACTGTGCAAGTCATCAACATACATAAAATAATAAATATGACTAATAAGGCAAACCTTGGAAAACTAGTGTTATTTTATATCACTGTGGCTACATTAATAACGTCACATTAGTCAACAACACTACAGCCTAGTAGCTATTTATGCTAGTTGCTGTTTACAGGATCTCAAAAATTGGTCCAAAGCTGTCATTTTTTCAGATACATGCAGTTGTTCTGGAATGATGTACTCAGAAAATTGTGTCGTGATGTAATTTATCACAATAATGATAAGTCACATAGCACTGTGATATTGCAGATGGGCAATCATAAGATATCAGTACTGATCAACCGATCACAATATTCAATGACGCTGAGCAATGGCCAAACCCTAGAAGCCAACTCAAAATAATAACCCCCGGGATATCTGTATATCAGCAAGGTACTGGCTGAAATATTACAGTAATGTTGGCCAATGCTAGCAGTCAATTCACTATAGAAGACCAGTTAAGCACACAACATGGTAGTACCTTGCGCATCCCCATTTTCCAGAACATGTTTGCTCCATGTGAAGACCATCTACTGGCTCTGCTGGCATAGGTCAGATGGAGAGTACCCACGGCCTGTCCAGTGCTGTCCACCTGTTGATGTCGCTTGTCTCCGCCATTGTTCCTCCAGTACAGTTCACGACAACTAGCGCCATTAGCTCCAAAGACAACACCAGCTTTCTATAACCACCTGTAGCTCACATTCCTGGAGTCTATGCCTCCACCCCGCTGGTTCCCTTGCACAGAAACCTGCTCTCTTTTTAAATAAACTTTGTCTCTTTTCTTTATCTCTCTGCTCCCTTTCTCTTTGGTGCATGACGAGGCACCTGTTGAATATTTCATGTCATGAAGGATGATCTGGACTCTGGGTCAATGCCACCATTCGGCTCCTCAGCTGTTCCGGACAGAATGAAGTGGAGTCACTCATGACACCAATGCCTTTGACCCTCAGCTCTCCTGCTGTACAACTGAACAATACTATATATTTATAATAGGGGTGGGCGATATGACAAAATATTAGCATTACTGCGATATTTTATAGGACAACACACTTTTCTGTGTATATTATGGAAATAATCAACTTTTCAACACAGAATGACAGCATGCATGGTAAAAAAGACAGATTTGAACCAATTATAAATAGCCTAAGAACAAAAACACCAACCAGTTAAAAAGTACCTTCATAAACTGCAGTAAGTAGTAACTAACTGGAGGTCAGTCGATTTTGTCATTACCTCATTCTCAATTTATTTTGACTTTATATTTTCATTAGTAAGATTTTTCCTTCTGTGCATCACACACACGGGTTAAAAAAAAAAGTTTGGATCTCAAACGGAAAAAAAAAAAAAGAAAAACTTATCAATATTATATGGAAGAAAATATGGGAAGGCCAGTCTTTGACCATGAGTTCTCTTTGAATACTTTCAACACACCCACACTCATTAGATTCATCCCTAGGAGATCCAAAGCACAGCCCATGTTTCAAGATTTGCTTCTGCAGGGTGCACACAATTACACATTTCCACCAGAGAGGTCTCCAAATCCCTAAAACTTACATGGTGTAGCCCTAAACGAATTTGTTAGACCCTTTGTAAACAGTGTTGTATTTGTCGATTCCAACTTTAAATACTGTAATTTATCCAAAAAGCTAGGTCCATTTTCATGAGCAAGAAATTAACACCTTTTTTTAAACAGTGTACAAAGCCATACCATTTGTTTAGCTTTATAATACAAATGCCAGAAGCTATTTTGCCTGCATAGTTTGGATGTTCACACTCTAGTCAAGCTGCTCTACTGATGGCCTGACTGCCCTGCACTAGCGTCCATAGAGTGCACAGACACCTCTGCCTATAGGAGAAACAAAGGAACACTTTCATGCTAAACATATACAAAGACAAATCCTCTGAATGTGACCAAAAGGACCTCTAGGATAACCACTGAGGAACAACTGCACATTCCAAATGGATCAGGCAGTACATTGCAGGAGCACAAACACGAACACACAAAGGAACATTCACATACATAAATGCACAAAAAGTAACAAACATGCACACATAACACTAGGGCTGGGCGACAGGACCAAACAGCTTATCATTAAGTTTCCACACAAACCAATAATATTGTATTAACCTATGATATTGTAGTAAACTCTCAAAATGAATTCATATTACCAATACTGAAAAAATAACATATCAATTATTATTGTTATCGTTTTATCGCCCAGGCCTACATCACATATTACCACAAACACATGTAGACGACATGCACACCAACAGGCAGGGCTGAGTTTAAGTCCAGTCATTCAGCAAGTGAACCTGAATCAATATCTGACTCAATACAATGCTGTTTCAGATTAACTAGTGATCTGTCTTTACGCCCAACACCAATAACCTGAGGGTTAAAGGGGCTAGTGATCCATATGTTTAAGCCAGTACATTCATTGACCATCATACATACATATTGACCATCCATTGAGATTTATGGGGTGTATGTCTATATCGTTCTATAGGCTCCAGTAGTTTCAGGCAAACAGTGCTTTATTGATTGATATGATGTCAGTTGCCAAGTCAGTCTGTATTACTCTAATAAAGGTGACCAAATGACTATTGCGAGTGGTATTTTCACTAATACAATTCGGGTAACATCAACAGTGAATGACAGAGGTCAAATAATACATCGGTCAGGCCCTGCTATAGGCTATTAAGGTCTAAACTTTGGTGTTCAGTTGCTGATGACTGTAAAACCTCAAGAAGAGGGAGTTGAACCCCAGCCTGCTGTTATAAAGCGTGGGTGAAGAGGGAAGACCACTTACCAGACATGTCTGTCAGGCTCATTGCTCGCATAAACATGGTGCATTTCCGAACCCAGTGGGGTCCTGACACTTGGTACAAGAAAGGGAGAACAAAAGCCGTTTTAATGCCGGCTCAGAGTTCAAGTGTAAAGACACAAAGCCAACAGTAGGAGCTCCCGACCCCTCCAAACATACTCTAAATACAGATAGGAATGAAGCTGGGAGCTGGACGGTAAAACATCCTAGAAAAAAAAACACTGGATTATAATAATGATGGTGTAATCTACCAATTATTGAACACAAAGAATTTTTTTTAACTGTTTACAAAAATTGTAAACAAAAAATCCCTCAAATCAACCAGTCTCAGGCCAATCAGAAACGATTAGCATCCTAAATTTGCAAGTTTTGAAGAACTACTGAACTATGAGGACTAACTCAAATGTTGCCTAAAGTATTAGGCACCACAGACTCCCATTCTGTTTCAGCTATATCAGCATCAGAAACCCAGTGCAAAACTAGAAGACATTGAAGGGCTCCTTTTCACCTTTATGGACTTTAAGTCGTAATAGCAGGAAAAACATCGATGCTTTGTATACATTAAAATATATGTGTTGTTGCTTTGAATCAGAATCAGAACCACTTTATTTCACAAATTATCTTACGCATACAAGGTATCTATCTTGGTGAGCACACAGAATGTAAACAAGTATTAAATTCAGAGAAAAATTGTAAAACACAATACACAGAATAAAGAAAAAAGCTATGTGAAAGGAGCTAACAAGTTGTGGGGATATCTGTATATATGCAGGTCCAAGTAGACATATACTAAAAATATGCAATAAAAACAATTTTACAAAATATTACAGGACGATTTGAACATAAACATTTTACCTCTGTACAGTCGTGCAAGTAAGCATTATGTTGCATGTTATATACATATTTGTTGGTTTAAATTTAAAGTGCGAGGTGCCCACTGTGGTTAAAAAGTGCTACACCTCAGGGGGGGGGGGGGGTGGGGAGGGGGGTTGTTAGCATGTCCTGCTGTGCTGATTTTGATGGTCCTGAATTTTCTACCTTGGTGGAGCAGTTTTCAGTTTCAGAGAGAAGCGATCTTGTGTAATAATGTGTAATGCTGTCCTATCCATTTTTTTGCAATTACGCTGATGATCTTTGGGTTCTCAACAAAAAGAAAGAAACACTAGCTTGCCCTGGAATCTTTTAAATGCACCTTTACAGGATTATTGTGATTGCCAATTTATGCCATAACAAATATTAAAAGTCCTTCCTTTATCTTATTAATTATCCGATATAATTATTATAGTAACACAATGGAAAATACATTTTTAATCTTTATACTAAATATGTATAATTTTTTTCTTGTTAATATTTATTTCTGTGTTTTAATACTGACATATAAAACATGAGATGTTAACACAATAGGTGTAATTACAGGTATATTTTGTTTACCATCTTTTATGTTTGAATTGCTGTATTTGAACAATAATGTTGAATATATAATGTTAACTTGCTCCCAACCTGCACAACACTGACTAATTTTTAGACAGCTAATGTTAGCAGAGCTCAATGAGTAAAGGACAAGAGATCCGTGTCTTCAAAGTTATGCAAGTAATTTTTCAAGAAAAGCTTTTTGCCATTGTCATGTCCTCTCTGAAAATAAAAACTGCTCCATCAAAAACATTTTCCTGGGAAAATTAAGTAAATGACATAAAATAAAACAAAATGAATCCTCTACCGTCTCATTCGTAAAGATCACTAATGCTGTAATGCTTTCCTTACCACAACATGAAAAGGGGTCCATAGTGTCTTGGGATGTTGATTAAAGAGCAAAATTGTGTAAAGATTTAAGATTTAAGATTGTGACCCTTATTAGTCCCATAACGGGGAAATTTCACCTCCGCATTTAACCCATCCGTGCAGTGAAACACCACATACACACTAGTGAGCACACACACACACACACACACACACACACACACACACACACACACACACACACACACACACACACACACACTAGGGGGCAGTGAGCACACTTGCCCGGAGCGGTGGGCAGTTGGGGGTTAGGTGTCTTGCTCAAGGACACCTCAGTCATGTGCCGTCGGCTCTGGGGATCGAACTGGCGACCTTCCGGTCACGAGGCTGGATCCCTAACCTCCAGCCCATGACTGCCCCAATTGCTTCAGAAAACTATTCCTTTAAATGAACAATAACAAACCACACACACTTCATATTCCAAGATAAACTAGGATGTCTTTAGAAAGAACATAAAAATTTTAAATCAAGTAATCAAGTGTAATTGAGTAGTCATGGCAGCCCTACTGGGAACTGGTAAAACTCTCGCATTATACAACACCAGCATTGATAGGACTGAGTTAGATATGAATCATTCAGTATGTGTCACAGACTTTGAGTGAAACTGCCTCAGGGGGAAGAGGCTAAGAGGAAATGTTCACATATATGCAAACAGAGCTGAAAATATCACATTACTGGTGGGACCCCAAGCAAATAGAGAGTTTGGTGCCAACAGAGAGACAGTGCCTAACAGAAAACAAACTCATTTCGAGGATAAGCAATAATGATGGATATTAACAGATTTTAACATAACTTCTCAAGCAGTTAACATCACTTCACAAGCATCTACAAAGCATGCTACATTCTGCAAACAAGTGAAACTCATTTCTTTTAAGAATATGGAAAATGCTTGGACCCCTATGATTGCTACCTGCAATGTAATTTGTAGGCTGTCACTAAGCTCTAATAATGGTTACAGCACAAAAATCAACTAAATTAATTTAGACACAAGCAAAGCGATAGCCAAGTGTCTTGGTTGCAAATGATGACCATCACATATTAATTAATTATTTTTTGGAAGGTACTAAGGAAAGAAGTCTTTAGAAAAGTGCAAGTGAAAAAACACTTTCAGTAATGTTTAGTGCTGCAAGGTAAACTCTAAATATCTGTAGACTGATTGAACAATGACTGTGAGCTACTGCTGGACCTTGAGACCAAGAACGGTATATTCATCATTCAATACAGTGAATAGTGGCAAATAACGACGTGCAAAAATATAAAAATATAAATATAATATAAAATATAAAGTTTCATGAGCACAACGGGCGATAAATGCGCAGACAACCCCCCCCCCATAAAAATTATTTATTGATTTACTTTTTTTTTTTAATAAAATGCCTATATTTTATTCATCATTATAAAGAAATCGGAGACAGTTTCTCTACATTGAACCACCTTACATCTGAAAGACTTTGTTGTCATCTCAATTATTAAATTATGCAGAAATTATGAAAATTTGTGGATTTCCCCTTTTTGCTATGCGTAAAGATCAATACATTTATCTTTCTCTCGTTCACCCTCAGTGAAGGCATAAAGTTCAGCCGTTCCACAAAGGCAGTAACCTCATTGTTTTCATGCCATGCAAATTAGGAGAGCGTTCTCAAGGGCAAAATTAACTCCAGACGTTTGTATCACTCAAACAATGGCACACTGACCTCAATAGACTGACCTTTTCAGCTTATTTGGAAAGAGTCATCAGAATGTTGGGATGTTTTGAGCACATCTCTTCGAGGAAAATTGCTCAATTAAAGAAAAGGCAATAATGAAGTCAGCATTTCACTGATTTTTCAAAACGTCTGCATATCTCAATGGCAGAGATGTAAACAAAGCCATAGTGGTTTGAGGTGAAATGGATTGTTGTACAGAAACTTAACAGCTCAGGATTTCTTTACAGTGGCGATGACAGAAACCAGAGGTCTCCATGTCTACAGCACCAACATAGCCACTTTATATGTAAAGCTGATGATGGTAAACTAATGTTGAACTATAAAGCATTGTAAACAATGTCTTAATAAAGCCAATTTTTTTAAGGAAAAAAATATTTCAGGACCTCTCTGCTGTTCATGGATTTAAAAAGAAAAAAAAAAAAAAAAGCACATTTTAAGCCAAAACTTTAGCATAAGCCTATCAGAAAACCCTGGATGGGGCATCAGGCAACATATTCATAAACATTTTGTGTTAACTTTCTGTGAGGGCACTTTAAAGGCTTTACGACATCTGGTTCCTACCACTACCACTGTAAATGATCCCAAAACATCCTCTCTAAAACTAATTATTTCACTTCAGGCCACTCTAAATCACATTGCTCACATCTTAACCGTTTAATCATAGAAAAATCTCGAACAAAATAAATAAATAAATAAATAAATAATAATAATGCAATTGTCTCTTAAGGCTTGAACTGTAAATAGTCATTTACTGGGCAATTGCGATTGAAAACTTTTACTGTTATTTCTATGAACCAATGCGATTGTATGAGAAAGCACTCTAAACAATGGACTAATTAGAGCCCAACCAATCATTACAAGCCATTATACAGCAAACTGGACTAATAATCAGCCGTTCTGTTCGGCTAATGCATTGCAGTGCTGAAGTTCAACAGTTTGGAATGCAAGTTTAGCGTTATCAGACTTCTAGCATAAAGCTGGAACAGATAGTCTACACTTGTTTGGGATCGGGCGGGGGTGGGGGGGTAGTGGCTGGAATTCTCTGGTATGGGGAGTATCCTGCTACCATGGGAATGTGATGGCAAGACGGTGTTTTTGCAGCTAAGATTTCTGGCCTGTTGGAGAGCAGCGGCAAGCTCAGCTGTCTAAATAGGATTTTTACGCCAGACACTCCCTATTCAGCCCCGAGTCAAGGCCATGTATACAGTGTACTTCAAGCAGCATGTTCACACTGTGAAATGAAGTTATTACACCCTGCTTCACATCCACAGCGCTGTACACCAGTCTTATTCCCATACATTTGCACTACTGTTTGCACCACAACCCACACTTATGTATATAGCTTTGCCCTGTTTAATCTTATGTTGCAAGTATGTTGTGTATTTTTTGTAAATAATATATAAAATGACTGTACAGTATTATCCTTATGTTGCCTAAGTTAGATATACATTATTTTTATATTGCATAATACTAAAGAGATGCCAACAGCTGGAACCCACATTGCAGTCAACATACATGGCCAATAAATCTGGTTTCTGATTTCTACAAAATGATTCTACAAAAGTATTTAGCGTTTCTTCATACCAAAATGAAGTACTAAATAGCCCGAAAAATGAAAATGTGGTCTATTATACAGAGGCTGCTGAAGTTGAAGATGGTTGTCTTTCTAATCACTGTATTCCTATGCAATATTATTTGTGTTAAGCTATTTGAAACAGCTTATTTTAAAAGGGCACAACCCACAGACAAAAAACATTTCCACGGAATTTAAGTGTTTTAAGTTTTAACGTAATGTAAGCATTTAAACTCTGTTAAAAGTTACACTATCACAGTTCATACAGGGAAACTAAGTAGCAAAAATTGACCATTTTGACTTAATTATGTTTGCAACTATATATTCTTCTTCTTTTTATTATTCTTATACTTCTGCTGGATTTTTGCCACGTAGCACGCCCCGCAGTTTTCAAGACATCAATAACCCAATCAAATAACATTATTTTTGCCCTCACACAAGCCCTATTATTTCCTTTGCCCAACAGCCACCAAAATATATGTACTCACTCAGCTCTTATCCACAGCCACACTGACCTGTGCTCCTCTATGTGCCATTTTTTCATCCCTCTTTCCTCATACAGACACCCATTCATTTCCAAAAACACATAGCAACTGTATCAACGATTTAAGAAAGACCTTATGCACCATGGCAACTGCCTAGCAGGAGCAACCATTCTCTGTTTTCTTCAGGAAATGCCTGTTTCTACTTGCTTTTATGACGTCACAACAGCCAACTCATTTAAATACATAACGAAACAAAAGGGGGGTGGATAACAGAAACAAATGACTTATGACTTTTACGTTTACACAAATATATACTAAATGTCATAAGTGGACCTCATGGAAACAGAATAAAATGGAAAATAAAGTTTTAAAATGGGAACTGAATGTGTTACAGCTAACTTTAACCCTGGTGTTTCTCGTTATTGATATGTTAATCTATCATTTCCACTTGAAAAGCTACAGTTCAATTTGAAACGAGACTAGCCTACAAAACTCTAGTTCTCTCAATAAAAAAGTACTTGAAATTCATTTTAAAGTTGCTCTTAAAAGAAATTCTCAGAATTCTTATAGAAGACACAATGTTCACAGATTGCACACTGTAATAACTAATATAACATCACTGCCACCATAAAAAACTTTGTACATCTGGTTGAAAACATACTGATTGAAGCACGTTTTCATGTCAAATTCATCTTATCGTTACTTTTCCAACTGTTGCAAGATCTTGGGCTGCAGGCTTACTCACTACCACAATGTGAAAACATGCTTTAATATTCTAAAAATAGCCAAGAAAGATCGGTGGGTTGTCGTTTAAGCTAACTGGTATGTAGGCTTATCTGCTACGCAAGTGGACGTTGTGTCAATGCGCTCGTTAGGAGGTAGTTGTAGGAACAGAGAAATATCTTTTTAAAGTTTCTGAACTTAACTAACATCAGCGAGTCATTAGCCAAGTTAGCGAAAATCCACACCTCAGTCACATCCTTAACGAAAATGTCCTTGGCAACCCGCTCGCGTTCTCTTATTGCTCTTAGTGCTAAGAACTCAGGACACTGGCGAGGCATGCATTCATGTGTCATGAAAGTCTTGTTACACTGGGCATTCTCGGGTCAAATGGTCAACAGCTTCTTTGTTTTTGAAAATAAATTTCCATCCGTTCCTCCTGTTGTTGCTTCACTGAACCGAACAAGAGTACGTTAAAGTACTTTTTCATAGCACATACAACCCAAAGTTACTAGCACTGGCACCTGTGCAATGATATCTACACCTACCTGACTAGCTACGTAATGCTGAGCACTTGTGTTAGGTGACAAGCTCTCAGAAGCTGTGGGTTGCCATAGCAGCCATGTGGCGATGGTTACGACTGCAGGTCAGTCAGCTGTCATTTGGCTGTGGCATGATTGTGCCGATACAGAGAAGAGAGGCTTAATATAGCAGAGGCGTGCTGTCAAGGCCTCTAACATCATGTGTGCAGCATCTCTATAGTAACCAAGCAGGCTTTAGCCACAAGAGGCTGCAGGCAATCAAGCGTGTGTGCACGTACGCACGTGTGTATGCCTGAGCAACACACACACACACACACACTCACAATAAAGATTTCAGATTCCAAGGCAGACAAACGTTTTAGTGAACGTTGAAACCTTGGAGTAGTCTGCAGAACAAAAAAGCCTGATGCATATGCAATACATTGCATGGCCACATCTATATACACAGATCAGGCATAACATTATGACCACCTTGTTTCCACCTTGTTTCATTTACATTTACAGCATTTAGCAGACACTCTTATCCAGAGCGACTTACAAGAAGTGCTTTGTCAATCTAGAGAAAGTATCTTTGCTAGTTACCAATAGCTAAGAGAAAAAGACAGTCCTGGGCTCAGATACTGCTAGAAACAAAATGTCACTGCAGACACCAAGAGAAAAAGAAAGAGTTGAACGCAGAACTCTGAGCCATTCAATGCAATACAATAACAAACAATACCATACAATAAACTACAATACACAGTGAAGTACAATAAAAATAAGTGCAGCTTATAATTCAGTGCTCATTTAAGTGCTGTGTAAAGAGATGAGTCTTCAGTCTACGTTTGAAGACAGCAAGAGACTCTGCTGTTCAGACAGCCAGTGGGAGTTCATTCCACCATCTGGGTGCCAGTACAGAGAACGTTCTCGACGCTTGTCTTCCATGCACCTTGAAGGATGGCGGGTCAAGCTGAGCTGTACTCGAAGCTCGAGGGGCTCATGGTATAGTTCGAGATTTCACCATTGCTCATTTTCTATGTTCATTGTCCATTTTATCAGCTCCACTTACTGTTTAGATGCACTTTGTAGTTCTACAGTTACAGACTGTAGTCCCATCTGTTTCTCTGATACTTTGTTAGCCCCCTTTTACCCTGTTCTTCAGTGGTCAGGACCCCCATGGACCCTCACAGAGTAGGTATTATTTGGGTGGTGGATCATTCTCAACATTGCAGTAACACTGATGTGGTGGTAGTGTGTTAGTGTGTGTTGTGCTGGTCTGAGTGAATCAGACAGCAGTGCTCCTGGAGTTTTTAAACACCTTAGTATCACTGCTGGACTGCAAATAATCCATCAACCAAAAATATGTGGGCAGTGTCCTGTGACCAGTGATGAAGGACTGGAGGATGACCAACACAAACTGTGCAGCAGATGAACTACTGTCTATTACTTTACATCTACAATGTGGACTGACAAAGTAGGAGTGTCTAATAGAGTGGACAGTGAGTGGACATAGTGTTTAAAAACTCTAGCAGCACTGCTGTGTCTGATCTACTCGTACCAGCATAACACACACTAACACACCACCACGTCAGTGTTACTGCAGTGCCGAAAATGATCCACCACCCAAATAGTACCTGCTCTTTGAGGGTCCATGGGGGTCCTGACCACTGAAGAACAGGGTAAATGGGAGCTAACAAAGTATCAGAGAAACAGATGGACTACAGTCTGTAACTGTAGAACTACAAAGTGCAGCTATACAGTAAGTGGAGCTGATAAAGTGGACAATGAGCGTAAAAACAAGGAGGTGGGCACAATGTCATGCCTGATCGGTGTACAAACACCGAAATCTGCCAAAATTAAGGACAACCGGAGCTAAAAAGTGAAACCTGAAAAAAGATGACCAATTCAAAGCTGACAACCGGTAAAAACATAGTAAATGGTGCGATCAAATGCCATAAACTTTAAAAAATGTAAAAAAAAAATAAAAAAAGGAAAGAGTAAAAAAGGTTTTTATGTGGCATCAATTATATATAGACTATCAGTGTGTCTACATCCTGCACATACAATACATTTCTCAGTATGTAAAAGAGCAATGTAGTCTCGTCCATGCCTGTAGGTGTGGAGAAAAGTGGGTCACGCACATGCTACTGCTTCTCTCTCTCTCTCTCACACACACACACACACACACACACACACACACACACACACACTTCGGCATCCCTCTGCAGCCCTTTCCCTCAGCAGTCTCTAACTAACCCTGTCAGATCACCAGAGGAGAGTAGTGTTGACGTCTTCTACACACGGGACTGCTGCGTCATCTGACCTCCCAAGCCTCCTACTACTGCTCTGCTCTGCTTTCAGCACTGCTACAAAATATCGTGGCGTACAGTTCAGGGATTTTGAAGAACTTACATTAGGCAATGCACTGACGGCTCCTGATTCCAAACGTAGCCATTCAATTTACTCTTCACCATTAAAGTGCTTACTTTTTAATTGTAATCAAGGTCCACTTATGCAATTATGTCAGTCACAATTCATATTTACATCATCATTTTCCAACCTCTCTTCAACCCATATAACTAACTGGGCTGTTTTTGTTAACTTTAAGACTGCAATATGTAAATGAGCTCCATTCAGACCAGCTGTCCTGTATTGGGCCTCACTCAAAAAGCAGTCCAGGCTGAAACTCTGCTAATAACTTCAACACGAATTGGCAGAGCAGAAATGCTGAAGGGCGAACAGGTGCATATATACAAATGGGTTTTTGTGACATCACAAAAACAAGTAAATAAATGATTTTCATGTCGCTAACTGGGATGTGCACATGGCGTAACTCCTCTAGCAACTTATCTGGTGTAATAACACGGCTAATTAGGGGCATTTTGTTGCTGTCAGGGACACACTGGACCCCATTCAGACCTGTACTTAGTGCTTTTTAGTTATGCTAGGATCACCAAGGATGCATATAAATGCCTGGTGGGATTGGGCCTCCACCACCCAAAATCTTCTCAGGTGACACAGATTTGTTTCAGCCTTGTCGACAGACTTACGACTAAAAAAGTAAACTTTGGCCATCCAGCATGTCCTGGCTGATCAACTGCACTCAGAATAGAGAGAAAACTGTGTAAAAAGACAACACGGGTAGAGATGAGCTACATCACAGGCACTAAATGAACACTATACAGGCACATAAGCCCCCATCAACGCCATAAAATCTCTCTTAATCACACTGGAGTCTGCTATTATGATTATAGCTTTGCTCCCAGCAGGTGCCCCGAGTCTGACCCCAAAAACAAGACAAAAGGACAGCAGCCAAGTCACTCAAGCAGAAGAGGCACTGTCTATTGTTAATTGTCTTCCAGGAACAACGGCCCTCCTTCGGGTCTTAACTGGTGAGCGCCTTGTCTCTAAACTCACGCTAAGAAACCTGTGAGTGATCCTGAAATGTTACTCAGCAGCAGGTGTTAAATTTGGACCCTGCTCAGGGTTAGGCTGTCGGACCTGTTTCAGAAACAGTTTGATCAACTTATTCTAACATATTGGTGTGCAATATATCAACAGCTACTATAATGTGTGGTAAAAAAGGGGAAAATTTAATCATTATTATTTATTATTATTATTACTACTACTACTATCGAGTCCTCTATTAGAATGAAAGCTAACAATTACAACTGATAACTTGGCACCTCAATTATGCACTGGCCCACAATCACAATAATAATAATAAGCATTGTTATACAAAATACATTCCAGCATGTTACATGCTTTTCAGAGTGCACTGTTGATCTCCTCAGGACTTAAAATAGACTCCCTATCTGCATATTTGATTACAAGGACGGCATAATTAGTATCAATAATTAGTTTAATTGGATTTACTGCAGCACAGAATGTGAAATACTGAAGCCAAATTATTGGATTTATTTTTGGACAGCATTTTTTATGTATCTAATCTAATTTGCCACTTTTCTTCCCACTAATTCGTATTCGGTTACGCTTTCTAGTGAGGCCTCCCCAATCCCACAACACTACAAACACCACATGGGTCAAAGCTGGCACGAGCTTCCTCCAAATCACACAAAGTGCCACCGCATCTTTTCTCAACTGCTGCCGATGCAAGGTCATTGAACAGCTCAACGCGCCTGGAGGAGAGCGCTATGTACCAACTCTGTTACGCCAGCCAATGGATGCCTGTGATGGGGCCAATGCTTTGATGGTTGCATCACTCGGGACACCTAGTTTGAAATGTGAGGCTTTGTCTGTCATGATATTGGGTCTTATGCATCATGAAAAAGTCTTGTAATATTGCATTTCTGCCATTTCACCCAGCTCTAATATATAGTTATTAATCTTGAGGATCATTTCTTTTCTTGCTCCTTCATATACTGTTCGTCTTGCAGTATAAACAGAAACATCATACTGCTATTATACAACAATATTGTGCAAGACTCCTACCATTTTATATGTCTGTTAAAGACTTTGCTTTAGCTAGATCATGGCTGTGGACAAGTCAATACCCTCCCTTGTATTACAAAAACACAAAAAATTGGCATATAAACAACCAGTTTGGTGACCACCAGTTGACTTCAATGGTCTTTTTGAGCCAAATAGACGCACTGATTTGATTTAGTAAGACACAGTTTACACTGCTGAGAAAAACTCCTGTGTGTTCAGTGACCTCCCCCTAACCGCAATTGGTCAACTGCTCCACTAGACAGAGGCCTAATCGTGTTCCACATCCACATTCACGCTGTCTGAATTTGTCCAATTTGCAAACGGTGCCTTAAAATATTCATACGTTAGTTAAAGCAGTGGACTGTTAGTTATATCAGTGGATGGATTGTGAATTTTCTTGGCTGATTGGACGAATCTTTGCCTCCCTAAAGCTTAAACTCTGGGGGCTAAACATGGGAAAGGCCCTGAGAACCAGGCTGGGAGCCACCGAGTTTTATCACACTGTCATTTAAAAATGATGACAGATGACATATCACATATGTTCATTTAAAAATGATGACCATCATGTTGCTTGTAAGATGATGTCACCAAATCACACACATACTGAACAAACCTCAACCAACCTAGACTTGCAATTGTTTGTAGCAAAATATTCACCCCCATTCACTCCAGTTCACTGGGTTTGCCAGTTCTTTTTCTGGACATTCTAAAGACAACAGCCTAAATTACTATGCTGTGGTTGTTTTAGAATGATTTGTCAGTGCGCACTGGCCTTAAACTCACTTGCTTCATTTGAATGCCTAGACAGAGATTTTACTAAACAGTTTATAAGAATAAAAATAAAGGATTGTGCTTAATGGCATTTCTGCTCAAACAGGTACAGAGAATCAAATGTCACTAATGTTGGTACTGACTACTAACATTTGTGGTATTGTGACAGCTGAAGTCATGGCTATGGAAGGTTAGTCAAATGATCCATCTTTAGAGTTTTCATTTGTCTTGCATTGCATTTAATACATGGATTATAGCAGCTATCGTTATTGACACGGTGTCAATTGTTCAGTATTATCAGCCTAGAAATTCCATATCGCTGCATCTCTAGATCTGACTATGAATGAAAGCTGGCAGTCAGCTAGGAAAGAAACTCACGCGAACTCAATGGCTTCCCTTTATTATTAGCCCTAATGTAAGTGCTCAGTCAAGCCATCCTGTTATTAAGTTCCTCCCAATGTCTATTAACACATTTGCAGTTGTTGCACATGGGAGAGCCAAGTCAGCCTATAAACAGGTGTTTGGCAAAATGCTTTTCATTCCTTTTCAGGTTCTCAATCCGCAAACTTGCCCCTTCTCCCTGAAAGAGGGAGCAGGCAACAAGCATCCCCCACACAATACTCCCCCTTCTGATTCCTACCCTCAGGGGTGGGAGAATTGGTTCAAAGACGGTCTTGGGCCTTTTCATGCGCCAGAATGAAATGAATGGGATGAATGATACAGTGCAGGGAGAGGGAGCTGTGAATGCTGCAACGTGGGAGGACCGTGGGAGTATGGAAGAGGGGTAACAAGTGGATGAACTTGGAGTTCAACATGTATTGAAAGTGAATAAAATACCTCACACTCTGGATCAGAGCAGAGCTTGCCAATCCTAAAATCCTTAGGACAGAAAATCTAGAGCTGGATAACAGGGACAAAAAAACTAGTATTAAGATTATACTGGTGCACAGTGACTGTGCTTCACAATGCACTACAAAATCCACTGGTCAATCAATGCAACCTGGTTAAAACTGGCATGGCTTATTTGGAATAAAAAAGTATTTGTTAATAAAAAAAATTATGAACATCTTGCTTTTTCAAAACACACGCACATAAACTCATCCAAAACTCTATGGTGGGCGATACGGAACCAAGATACTGCGAAATAATTAGTCTAATTAAAATTTCTGACAATTATTCTGATATCTCCCTTCACTTTGAATGACAACCACTTTCAACAACCAAAGTAAACTTGAATTTTCATTGTGGAAAACAGTAGAAACAAAACAATGTATGTCTAAATCTATGTTAATGTTGCTTTCTGGCAAAAAAAAAAACTGCTAAATGCTGAGTCACGTCTGAATTTAAAGGTGGCTTTAATTCCTATTCGAACAGCTTTATGTTTGAGTTTTCCATTTTACCTTAAAGGGAGCAGCAGTTAAATTCTAGCCGCAGGCAAACATAACTGCGGCGCCATTTAACACGGAATGGGAAATTCCAATGAAAAGCCAAAGTCGAATTTCTCAAGTCATTTGTCTCATACACTCATGCCTCCGACCATGAGACACAGTTGGAATATACATAAATAATACAGTCACTCACACTTCAGCGCCAATTGAAGGCCTCATCAGAATGGTGACAATGTTAGGCTAGAGCTAACCCCAAAAGACTGGCTATTACTTTATGTCTACTGCCACAAAAGCAAAGTGGGCCACTTCATATACGATGGAACGTCCTTGGCTCAGAATATTTGCGGTTGGCACCATTTGTACCTTGTGTCGTCTGTGCTCATTTGTGGCATAACGGTACATTGGTACTGATGAAACTTACACCTGAGGAAGACTTTCAACCTGTATACCAATTTATCCGTCCATTACTGTGAGCTGGTAGAAGTAAAGAAACACTGTGATAAGTTAGAGAGCTAATTTGCACATTTAAGCCTTCTGCAATACCAGTACTGTGATACACTATGCAGGACTACACGAAATTATCCGAGGCAAGTATACTCCAGCACAGGACCCAGATCCCTTAACCTAGATAAAACCTACATATAACTTAGAAGTATTCACCCTTGCTCTGCTGGCTTTGGCTCCGAAAGTGCTTCCTCTTTCTCCATCACCTCCACACAGTTGTGTAAATTTTTTGCTTTGTCCTGCAGTCTCCCACTGGCCTTCGACCTTTCATGGAACAAAGCAGGCCTTGGCCTTCCCATTGAGCTATGGTTTCTCAAAGCCTCATAACCCCCCCTGCTCCCTCAGGCTGCCACTTCCCCAAACCTCTTCAAGAACCCACCCTTCCCCCACTTCTCTGAAGGCTCTCATTCACCAGTGGACTGCGACCCACTGCATATCCCTGAACTTCTCACGGCAACCTCTGTGATGCAACTCGCTGCCACCAAACAAAACCCTAGCCATCGCTGAAGGACTAGAATGGGGAACGGTAGCTGAGAGTGAGTCAGGAGGTTTCAGGGAAGGGGTGTGTGTGCGTGTGGGGGGGGTTGTAACAACCAAGCCCGTTGGGGTCGGATAATTGTGGGGTCAAATTTAGCATGGGCATTCCCGACGAGGGTCCCTTGGAAACTGTGCTCCCACAGTCGCGTGACCCACACCCCTCCAGCCCCACCCCTCGTGGTCCCCCCCAATGCTGAACACTCTGTCCTCCTTTCTATGGAGGAGCAGGAAAGACGAGGAATCACAGACAGCATACTAAACACTCCCTTCATCCCAGCTGGGGCGAAATGAGAAAGAGAGGGAGGAGGAAAAGGGAGGGAAATGGAGAGTGATGAAGAAACAATGGAGAGAACTGCAATACATCAGAGTTAAAGGTGTTCGCCAAGTCTGACAAGGTGAGAGTCTACAATTAAGTGACCAAGCAAGGGACGCAAAAGAAAGACGAGAGAGAAAGACAGAGTAGCTGTCTGACGTGGTTGGTGTAAAGGGTGGGGGTGGGGGGTGCACCAACGATGGTGGCCACTTGTGCTGGTAGAGCGTGATCTGGGCATGAGTTCAAAGCAGCTGTTTCTATAGGAGCGGCTCATGCTTAAAGCACTGCCTTGTATTTACCTGAAAGAAAAGAACAACTGCTGTCTCCCAATTCCATACCAATTCTGTATACTGTATATTCACAAGTTGACTCAACAAATCCTACATGGACAGATTCATTTGATTGAGTCGGGGCAAAGTCCACCTATGTAAATCTGTCTCTGGCAAACTGGGCAACAATTTGGAGTCATACAAGACCAAGATCCTTTCTACTAGACCTATAAACCCGAACCTTATAGCCATAAACATCTGAAATCAATGGTAAAAAAGTCATGCTCAAATAACAAAAATTTTATTACAGTGCTTATAAACTAACCTGGTGCGGCCAACTGCTACTTCAGCCACATAGTGAACCTTCATTCATATTTATAGTTCACAGTAAGCCATACTGTGTCATAAACCACATAAACAAGTCTGTGCAACCTTAATTAAGTCCTGGATGCAAGCTTGGGTGAGTTGAGAGACGTTTTGGGGATGTATTTACAAGAAAGATTTTGGGTTATATGTTAGCCTCCGGTAAAAAAACTACACAAGCAAAATTTGGATACGTGATCATCTACATCTACACGTAAGTGGGACATTTTTTATATTCGTTTTTTCTTTACTAAAAACGTCCAAAGCAAAATATTTTTCTTATAATTCATAGCCGTTCCAAAGTATTACACAAGGTCAGGGCTTGATTTGGATCATATTGCACCACAAGATAATCATCATCAGTTTTGCTAAGTACTAACTTGAAGATGTCCAAGAATGCGATGTAATGTTGTTCAGTATGACTCAATTCAACAAGCACAGGTATGCATTCACAACGCATTCAATGGCAACTAAATCAACTACTTAATACTCATAATATTGCATGATGTATAATAAAAGACAAGGAAGGAAAAGCACACTCCTTGTATATTAGCTAATGGCTAACACATTAGCCTTTGTCTAATGTACTGTTATAAGACATTGTAGTTTATAATGTTATATGCTCTAAGAACTGGATGTGGAAATATACATATCATAAGGGCTCTTGAAAAAGACATTCTTTAGGGTTCTTTAATAACGGCAATGGTTCTATATAGAACCATGAGCATTCAAAGAACCATCTGTATGCTAAAATGGTTCCTTGCATGGTGAAATGGTTCTCCTGTTTGGTGGAGAATGTGTTGTATATGATGTCGCACATGACATTTTTTTTTTAATTTATAAATCTAGCACCAAAAGGGGTTCTGCTATTGTTACAATGTCAACAGCAGCAGAACCCATTCTCATACTATATAGAACCACATCCAAAAGGTTCTATACAAAAGCACATACAAAACATTCTGGATCAAACTGAAGAACTATTTCATCATCCAAACAGAACCACTTACACAGAACCAAACGAGGAACTCAGAACACCTACTTGCTGAAATCTTTTCATAATTATAATGGGGGACGAACTTTTAGAACAGCACAAGCTCTAAATGTAAACGGTTCTAGTGCAGAAGAAACTGGCCGTGGGTTTGTGGGAAGTGTTGTCGTGGCAACACAGAGCTAAAGCGACAGACTATGCTAGAACGCAATCTAATTCAGAGGGTGTATACATTTCATCTTTTTTATAAGCTTGCTGTTGGCTTTACATGCGTTTGGCCTCTCAAGCCTTCAGGATATGAATCATAATTCGCTGCTCTGACTCACGCAATGACAACCGATCCACAAAAACTCGTTAAAATAAAAGAACAGCCAGCACTACAAAGAGAAAAGCGTAATCTCCTAAGCCTGGAGGAGAGTCCGATCTAAGAACAGTGGCCTACACCTTCCGCCCAGGCATTCACTGTGTGTTAGAGTCTGCCAGAAAGCATTCACCACCGTCTTAACTTTAGGTTTCTCTCCATTGTGCTGCTGAATTGCTCCACCATAAAGAAAAGCACTGTCTTGAATTTGAAATAAGTTTGTTGCTCCTTAGAATAAGAGTCATGATTGCATCTCAGTCGTGAAGTCATACTATTATCTGGAAGTCCAGGTCAGGTGTGTCCTCTCAGTATTTTTGAAGTCAAACTAAAACCAGAAATGGACCTTGTTAGTACATGTCCCTGATCATGCAATCTGATGCAAAAGTTTTGGCACCTGTGGTGAAATGACGGTTTACTTATTTCCAAAGTGAGAGCAAGTGAACACATCCTCTACAGAGAACACACTTCTGCACATTTTAATGCACAACTACTGGCCATATGTTGAATTTAACATATGGGGGGGTAATTCTTACAACTGCATTAATCACAAACCAGCATCTCATTTAAAAGGACAAAATGTCTGTTTTTCTCAGGATCTTCCAAAAAAAAACAGTTTTTTTTAATCCGCCTCTAAAACATCAGATTTTCTTTTTTTATTATTACATCACTGTGCACCACCAGGAGGGGAAAATATTAACCAATAATGTGTTTTAATTCAACTTTGCTGTTGCTGTCATTATACATAATCAATGGTACAGTATAACGAGGTATGTCCAAGCTATTATTTAGACAGGGGAGGTCAGGGTGGTCAATATGACTTTATTTACTGTTACCAAGATAAAAGTACGTCACAATATGCTTTCCTGACCAAACCATGTTTTTTTTCACCTGTTTTGATTATCAAATCATTTCATATACTTTCATAGCCCGCAAGAAAAAATTATTAAAAGATTGATTGCAGATTGAATTCAGGACCATCAGCCAACTGTGTTTGCACACTGTGGAATTAGACCTCCGCATTTAACCCATCCATGTAGTGAAACACCCACATGCATGCACACTAGTGGGCAGTGAGCACACTTGCCTGGAGCAGTGGGCAGCTCTATCCACAGCGCTCGGGAGCAACTGGGGGTTAGGTGTCTTGCTCAAGGGCACTTCAGCAGTTTCCAGTCACAGGGCTGGTTCCCTAACCTAAAAGATATTCCACTGAGGCCCAGCTTCTCTAGATCAGGGGATGCCCTGCAAGGATTGCGATTGGCTCCTGTCTCAGACCTTCCCCAAGGTTCAGGGTGGAGTGATACGCCCACTGCTAAATTCAATCTATATAAATAGATACATTCTAACACTCCACAGTTCAATACTTGTGATCACTCAGTTCTGCTTTTTAATTCTACAGATGCTTTATTTGAATACTCATTCGAGTAGTATATCTAGCTGAGTTTGGATGGGTATATATTGTCACCATATTGTACATGAAGGTGGCGACTGATTTAAGACTAAAATTCATCAGTAATTATTATTGACATTCAATTCAAAAAGCAAAAAGGTAATTTTTTTAAAACTTCAAATGTGAAAAAAAAAAAATAAATAAATAATGAACAAAAAACCTCTTTCGCCAGACTCCCTTAAATAATCATTAACAATAATAACAATAAAACTGAATGCCGGTGCAGTTGTGGATTTCCGGATGCAATGAATCATTGCCTAAAGAACTGTAATTGCACTGAATCACATTGAGGTCAGGGATTTACTGCCCTAGTGTATTCAAACAGCCACGCCCATCCCTAGCTCTCCCATGGGGCAGCAAACCACACTCTGTTAAAGACAGAGAGGGAGAAAGGAGAGATGAGGGTTGATGGGGCGTGAGGGTGGTTCATCGGCTAAATCTGCCCTGACTGTGACCCGAGGGAGCGCCTGAAGGCCCACACTCCCAGAGGCTGGTCCAGCGTGGCTGGGAAGGAGGTCAAATACGCAGCTGGGGCTCCTAACATAAACCCTAAACCTTAAAAACACAGCAGATACCCGATTTAGGGCCCTGTATTTTTCTCCCCCATCCCTGACTTAGTACTATTGAATTTAGTTTTGCATTAATTTAACTACAATTACCTAAATCACATTTGTGCACTTCCATGTTGATATTTGACCGCGATTCCGTATGTTCTCCACATAGTAGAAACCAGCTCACCAATATGTCTTATTTATAACATTAAAAGCATCATTAAATCCACAGATACAGCTGGAAACGTGTAGGTCTACTATCTACAGCACATATTCCTAAAGCACGGGTTGAATATCCCAGTAGAGGAAATTGGCCATTTGACATAATTAAATCTTATCAATGCAGCCACATTGCCCAATGTGATGAAGACTCATTACCATCATAAATTACTAGCATAATGTAATAAAGAATTTAACGATGATGAATCCTTTTCTGTACTTCTCTGCATATCCACTTTAAATCCTGAGTGATCAAGCACCCTTAACAGCGGGTAGTGAGGCAAAACAATTAGGATAGTGTTCTACTTTCCAGATATTAGACTACAGCATTGCTCAATGTTGTGTTTTCCTTGTTCCAACACACCTGATTCAACTTGTCAATGTACTACCAAATCCACTGGGTCTGGAAGAGAATAATGTTGCAATACGTTGCAGACTCTGCCCTTTTTCGCTGAACGTTTATTTCAGCCCCTTTTCTCAGAAGTGTGGATCCTCTGAAAGGATGCAATGATTTGATCAACATCAAACTAATTGTGGAGAATACTAACCAGGGTGCTGCAAAGCTGAGGTGTCTGGGACTGTTTTTCCTGACAATAGTGTCTGAGGTGGTGTCCACTGACAGGGACATAAGCTGCTCAAATGATTACAAAGTGAAACAAACCAGCTCCCTTTTGAAAAATCTTGGAAACGACTGTTTAACATAAATGCCCGCTGGCAGGAATGTGTTAATGAACTTATTACATTTTACTCTACAAATGTCCAAGTACTTTTTGGAGGCCAGTGTAGGTAAAAGTGTTCATGGTTGTGATGTATTCAAAACAGCCTGCTTAGTTTGCATATATGGACTGTACTCAATGGGGAGTGAGTGGTGCATTCAACTTTAACAATGTTTACCCAGCACAACAAACAAAGCATTCCAGTTTTCCATGATTCAGGCCCTTTAAAAGTTCATACGCTGCTCATGCTTGACTGTTCCATCTGTTCTCCAGAAGAGACATGAGAGACATCGTTTTGGGCACGCCCAGGATCCAGTTTCCCCTAAAGCATCCTAGCTTTCGTGTCATCTTAAGCGTCAAGGGCAGCGTTCAAAGCGATGGTCTGGAGTCTCAGGATGATCTTTGTGATACGGAGCTTTTGGGGGAACTCGGCCTAGATTGTGACAAATAACAGTTATGAAACAGGCATTAAGGGAGTCCCAGCACCTTTAGGACCTGATATACAGCCAACAACCTCCACATAGCGTGTAACAAGACAGAGTGGCCTTGTCTTGGTTGTGGGCATCTGCTGGAGCAAACAGCCTTTTTTGGTTTACAGGAGGAGGAAAAAAGAAATCAGGAGAAAATGGCTTTGGAGCACACGACCATGCTAGTAAACAGGAAGCAGGAGAGATAAAAAAGATAGCGATGAAGGCCGGGGGGCACACTGCAGCCCCATGCACTTGCACTCACTCATTTCGCCTCTCTCACTTCATTTAGCATTCGGGGTCCTTTATATAATTGCAACAATCCAAGCCGTGACGGACGTTGAAGAGGAGGTGGTTACGTAACATCTGTTTCAGTCATGAGCACCATGTTTTCTAAGGTTATGTGCCTGTGAGATATCTCCTCTAATTAGCATATTGACGGACTTCTTTTTTCAATTCGCCTTTTCTTCAGGGCAGAATATAGACGCCTCAACGTAACTGTTCCCATATAAAGGCACAGGGGCCTACCAGATTTGAGCTGAAGTCATAATTTGCAGCTGAGGCCACAGTTGTGACTGGGCCCCAATTAGCTTAATAGTCAAGAGTCGGCCTTAGAAACACAACCCACCAATGCACAATGGTAAATTAGCTCTTAAACAGCTAAATTAAACAAAGAAATGGAGTATTTTTAAAAGAATTAACAGAAAATGACCATTTTTTAATACAGCGACAGAGTAGGCCCACGTCAAATGGGGCTATGTTAAGCACACAAAGATTAATAGGGTACTTAACAAAGCATTAGAGTCAGGGCCATATTGATCCTCACTCAAATGACTGCCAAATTCAAGAAAACGGAGCCAACACACTCAAAATAGCCTCGTGCCTCGTTGACAGACGGAACTCAGGACAGCTTACAGACCCACATGGCCAGCCTCACCTCTTGCTCAAAAAGAACTATGATGCTGGGCCAGTAATTAAACACCTTGATCACCCACTGCAGCCGCTATGATGGCACATAAGTGATCCTTAGGAAGCCTGACGGAAATTAACAATGCCAGCAGGTACCAGAGTTAAAGAGTACGGGCAGTAAACTCCTGGTACAAGTTGAATGAACAAATCTACCTAAAGCAGCATCACCTCAACTGCCTCAAGGTTTAAAACAATCTATATTTAAAAAGGTGTAGAATCTCATCATTTATTACACATGTAGACACTAACAAGCTGTTGAAGGAAGAAGATGAATTGTTTATGTTTCCCTTACCTTGTATTTTATGTTCTGTTGCCGTCTGTGTACTTATTTACTCTTACTGGTCTGGCTCACCTGCCTCGAGATAACCTAAGGCTGGCTTTACACTGTGAAACTTTCATGCAACTAGCCTACAAGTTGCATGCAACATGGGTTTTGTGCAATGTGACAGAACTATATGCAACACACACACACACACACACACACACACACCCCATCTGAACTGCTTATCCTTCTGGGCCATGGGGGTGCTGGAGCCTATCCCAGCAGTGATTGGGCGGAAGGCAGGACACCCAGTCCATCGCAAGGCTGCATGCAACTCATTAAATGAATGTGTTTGACAAAGTAGCAGCTTTTATTATTGAAACACTGTATCGTTCTCACTATATGGAGTCATCTGCAAGGTGTAGTTTACACAATAACAGCAGGCTAAGAAAGAATAAGTGGCAGCGCAAGCAGCCATTTAAACAGCTGTTTGCATTGGCTGGTGTGTTAGGGCACCTGGTTCCAGCAACATTAGCTCTGAGAAACTCAGGATGTTGTCCTGGCTGAGGAACCAGACAAAATTAATACCATCAACCATCAATAAAGTGAGATGAGAAGGTCTCTCTTTTTTGTCCCACAATCCACCTTCTGTTTTATTCACTTGTTTGTTTACTCGCTGCAATCAGCCATTTGAAATGGCACGGTCCAAGCGACATCGTTCTGATCAGCTGTTTCACAAAACTACTTCCATCAGATTGAGATGCTTGTAACTGTTGCACCCAAGACTGAAATTAGTTGCAGGATGCTTTAAATTATACAACTAATGCAATTCAGTTTTATGTAGGATTCAAGCATTTAAAGTTTGGTTAAAGTTTGAGAAGTATGAGAAGACTAGGGTGCGATGTCTTGCGATTTTACGACATACGTAACATGCCAACCAAGTGTCCAGTGCATATATACATACCTGTAAATTTCATGATGAATGGACAAAAAGAAACGGCCCAAAACTACTTGGAAAACGTTTGGTTCCACTGACTTACACTAAAAGTAAAGTAGGTTCTTCCCTTCTCCTGTAAAGTTACTATTTTGGAGATACAAGGTTTTCTACAGACAACAGCGATATATATCAAAGCCTAGATGTGAACGTTAGTGGGCGAGCAGTAGCTGTAGATTCAGTTGCATCCAACTTTTTGGAAAATAAAAAGCTGTAAGGGTGTGTAGCTTATGGAAACAGACAATTTACTGAATGACGGGAAAAAAGTTTCTGTTCACACAGAAACGTTTTTTAGTAATACCTTAAATATCTCATAGATGAAAATAAAAACGAAAGTGTCAAACATCTTGATGAAACAACTTTATGCATGAACCCAGCCAACAGGATGCGTCTACCAAATCAGGAAACCAATGGTGTCTGCACAATGTGTCTACAGCTCAATGCATACAAATGGTCATCAACCACCTAAATGCTAATCTGTCCAAGTTGAACCTTAGTAATGTTTTGCAAAACATTGGTATAATGATGTATAGCATACTGACTTTCTGATTTAAGAAAAACAAAAGAAAAAACGTTACTTGTATAAATATTGACTTGGCGAGACTACATATTCATTCCTTGGTACACCTACATGCTGCCAACTGAAGAGGGAGGATGCGCTCATGCTTGCTTAAGTTACTGGTACAAGAAGACTGGGCAAACATCTTAACCTCAACTATTACAACAGACACCAACACAGTGATTAGTATAAAACATCTAATACTACCAACACAGAACGTGCCATACTGTTCAAAATTAGCCCAACAAAATAAAATAAAGGTTCAAAAGGTGACAGGACAGCTTGGTCAGTATCTGGTTTCCCCTAAAGTGAGAACACAATAAATGTTAAGATCATTTTAACTACCTGAGAGTGTTTAAAGTGACAGCTGTTCTAATGTTTGTTGTGTTTTGAGGAAGCTCACAGCAACAGAGAGACTAATTACTGGGGTTTGAAAGGCAGCAGCTAACGACCACAACTGAAACCTTTGTTGTACAACGCTTGCAGTACGCAAGTTTGAATTTCAGAAGAGGAGAACAAGCATAGACACCAATCCAAACTGGGCCATTATCAGCAGAAAATGCTGGATTTGTAATCAGAGGGGAAAAAAAGAATTTCTTCCAATCCAATCGTGTAACAAACCTAACGTGAAATGGCACAGAGTCACACTGTGTTTGAGTCGTCTGAGCATGACCGACAACGTTTAGATGCTGATCTTAAGTGAAATGCTTCAATTAAACGTAGCTCATGTTACAGCTTAGTGGTTTTTGAATAAATATATTAAATCGGTATCAGTATCTCCACCATCACCAGCTCTGTAAAACTCTTTCACCAATCTGCAAAGTGCACATGGGGCCTTGACAACAACATGGTAGGCATCGGTCCGAGGACCACTTGCAGGCTTTGTTCGCTTAGTGAGCACTCCTGGACTAGCTGAGCCTTTCCCACGAAAAACGTGCCGCATGCTTGACCGGACTGAGTGGGTTTGTCATTTAGGCCGATTCATATCCAGTGGAACCGGCTGCTCTGCCGTTCCTGTGCAAACCATTCCCAGA
The DNA here is from genome assembly GCF_015220715.1 of Pygocentrus nattereri. Classification (NCBI taxonomy): domain Eukaryota; kingdom Metazoa; phylum Chordata; class Actinopteri; order Characiformes; family Serrasalmidae; genus Pygocentrus; species Pygocentrus nattereri. Next base: position 5,299,141 of record NC_051234.1, on the reverse strand, counting down.
GCAAACACTCGTGCCCTCTTGGACCCTTTCCCAGAACATCCGCCTACCTGCTCAAAACGATCCCGATCGCAAACGGCCTGTGGGGTAACTGTCAGGTAGAGTAATGCTTAGATCCTTGACACCATGTTTTGCTTTGGTGGAGCACAAGAAGAAGTCGCTCCTTAAAACCAACCAAGGACACCAGAGCACTCATTTACTAGAACACCAACCTTAAAGCTCGGGGAGATTTACGGAGTGGCTGGTGCCTTTGTTACTACTACAGATGGTTGCTCTTATTATCAGAGCATCGTAAACAATGGGCGTGGGTGGTGGGCAAGGGAAGTGGGCGCAGAGTTCATCAAACCTGTATGAAGGTGCCAAAAGCTCTTGCAAACAGCCAAAGGAATCAACTTTCCTTATGATCAATAGGATCGTCTACATTACTCTGATACTATAGTCACTATAGGGAACTGCACATGTCCTATAGATCACTAGAACACTGCCAAAGCAAACTATTATAGACGCCAGAAGTACAGAAGATTATAGAAGTGCGTGTAAAACACTTTATGTAGATATTTTATGCAATGGTCCATCATCTGGAGAAGCCAGTCAGCGAACAATGCACGCACACACACAAACACACACACACAGCTCGTGTATGTGTGTGAAGGGAGGGGCACAAACCGGAGATCATTGCCTGGGGTTCATTGCCTTCATCATCCCATAAGGACAATAGCGTTTTGTCAAATGCCCACTGACAGCCACAGTCGAAGGAACTGATCGCGTCCCTGTGTAGCATAGCAAATCCCAGCCAAGCCAGTCTGGAAAAGCCTCTGACAGCAGCAGCCAACCAAGCCTGACTTACTTGGGCTAAAAATCAAGTTGAAGGCAACACCAAACGCCAACATCAACCCACCATTCTCCGTTGAGGTGCACACTCAGACACTCGGATTCACCAAAATCGTGGCGAAGATGGCTGGCTTACATGAACTTACCACCATTCCGAGATCCAGGTCCAGATCAGGGGGCTGGGGTCTGAGCAGGACCTCCGTTTTCAAATCCGATTCGCAGGGTTTGCTTTTGGCCGAGGCTCCTCGATTTGCTGCTCGAGCTCCTTCTTCTTTGGCCCGCCACATCAATCGACCTCCCCCCTTAACTTACATGATGATGAGCGGGGGAACTTGCGGCCGCGCGCTCATCTCCGCGACAAGACTGAGACTGAGCAGCGAGTGCTCTTCAGAAAAGCGCCGTGGAGAAGAGCGGAGAAGAGAGGAGGAGAAGAGAGGGGAGGAGGGAAGCAGGAGGAGGAGGAGGCGGTTCGAGACCAGACGCTGGTTCGAGGGTTCAAGGCAGCATGATCATGATGATGATTATGATGATCAGGTCCTGGTCCTAGTCTGATCTTTTCCCCCAAAGCAAAACACAGCCCCGCTGTGCGCCTCTCCACGCTCCAGCCCGATGCCTCAGCCCATGTGTGCTGCTCAGCGAGCGTTCACATCTTCGCCATGTACACGCCTGAGCCAATGAGGGGCAATCAGGGGCAGGGTTGCCAGATTGCGTCTATGGTTTCCAGCCAGAACATTTCCAAAACCCACCAGAATGCAAGAAAGCCCCACCTCCAAATGTCGTTTTAATCACAACACGGAATAATACAGCAATTAACCAACACGGCACCAATAACCGAGTTCGTTATGATGACAGTTCGCCTTCCTGTCGCTAGATGGCGCTGTCGATATTTACCAAATGTGTTTATTGTATCGCTGCTACGACAAACTCTTCGTATACTTTTTTCGCATCCTTGTCGTCATCTAAACGCCCCCATAAACAATCAACATTGAATAATTATTAAGTTACTTGATTTGTAGATAGTAAACGCTGACCGTTATGTCAGTTTAACATGTTTAAAGAGTATTAAATATTTTGATGCGTTACAAATGATAGTACCCATGAAGCCATGCAGCGAATGAACAGCAGTGATATTGCTGGTATTGCATTCCTCATGCACATGTTTAAAACTGTTTATAGACTCTACTGACAGTTCACGGCCGTTATCATTCCCAATACTGGCCGTTATCATTCCCAATACTACTGAACTGCCTACAGTCCGGATTATCCGGACAACCGGACAACATATTACAGAACACGCAGCCACACATGGCCTATCGTAACATCATCTGTAACATTAAGCAACTGAATTTAATACTATGTATGTGTATTTTTTTTTATATGTAAATTTTGTCCAGTCAAGAGCTTTCCTCCCCACGAAATCCAACCCAAATCCGCCCAACTAGGAGTAAAACCGCCCAATCTGGCAACACTGATCTGGGGCTTCTATGGCGGGCCCCCAAATAGTCTTATGCGGGGGGGCGGGGACATGAGCTAACCCTCTCGCAGTGAACAGGAACAGCACACGGGTACAAACACGACACACACATTAAAATAAGTACTTCAGAACCGACACTTTTGGATGGCAGACACTTATCGCTGGCTTTGGTTTGATAACTCCAAACATTCCCCAACAAACCCCCCCCCGCTTTTCCAGAGTGTGCTGCTCCACTGAAGAGCCCGGGCGGACAAAAGAGACAGAGGCGCGCGCCTCTCCAGCACGAGGCGGAGGCATTGGAATAGTGATGGGAAAATTGATTCGGTTCCACGAACCGATTCATTCGAGCGAATATTCACTCATTCGCGAGTGAAGTCGACTGTATTCATATCTCCTCCGCACCCCTTTCACAGTAAAATAAGTTTGCAGCTTCGGTCTGTTTTGGAGGTTTTTGATTCAATTAGATTTTCTTTTCAATGTATTGCTTCCGATGAATTCAGACTTTGAATTCAACCATTCGTGGGCTGGAGGTTAGGGAAAACCGGAAAACCGGAAGGTCACTGGTTCGATCCCCAGAGCTGACAGTCTGTGACTGAGGTGTCCTTGAGCAAGACACCTAACCCCCAACTGCTCCCTGGGTGCTGCGGACAGTGTGTGTGGTGTTTCACTGCACGGATGGGTTAAATGCAGAGGTGAAATTTCCCCGTTGTGGGTCTAATAAGGGTCATTTTGTTAGTAATGTCCAGCATCGTAAACAGTAATGTTGTAAGCTTTTAAGACATTAGTGTAAGATTTAAACCAAGATTTCTTGCCAAAATCAAAAAGCCTAGTTGTAATACAATAACAGAAGTAGTCCTACATATACGGAAGTGTAAATGCTAACACACACACATCAAAACTTCCCCTTTCAATGGCAACAACATTCTACGAATCAATACTGCAAAGAATAACATACAGATCTGAAAAATCTCAGTACAGATATAAATGGGGGCAGTCGTTGGCTGGAGGTTAGGGAACTGGCCCTGTGACCGGAAGGTTGCCGGGTCCCTAGCGCTGACAGCACATAATCTGAGGTGTCCTTGAGCAAGACACCTAACCCCCAATGGCTAGCGGGGGCCATGGATAGGGCTGCCCACTGCTCCGGGCAAGTGTGCTCACTGCCATGTGGTGTGTGTGTGGCTTTTCACTTCACAGATGGGTTAAATGCAGAGGTGGAATTTCCCCGTTTGTGGGATTAAAAAAAAAGTATCACTTAAATGTATTTATTTTTTTCCATAGTCTTCTGTAGACATTTAAGAGCTATTTGTTCATGTAATGTTCACATCTGCAAAAGACTGTCCAAGTATCTGAGCTACTTTGAGCCCCATGGTCCCTCTGAGACCCTTAGCAGTCAAAAGCCCCTAGGGAGTGCCCACAATAGCCTGGTCAGTAATCCATAACCCATCCCTAGACATTGCTTAAGGTTCCCATATGTTCAGAAATTATTTGCTGGAATGTGACAGTGTAAGGTTGCACCTTTGATTTTCTGAGCTTAAAGGGGGATTCCACCTGTTTTTCAAAATTGCTGTATAATTCAGGGGTTCAGATGTAAACAAAGTCATCCAGAGTGGTTTGATGTAAAACGGTTGTAGAGAAACATAAGATGTCCTTACAGTCGTGGTGATAGGAACCAGGAGTCCTCTTATTAACAGCCATCTTATTTACAATCCAAAAAAATGAGGTTTTTAAAGATATTTAAAATATCTTTGATCAAAATATGTTTTAGACGAAAAACAGTCGAAAAACTACTGTAAAACAAAGTCTTGGACATCAGGCGGTGTACTCCTAACCATTTCAGGTAGTACTTTTCTGTGAGGGAGCTTTAAATGGCATTAAACTCCTCAGACGTCTGGTTCCTATCACCACTGTAAACAATTCTGACTCGTCTAGAGTCTGAGTTCCTCTAGAACGGAGCATTTCACACCAAACAACTCTGAATAACTTGGTTTAAATCTCAAACATTTCATTAGGAAGAAAATCTGAAAACTGCCTAATAATCATTCCGTAACGTCGGCGTGTATTTTACAGTTTGCTAGGACTTTCGTTTTATCGAAAAGAATCGGTTCAAAGGAGCCGATTCGTTCTTTACTGTTATAGAACGCAGATGTGCAGCAACGCCACCCATATCACAGAGGCGGGTCTGCTGAAGACCAACTGAACTAGTTTTACGTCCACGTTTGATGAATCTTGTGTTATCCAGACAACCACCTTCAAATCTTATGCTTGTAGTTTTCTGAGTTTTCTATAAGCGCAGACAGTTTAACGTTTCTGACTGTTGCTGACGTCAACAGGGTAAGTTAGCCAGTTAGCCGTAACGCTACTTTGCTTACCTTAGCTTTCTGAGAGGTGGTTAGTTTAGCTGGCGTTAAGGTCAGTACAAGAAACTCATTTTTAGTAACCCCATTATTTCACGCCGTTTCCATGGGTGTTGTCGTGTTTCGCTCAAGTTAAAGTACTTTTTTTAGAGTTAGAGTCACCTTTACTCGAAAAAATCTGAAATGCCACCAGATTTTGTTAGTTGAACATCGACTGAGAGACTTTACTGAGGTACATAACCGGGTAGAAAGCGTCTTAAGCCATTAAAACTACAAATGCAAGTCATATAAATAGAAAAACTACACGTAGAGTGATAAAGAGATGCAGGCGTCGGTGTGTGGCGAAATAAAAAGGAACCCAAACCAGTTAAACCGAGAAAGACATTTTAAACAGCAAGCAATAAACGAGGCTTCCTGTTCACCAGCTTTTTGTTCAGATTTTCCCGTTCCACCTTAAATGGTGCAGCAGTTAATTTTACATTTGGGCGCCCGAGGCATTTAAGGTGGAACGGGAAAATTCGAATAAGCAGCTGGCTCTATCTTCGTTGTTAAGTAAAAGCCTACCAGTCCGGGTCCGCCGCATCCTAAACACGATGAAGGGCTTTCAGTCCAGTCAGGAAAGAGGGTCCGTGGCTACATGTTGAAGCAGAAACGTACTGTCTCTCTGAAATTAGGAAATGATGCTTTGTAAAAGGAGACCTTCTGCATAAGGCATGCCAGACGGGGAACCAAACATCTGAGTGGTTTACCACTCACAAATATGTCATTTTCATTACATCAGCCTTCATATATATGTATATGTTCAGCAAATCATTATACTTGCTAAAAGATGTATCTTTGTTGCTAAGAACTGTTGGCTTCTCTGGTGTGAGAAACATTAAAATCAAATGTTCAAACGCCACCTTGTGGACAGATTTGGTGTCCTGAACATTGACTATTCTCACCACCATTCAAGCCTGTCCAGCTCTAGAGCTTCTGTGGAACATCAGATGTACAACTCAAGGTGATACTTGAACAAGTTAATGCTCACATTTATTGGGAAGCTCCTCCGACTATTTCAATGGTTGTGATCGGAACTGAGGGCTCACCCTGTCAACACCAGTACAACTGTTTTATTTACAGGTGTCTTCTGAGCTTTTATATGTATATTCTATTGGATTCGGATCCAGTGGCTGGAATTGCCTCCAGAGAACACAAAACTCATTGTCATGTTCATTAAACCACTTTGAGACATTTCTTTCTTTGTGACATGTTGCTTTATCCTGGTGGACGTAGCCATTAGATGGTGGTAAATTGTGGCCATGACCGGATGTACATGGTCAGCACCTCAAATCGGCTGTGGCATTCAAGAGATGAGTTATTGGTATCAATAAGCCCAAAGTGTGACAAGAAAACATTCCTCACACCATTACCCCACCTCCATCAGCCTGGACTGTTTACACCATGGATTCATGTGCCACATTCTGACCATACGGGTTACTTACCTCTGCGGAAAGACTAAGCCTACATTTTTCAGTCTTCAACCGTCCAGTTTTGATGAGCCTGAGCCCCAATGCAGCCTCAGCTTCCTGTTCTTGGCTGACAGAAGTGGAACCCGAAGGGACCTTCTGCTAGCCCACTCACCTCAAAATATCTTATGCATTCTGAAATGCTTTTCTGCTCACTAAAATTGTAGAGCGGTAATGCGAGTTACCATAGCCTGTCATCTTGAACCAGTCTGGCCGTTGACCTCTTTCATCAGCAGGGCGTTTCGGCCCTCAGAACTGCCACTCACTGGATGTTTTTTCTTTATTGCATTATTCCGCGAAAGCTCTAGAGAATGTTGTGTGCCAAAATCCTACAAGATCAGCAGTTACAGAAACACTCAAACAACGTGTTTTTATATTTGTATTTCCGGTAAGTGTAAAAACAACATGGGTTTACATTGCAGGACTATTTTGTCTTAGAGCATCTGGCATGTATGTCCACCATACTTTTTTTTTTTTTTAAAGTACTGTTTAAGTCAAAACTATCATAAAACAGTACCTCATACAACATTCATTACCATTACATGAAAACGTTTTGTGAGGTACCTTTCTGGGACATTAAAAGGCTTCAGTTCTGATTCTGCAGGTTTCTCTAGAATGGAGCAATTCAAATTCAGAACCAACCTAACAGACTTTTTCCCCCTCTAAACAATGATGTGTATGGAGAGCTCCTTTGATGACTGGGTTAACTGGTGCAGGGAACACTTGGCTCAATGAAACCTCACAGGCCAACATGTAAAATACAGTTTTGAGTTTATTGAAAATTTTGCATTATTGTTAACCTGCTTTTTCTAACAGTAAAAAACAGAACACAATGGTTTCTGGTAATGAGATGAGCAAGAACGGGGACAAAATAATAAAACACGCAATTTAATCATTCTATGTATATCGACAAACTGTTCTTGCATTCCCGTTTCAGTCAACAGAAAGTAATTTGCAGGACTTGCAACACACAAAAGGACGATGCATCAGTGCATTTTAATGGGCCAGGCTGGAGACTGATGAAATGCTGTAGCCACATGGGCAATGCCAAAACCTGTCAGTGTTTTAACTGATTAAAAAGTGTTACTGATCCTCTCCTCTCTCCTGACACAGAAACTGCCAACATGGCTGTTATTGTAACATCAAAAGTCCTTTATTCCTTACACACATGAGGTCGTGTCTGTGTGTAGCAGGAGATGGAAGTAAACACTCACTCACACTCATACCACACATATTCAGTTCAGACTCCTAGAGATTATCTAAGCCCAAGCTTCTTCTTCTCCTTCTGCTTCTTGCGTACAACCTCCATGTTCCTGTCTTTCCATGTGCTCTTTCGCAATTTAATGGGTCTGCTGCCCACATATTTTCCTGGGAAAAAAAAACCCAAAACAAAACATATCACTGTTTACCTAAAGGCAGATCCTTTCATAGTAATTACATGCAAACATAATAAGCAACAAGCCACAGTTACACTGAAGTTTTCTAGGCACATCAAGGGGCAGTTTAACACATGTAACACCTAGACTTTGACTTAATTACGCTGACAGACAGGATCCCACAGAAATTCTTTTTTATTCATATGCTAGGCTTAATCTCTCTATGAATGTCATTCAAAGAGACATAGCTATACTCACCGTTCATCTCTCTCATGGCACGCACGTAGTCATTGGGGTCCTTAAAGCTGACAAAGCCATAACCCTTGGTTTTCCCAGTGCGCTTATCCCGCACAACTTTGGCCTTTAGAAATGATGGGTACCGGCTGAATGCTCTCGCCAGGATGTCATCGTTCACCTCATTACCCAGATCTCCACAGAATATCCTGAAATCATCTAAATAAAGAAAGAAGGGAAAGAGAAAGGTAAAACTAAGAGACAAGAAGATACAGTGCCATGAAAAAGCATTTGCCTCCCTCCTGATTCCTTTTGTTTTTACATAATTGTCACGCTTGTTTTACATTTTATATTTTGTTAGAAGACAATATAAACTTTTTGAAGGAAAAAAGTTAGTCAGCACCAACTGCTCCATTAGGTTATTCCAGGGGAGGTTAAAAAGCCATTTGGGATTTCAGTAAAGACCCAAGCAAGACCCAAAATCACAGTGAATCTTTTCAGATGTGTCCAGCCTACCAAAATTCCTTGATGAGCGCAGCTTTGACTCATTCAGGAAGACACAAAAGAAGAATGTACATTTCTTAGATGTACATCTAAGAAACTGCAGGCTTCCCTCACCTCAGTAGAATTCAGCATTCATGATTCAATGATTCATGAATCGAAAAAGACAGCAAAAAATTGTATCTACGGGAGAGATGCAAATTTTTGTCAAAAAAAAACACCTTGATGGCCCCAAGTCTTCTGGAATAATGTTCTGAGGACTGAGGAGTAGCAAGTGAAAATTTTGAAAGACAGACGCAGCATTCCACAACCATAACTTTCTACCAACAGCCAAAAATGGTGGTGACAGTGTGATGACATGAGAATGCTTTGCTGCTTTAGGGTCTGGGCAATGTGCCATAACTGACAGAACCATGACTAGGAGTCTCTACTAGAAAATCCTGCAGAAGGTCCCATTATCAGTTTATAATCTGCAGCTCAAGCACGACTGGGGTAAAAGGAACGAAATGAAGTTTTTAGTGGACCAACATTTCTCCACATCAGTGTGAAAGGCTGAGTTCCAGTTATAGGGAGCATTTGGTTGAAGGTGTTTCTGCTAAAGGTGGCATAACCAGTTATTAAGTTTAGAGGGCAATTATTTGGGATGGGTGATACACTGGTGTTGCAAAACCTTTTTCCTTTAATACATGAAATGAGCATTTAAAACTGTTTTGTGTTTCATCACAAATTGACATTAACTGAACTTTAAATACTTAATTGATTTATTTTGTACCTGAGTCCCATTCTGCTAAGCTAGAGTCTTCCCACGAGGTGCCTGCTGCTGTTCGGATGCACTTCTTTACCTTCTCTTGTTTCCCTTTTTTCTTATCCTCTGTGTTGCCATCTACTGGCTGCACAAGCACAGGAAATGGCACAAAACATAACCATCATATTCAATAACCAGAGAAAAAAAATTATAACACAATAAATGGATTGTAACATGTTAATCTTGGTAATGATACTCATAACAAATACATGGAGTAGCCCATTAGATTTTGTATATTGCAAAGCAAGAAACGACACTGAGAATAATAACAAAATACATTCTTAACTATACCACTGTGTATTTAAACATCTCTCTCTCTCTTTGTATGTGTGTGTGTAAATATATATATATATATATATATATATATATATATATATATATATATATATATATATATATATATATATATATATATATATATACACACACACACACACACACACACACACACACACACACACACATACATACACAGTTCAAAGTCACTGAAATCCCCTTTCTTCCCCATTCTGATGCTCGGTCTGCACTTCAGCAGGTTGTCTTGACCACCTCTACATGCCTAGATGCACTGAGTTGCGGCCGTGTGGTTGGCTTGTTTGCTATTTGTGTTAATAAGCAACTGAACAACTGTACCTAATAAAGTGGCTGGTGAGGGTGTGTGTATAATCACATACATACATACCTAGGAGCTCAAACACACAGCTAAACATTCTTCTTTGTTCCAGAAAAAATATTAATTTATGAATCATGAATATTTTCTCACTACTAAGGTGGTGTGCTAATTTGCTAAACAGAGAACAGAGCTGCGTTGGACTGGCTATCATTTTAAAGCTGGATAAATGCTTGGTACCTCTGGGTGAACAGGCTCTGGCTCGGGCATGCTTGGCCCGATGACGCTGTCATCTGCAGCGTTGTCCTTCTTGGCATCTAGGAGCCCAGCTGCCATCACAGCTGCCTGCTGTTCAGCTTCTAACACTACCAGCTCCTCCTGAGAAGACAAAACCAAAGAGGGGTTGAATGATGATGTGACACGGCTTGACCAGAATGGTTTAAGGTCAACCTGAAATCAAAACTGACCTTTTGACTTTGTTAGTTCATGTCCCTGATTGTTAGACAGGATTAAATCATACTGTAGAAGACAAGATTCTTTGAATCTCTAATTTGAAGCTTGTAACTGAAAACTGAGCATTTCAAGAATTTAGGTCTTGTTTTCAAGTGTCATGATTTATGATTCACACTGACTTTAAACAAAGGCAATTGCAGCTAATATCATCAAAAGCTAGTAGCCACAAGCTGGTAATGCTGTTTGAGTAATGCTAATGTGCTCTCATGACATGCTGCCTTATGACAGTCCTTACACACTGTACAGTAATGTCTCGTAAATGTGCGAGAAATCTTTACCATGCGTGTTGGTCTCTGTGCTCGAAGGTCCAGTCTCTTTGGGGCAGGAGGCGTGGTATAAACAGTGGGGGCTGCCTGTATAATGCTGGGAGTGTGTTTCTGAGAGGCCTGAGTCACTGGTCGAGGTGGTGCCGACACCACTGGGTTCATTGCGTCAACCTGCTGAAAGAAAAAGTAACTTTTCAATGCCTACCCTACATTTTTCCAGTAGTTTTCCATAAGTGATAATTAATGCATGACTGTTAGCTGCTAATTGTAGTGATATTTGTGTGAAAAAACACAAGAGGGAGCGCTACACGGGAACGACCCACTTAGAATAAGATCCGCGTCTGAGACACGAGTCTGGGGCCATCATGCTTATGATTTACAGTACTTCAGCACCATAGATGAACAACCATTTGTGCTTATATTGCCAAGCAGTGGTCTATAGCTATGGTCTCCTAACAATTTTAATTACAGCTTTTTACTTGTTTATCATGTCAGCTGTACTAACATTTTATTAATAAGAACTGCCCTGTGATGGACTGGCGACCTGTCCAGGGTGTATCCTGCCTTCTGCTCAATGACAGCTGGGATAAGCTCCAGCACCCTCCCACCGCAACCCAGAAGGAAAAGCGGATTAGAGGATGTGTGTGTGTGTGTGTGTGTGTGTGTGTGTGTGTACACTACTACAAGCGAAAAGCAAACATTTGTAATTGTTGTAAACAAAAGTAAATGAATCTTCAGTGCTAGAAGTGCACACTTGTGACTGTTGATTATTTTTCCTTGAAACAACAGAAAACCTATTAACAAGAAAGTTTGTTCATACTCCTCAAAGAGAAAACATTTTGTTAAAACACTATATGTCTTTGCAACACCTAGAGGCTGTTGCTAGGTTACAGGCAAATAATGCTGAGTGATAGTTAATGTTTAAGAATGTGGTCAGTAAAATAATGGGAGATATGTTCACTCATGTGACCACTAATTTATCATGGTCTGCCTTCATGAGCTGTCATGACAGATTTTGTTTAGTAATATAATAGCACCGTGTTACTATTGCCAGTAATTGTCATGCGGCTAACTAGAGTGTACTTAGCACATTGGAAGACAATAACCACTAAAAGTAACATGATGCTTATATACCTGAAGAACATCAGTCATGACAAGCCATAACAAACTATGAGATCTACCACTTTTGTGGCATGGTTATGTCAGTATTATGTAGCAGGGCTCAAGTACAGTGTTACCAAAGGTACTTACAGGTGAAATTGAGTTCATGGGTCCCATAGGTGGGCCAACTGGACCCATTGGGTGCTGCGGAGGGCCTGCCATTGGGGGGGCCATCATCATGGGTGGTGGTGGAGGGGGTCGGGGCAAAGGAGGCGCCATCATACCTTGTGGAGGCGGGCCACGCATCATAGGCATTCTTTGGCCCCCTGAAAGAAAAAAAATTAATTACCAAAAAAAACCAAAAAAAAAAACACAGAGACAAGATGACATTTTATTGTTGCTGCCGAAAACAATGTTTCCATTGTCTCACTGTAGAACATCACATCAAAAGATAATACTAAAATGATCTACATAATTAATCTGCATTAAGATTGGTCCAGATAGGATTAAAACTTGCGCTTTGCTCTGGAGAATGGATGGAGAATACATAAAGAAACCTGAGCTTAAACCACACTTGCACAATCATGTTTAGGAACTGTGTAGCCCGGTTACCTGGTCTCTGTAGGATGTGTGGAACAAATGCAGGTCTCATCATTGGGGGAGGCCGCACTGCAGGTACAGCTAAAGCACAGGAGAACAAAAAGGGTTTTATAAATGGTACTTTATATAATACTGCAACAGTACTAATAGCAATGCAAAATTTCAAACATGTCCTACCTGGACCAACAAATGTAGGAGGTGGGGGACCAACCAGGGTAGCAGCTCGAGCCTCCAAGCTCTGCTGAACCTAAAAAAACAAAAAAAAAACAAAAAAAACAACATATATCCATCCATCCGTCCATCCAGTAAATGTTCAGTAAATTTGTGCAGATACTTTTGACACATTATAGAAAATGTCATAATACAACAGACATTAAGCAACAATAAGCAACTCTTATTTTATCTTATTTTATTATTATCCTTATTTTCCTGTAAATAGTCTAGATATTTAGCTTTAATTTTTATTATTTATAATGTTGATAATGTTTATACTGTTCCCCATTTCTATTACTGAGTGCCTTACTCCTGTTACTCTGCTGCCGCTGTAATACTGTGAATTTCCCCGCAGTGGGACTAATAAAGGATTATCTTATCTTTATCTTATCTTAAAATCTGATTGGCTGAGACGCCTTCGAAGCAGTCAGAAAGTACACAATATACATGCATCTATGACCGCCTAACAACGTCTGAATTCTGTATTACTTGTGCTGTTAATGAAATAATCATAAATCTAATACTGCTCACATGGACCACCGAGTGTGCTAATGCAGTAAAAACCTGTTTTTTGTTTAAACGGAGTGGCTGGTTTTTGTGACATACGTAAGAACAGAGACATGTCCATGACAATCTCAGATTATTGAAGTATCCATTTCCCCAAATCATCTTTTCCCCTGAAAAACCTTTTCACAAAGACAAGTTTATGCGTTGTGGGTGTGAGAGAGAAATTCTGCTTTGGGTGAGTACTGTATAGAAAAGTCCATTCACTCTGAAAGTACCTTAAAGGGTCATTTCTGCATAACTACATTGCTAAGATGTAAATAAAGTCATTCAGAGTGGCTTCATGTGAAATAGTTCATTGCAGATAAGCTTACCGAGATGGTGGTGACAGGACCCAGAGTTTGTGATGTGGCCACAAATATAGCAACTGTATATACTATCCAAAATATCAAGTGAACCATCACAGGTCTTCTGAGTCCTATTTATAATTACAGGTAATATTGATGGTAGTAAATCGAAAAAAAAAGAAAAAAAAGAATAGTTTTCTTTGAGCATCTTACCTTACAACACCCTGCATGTACCTCTTCACCATAAATGAGTTTAAAAAATACACATTTTTGACAAAAACCTTATCTCGCAGCTATCTTAAAGCAACGTCTCTTTCATCAGGCAATCCATACGTAACCATTCTGTGTAATAACGCTGTGTGATGAACCCTAAAGAGGCATTAAACTCTTCAGACGTCTGGTTCCTATCACCACTGCTGTGAATAATTCTAACTTGGTCAGTTACTCTAGAATGAAGCATCTCACATCAAACCAATTTAAATGACTTTGTTTACACCTTAACTGTTTTATTATGTGGCAAGTATAAAACCCACAGAGGGTTTTGAGTTTAATGTATTTACTGTTACAATTCATTAAAATCCAAATACCTGTTGGTAAGTGTTTGTGCCAATGATGGGCCGGACCATAGGTACAGTAGGCACAGCTGGTACTGCCAGAGCCACTGGAACAGCCTCCACTACTGGAGGTCCCCCAGCAGACACAGCTACAGGACCCCCTAAAACCTCCTGCTCAAACCTGCGTAGGGGAATCAGCATGACAAATATGACCAACCGCACAACATAATCCAGTGCACTCAGTAAAGAGTAAAGTACATGTATATAAAGACGCTCACTCATATTTTTAGTTTATGTAATATATCTGCAGAAACAGGGATGAGAATAATAGAGTTCTTAAGCATTACTGTACTCACAGCGCCATCTCAGCCTCCATCTCTTTAAGGCGCTCTTCACCCGACTTCAGTGCCATGATGAGAGGCTCCTGGAGACAACAACAGGCAAACTCATGAACACCAACTGCATTCAGACAGATTAACTAAACAATCGTACAGGCGTTCAACAGCCTTCTCCAGGCTCCAAAAATTGTTGCAGATTTCTCTTTTATTTTAAACTTTCTAGACTTTTGCTTTCCTTGGTCTTTGTAAAGATTGCACACTCCACCACGGCAAGGAAAAACATGAAGGAATCAACATTTTTAAGCTTATTTCGTGTTTTGAGTTTGATACAGTATGTGAACACTGTTTAAATACCATGACGGAATTTAACAAAAACATAACTGTTTTTGCTAAGTCACACAAATATATTTGACAAAAACATTACATACACCAATATACACCTATCAGCTATAACACTAAAAGCACCTCCTTGTTTCTTCACTCACTGCCAATTTTATCAGCTCCACTTTGTAGTTCTAGAGTAACAGACTGTAGTCCATCTGTTCACAGTCTTTGTGGTGAACCAATCTCAGCCCTGCAGTGACACTGGCGTGTTAGTGTGTTGTACTGATATGCTGCCACCAAGTCTGCATCACTGCAGTGCTGACAAAGATCCACAACCCAAATAACACCTGCTCTGTGGGGGTCCTGTGGAGGTCCTGACCACTGAAGAACAGGGTGAAAGTGAACTACAAAGTGCACCCATATGGCAAGTGGACATGATAAAATGGACGACTAGTGTAGAAATAAGGAGGTTTAAAGGTTATGGCTGTTTATTAGCAGCCCTGTCCATTCGTGGTAACGTTATAAGGAGAGGACTGTTTTTTTTTTGTGACGCACAATACAGGGCAACCAATCACAGGTCATTTCCATAAAAACCCAGTCTGTGTAGCCCCTGCTTTTAATTTCCAGACTTTAGCAATAACGTATTCAAAGCTTTAACAGTTAACTCATAGTAATACACACACTATGGGGCAGTGAGCACACTTGACCGGAGCGGTGGGCAGCCCTATCCACGGCACCCTGGGAGCAGTTGGGGGTTAGGTGTCTTGCTCAAGGACACCTCAGTCATGGACTGTTGGCACTGGGGATCGAACCGACAACCTTCCGGTCACAGGGCCAGTTCCCTAACCTCCAGCCCACGACTGCCCCAAATACTCATACCATGTAATAGTATGTAATAGCATGTAATCGTATGTAATAACATGTAATAGTATGTAATAGCATGTAATAGCTAGCTGACTGGGTCATACAAACCCGGACCGGTGAAAACGTAACGTAACTGTAAAAGGACGTTGGTATGAAGGCTTCACTGCAGACTAAACCTTTCAGTTTCAAAGTTTTTGTGTTTTCTGACCCGCTCCGGCCGGACTGAGCTGCGGTAAGACAGCATGCTAGCCAAACAGCTAGCTCAGTTAGCCGACTCTTAGAGCTCTATTAGGAAATTACTGACTACACGAAAGCCTGACTGACAGAAAGGTAGACGGACTAGGTTGTAAGGTTAGTTATAATCGGACTATTTACCTTTAAAACGCCTCGCAAGACAAAACAAACAAGATAACAAACCAAACTGAAGCTAAATGTTTGGCTGCTGTGTCTTCGTTCGTCTTTTTCTTCGTCCTGTGTGGACTGGGTAGCGGGTCCCGCATCTACCGCCACCTACTGTACAGCGAGGGGACTGCAATTAAAAAATAAAACGGCGCTATTAAATTGCGCTAAAAAACTCTTCCTGGTTGCGGGAGTAACTCTTACATTATTAATGATCTAAAACTGCTAATACGAATCTTTGGCAATGCAGGTTTGCATGTATGTATGTATGTATGCGACCCAATGTTGTTGTTTCCCCCACAAAAATATACATTAGAATAATTCGCCTTTTATTTTTTATATGCTGATATGTTTCATTCTTTATCTTATTTTACCATCACAGTAGTGTATCCACGTCCTTTAAGTATATTCCATCTTATCTTCAACAGGACACTACTAAGCTATAAAAAGCATGTCATAATTAATGCTTTGACACAGAAAAAATGAAAGCTAATTAGTGAATTAATGCCAAGAAATATATATTTAAATATAAAGATTTAATTATATTTTAGAATAAAGATTTAAGCTTATCCATAGGACTCTATATCGCGTGCGCCGACGCAGAGAACAGAGAACCACCGCTCTCTGCAACGCTAGAGGGCGCCCCTGATTGAGTCCAAAATGAATGGGTTGATATGGAGCTTTTGAGCAAAATCATGCTTTATAAATGCTTTAACATTTTTAATGTAAAATAAAGCGATCATTTCCTCAACACAGGATATCATAAGACATTTTAGCACCGCTAATCTGTCAATCATTTTTTGCCTCAACCAATTAAATACCTTCTCTCGGCCGTCAATCACATTTTGCACTGGCCAACCGCAGATTAGAAGGAGCTGTCAGTCATTTTCTGTATTAGCCAATCTGAGGTTCAGTCTGCAGACCTGCACTTGGTCTGACCTGCACCGCCGGCCTGTCCCAGAACACCTGATTAAATGATTTGAATCCCATACACTGTGATATCAACCCATCAAGAACCATCAAAACCACCAGGAACCGACAGACACTTTTAATGGGTTCTATGACTTTTTCAACAACTAGGTTCTTTAACCCTTGTGTGGTGTTCAGATTTGTGGGACCCATTTTCAGTGTTTACCAAAATAAACAATGATGTGATTTATTATTATTTTAACCTCAGATTCCTTGGTTTTTGCTCATTTTCTGTGAAGAACATAAAATAACACATTTTCAGTGTCTTCACTGTTCATGACATGCACGCTTATATTTCATGAGCTGTTGGATGAACCTGCAGCGAATAAAAGTGTGGAGGTACGGTGTCCCTTTACTCTGTTCTCCTCCTACATGGCCTTCTGTTAGTGTGGGTGTATGTGTGTGTGTGTGTGTGTATGTGTTTGTATATGTGTGTGCATGTGTGTGAGGGTGGACAATGTGGACAGGCTGCTGATTGGCTACAGCTGCTAAAGGAGAACCCTACACCAGCCACTTGTGATGTTTTAAACATCTGCTGTTTTTACAGAAATTGTTATGGCTGTATTGATTTAAAAACAATAATGTGGTGGGTGCACCAGACCACGGAGTAACAAACACATCAACACCACACAAGGGTTATATGGCCTTAAGGATTAAGTGACAATATCGCTCAGCAGAAGCAGCCAAACGTTACCGTGTAATCTAGATGACGCGAGATGGGGAAATTCTGCAGATCGGACGCCTAAAATGATCACAGGCTCAAAACACTGAAGGCCAGCAGTTTCCATCAGGAACCCAGTGGCCATGGAATAACTTTCTGTGAACAAGTAGAGTTTAGGCGGGGTTACAGTGTTTGTCTAAACTCAGAAAAAAGTCTGTCAGAACTGCACAACTGCACATATTTCTGCTGTGTTCATGGTTTTACCCACAAAGTCAGGAAGAACATGTTCCATCAGCTCACTAATGCCTTTATGTGAGATGGTCAGTCAGTGTTTACATGAACCCCGTCTTGACCTGCCAAAGAAGCCTAAGTATGTACATACAAGCATGAACACATAAACCAACAGGGACGACAGATTTCACACAGTGGAGTGGAGTAAAAAATAAGATATGTGCCTGAAATGTGGTGGAGTTAAAGTAAAACGTCGCCCAAAATAGAAAGAATTCAGTAAAGATACATTAAAACAATTAAGTACAAACTAATTAAGCAATAACTAATTAAGGAATATATATATTTTCCCTCAAACCATTGGCTCATGCACAAGATGTATCGCTTGACCGTCCATCTGTTATATGATTGGCCGATGCAAATGATGAAATCAACTGGTTCTCCGGGCTGCAGTACAAGCCGGGAAATTTAAGCACGTGCCCTTTTGGACACTTCTTCTCTGACAGAGAGCAGCGGAGGTAAGCAGCGGCGCACACAACGGCTTGTTTATAACGAGTAACGGGGAGTTTGCTTCACTGAATGTTCGTTCACTCATTGCTTCGTTATGATACTGTATGTATATAAATGCTGTTATTAGTGAGCTTCCATCTGCGCGGGTTGCCAGACTTCACTAACACTAACACTCACTAAGTGAGTCAGTGGTGACGGCAGCAAGCCGGTATGTCTATAAATCAAGTATAGTTATTAAGTTGGCTTGAAAAAGCCAACTTACTGTTCTTCGTAATCTTCTTATTATTATTAAGTTGGCTTGAAAAAGCCAACTTACTGTTCTTCGTAATCTTCTTATTATTATTATTAAGTTGGCTTGAAAAAGCCAACTTACTGTTCTTCGTAATCTTCTTCTTATTATTATTAAGTTGGCTTGAAAAAGCCAACTTACTGTTCTTCGTAATCTTATTATTATTATTATTATTAAGTTGGCTTGAAAAAGCCAACTTACTGTTCTTCGTAATCTTCTTATTATTATTATTATTAAGTTGGCTTGAAAAAGCCAACTTACTGTTCTTCGTAATCTTATTATTATTATTATTATTAAGTTGGCTTGAAAAAGCCAACTTACTGTTCTTCGTAATCTTATTATTATTAAGTTGGCTTGAAAAAGCCAACTTACTGTTCTTCGTAATCTTCTTATTATTATTATTATTATTATTATTATTATTAAGTTGGCTTGAAAAAGCCAACTTACTGTTCTTCGTAATCTTCTTATTATTATTATTATTATTATTATTATTATTCTACGCTCAAAAATTTAAAATGTTTCTCGTCCCACAGTTTTCGAGCTAGAGCCACGAAATTTTACAGGATCGTAGGGCCTATACCCGATTAGGTTGCTTGTGCTTTTCTAAGCGATCCGACGTACGGTTTCCGGAATATTAATGTTCAAAGTGGAATTTTTTCCCCATAGGGAATGAATGGGGAGGCTGTTGGCAGACTGCCAGACATGATGTCACAATGCATCGTTGTCTCACACAACAGGTCCAAACCACGCACGGAGCTCAATGTCTCACCAGTTCCCAGCCTTATTCTCAGCAGCTCTGTTAAGGGTTAACTGCTTTTAAGGTGGAATTGCACCAAGACAGCACAGAATTTTAAGGTGGAACTTCAATTTAAGGTGGACCTAACAATAGCATAACAATAAATTTAAGGTGGAACTTCAGTTAAGGTAGCGCTATGTTAAAGGTGGAATGGCTATTAACTTGTCACTAACTTTAAGGTGAGACCACAATTAATATAGCAAAAAAATTAAGGTGGAACTGCTATTAACATAGCACTAAATATGGCACAGTGTTTAAGGTGGAACGTTAATTAACATAGAAACAAAATTAAGGTGGCACACAACTTAAGGTGGAACTTCTTTTAAGGTGACACAGACTTTAAGGTGGAACTGCAATTAACCTAGCACTAAATTTAAGGTGGAACTTCAGTTAACATGGCACAAAATTAAAGGAGGCACAGAATTTAAGGCGGAACTTTAATCAACATAGCAATGAAATTAACATGGCACAGAGCTTACAGTGGAACTTGAAATTACATTGCACTAAATTTAAAGTGGAACAGACTTTAAGGTGGAACTGCAAATAACCTAGCACTAAATTTAAGGTGGAACTTCAGTTAAGGTAGCGCTATGTTAGAGGTGGAACGGCTATTAACTTGTCACTAACTTTAAGGTGAGACCTCAATTAATATAGCAAAAAAATTAAGGTGGAACTGCTATTAACATAGCACTAAATATGGCACAGTGTTTAAGGTGGAACGTTAATTAACATAGAAACAAAATTAAGGTGGCACACAACTTAAGGTGGAACTTCTTTTAAGGTGACACAGACTTTAAGGTGGAACTGCAATTAACCTAGCACTAAATTTAAGGTGGAACTTCAGATAACAAGGCACAAAATTAAAGGAGGCACAGAATTTAAGATGGAACTTTAATCAACATAGCAATGAAATTAACATGGCACAGAGCTTACAGTGGAACATGAAATGACATTGCACTAAATTTAAGGTGGCACACTGTTTAAGGTGGAACCTTTTTAAGGAGGCACAGAACTTAAGGTCGAACTGCAAATAACCTAGCACTAAATTTAAGGTGGAACTTCAGTTAGCAAGGCACAAAATTAAAGGAGGCATAGAATTTAAGGCGGAACTTTGATCAACATAGCAATGAAATTAAGATGGCACAGACCTTACAGTGGAACCCTAACCCTAACATTGCACTAAATTTAAGGTGGCACAGAATTTAAGGTGGAACCTTTTTAAGGAGGCACAGAACTTAAGGTCGAACTGCAAATAAACTAGCACTGAATTTAAGGTGGCACAGAATTTAGGGTTGAACTCTCTTTAAGGTAGCACCAAATGTAAAGTGGAACTTAGTTTAAAGTAGCTCTAAAATTGACACATTAGCACATGGCAACAAATTACCATCAATCACGGATACTACAGCTTCTGCTTTACAACTTTTTCGCAACATGTCAACAACTATCAACAGTTTTCAACCATTTAAACATTTCAACAGCTATCAACCGTTTTTAACCGTTTTATCATTTTAACAACTACCAACCGGTTTCAACCAATTTAACATTTCAACAACCGTCAACCGGTTTCAACCATTTTAACATTTCAACAACCGTCAACCGGTTTCAACCATTTTAACATTTCAACAACCGTCAACCGGTTTCAACCATTTTAACATTTCAACAACCGTCAACCGGTTTCAACCATTTTAACATTTCAACAACCGTCAACCGGTTTCAACCATTTTAACATTTCAACAACTGTCAACCGGTTTCAACCAGTTGAACATTTCAACAACCGTCAACCGGTTTCAACCAATTTAACGTTTTAACTTACTTAACAGGCTTTTTCAAGCCAACTTAAAGTTCGTTCACGAACTTTCCCCTTCTAGTTAAGTTGGCTTGAAAAAGCCAACTTACTGTTCTTCGTAATCTTATTATTATTAAGTTGGCTTGAAAAAGCCAACTTACTGTTCTTCGTAATCTTATTAAGTTGGCTTGAAAAAGCCAACTTACTTTTCTTCGTAATCTTCTTATTATTATTATTATTATTATTATTATTATTCTACACTCAAAATTTAAACAGTTTCTCGTCCCACAGTTTTCGAGCTAGAGCCACGAAATTTTACACGATCGTAGGGCCTATACCCGATTAGGTTGCTTGTGCTTTTCTAAGCGATCCGACGTACGGTTTCCGGAATATTAACGTTCAAAGTGGAATTTTTTCCCCATAGGGAATGAATGGGGAGGCTGTTGGCAGACTGCCAGACATGATGTCACAATGCATCGTTGTCTCACACAACAGGTCCAAACCACGCACGGAGCTCAATGTCTCACCAGTTCCCAGCCTTATTCTCAGCAGCTCTGTTAAGGGTTAACTGCTTTTAAGGTGGAATTGCACCAAGACAGCACAGAATTTTAAGGTGGAACTTCAATTTAAGGTGGACCTAACAATAGCATAACAATAAATTTAAGGTGGAACTTCAGTTAAGGTAGCGCTATGTTAAAGGTGGAACGGCTATTAACTTGTCACTAACTTTAAGGTGAGACCACAATTAATATAGCAAAAAAATTAAGGTGGAACTGCTATTAACATAGCACTAAATATGGCACAGTGTTTAAGGTGGAACGTTAATTAACATAGAAACAAAATGAAGGTGGCACACAACTTAAGGTGGAACTTCTTTTAAGGTGACACAGACTTTAAGGTGGAACTGCAATTAACCTAGCACTAAATTTAAGGTGGAACTTCAGTTAACATGGCACAAAATTAAAGGAGGCACAGAATTTAAGGCGGAACTTTAATCAACATAGCAATGAAATTAACATGGCACAGAGCTTACAGTGGAACTTGAAATGACATTGCACTAAATTTAAAGTGGAACAGACTTTAAGGTGGAACTGCAATTAACCTAGCACTAAATTTAAGGTGGCACAGAATTTTATGATGGAACTCTTCTTAAGGTAGCACCAAATTTAAAGTGGAACTTAGTTTAAGGTAGCACTAAAATGAACATCTTAGCACCTAGCAACAAATTACCATCGATCACGAGTACTACAGCTTCTGCTTTACAACTTTTTCACAACATTTCAACAACTATCAAGAGTTTTCAACCATTTTATCATTTTAACAACTGTCAACCGGTTTCAACCAATTTAACATTTTAACTATATTAACAGGCTTTGGAACATTAATTAACATAGAAACAAAATTACGGTGGCACACAACTTAAGGTGGAACTTCTTTTAAGGTGGAATAGACTTTAAGGTGGAACTGCAATTAACCTAGCACTAAATTTAAGGTGGAACTTCAGTTAAGGTAGCGCTATGTTAAAGGTGGAACGGCTATTAACTTGTCACTAACTTTAAGGTGAGACCTCAATTAATATAGCAAAAAAATTAAGGTGGAACTGCTATTAACATAGCACTAAATATGGCACAGTGTTTAAGGTGGAACGTTAATTAACATAGAAACAAAATTAAGGTGGCACACAACTTAAGGTGGAACTTCTTTTAAGGTGACACAGACTTTAAGGTGGAACTGCAATTAACCTAGCACTAAATTTAAGGTGGAACTTCAGTTAACAAGGCACAAAATTAAAGGAGGCACAGAATTTAAGATGGAACTTTAATCAACATAGCAATGAAATTAACATGGCACAGAGCTTACAGTGGAACATGAAATGACATTGCACTAAATTTAAGGTGGCACACTGTTTAAGGTGGAACCTTTTTAAGGAGGCACAGAACTTAAGGTTGAACTGCAAATAACCTAGCACTAAATTTAAGGTGGAACTTCAGTTAGCAAGGCACAAAATTAAAGGAGGCATAGAATTTAAGGCGGAACTTTAATCAACATAGCAATGAAATTAAGATGGCACAGACCTTACAGTGGAACCCTAACCCTAACATTGCACTAAATTTAAGGTGGCACAGAATTTAAGGTGGAACCTTTTTAAGGAGGCACAGAACTTAAGGTCGAACTGCAAATAAACTAGCACTGAATTTAAGGTGGCACAGAATTTAGGGTTGAACTCTCTTTAAGGTAGCACCAAATGTAAAGTGGAACTTAGTTTAAAGTAGCTCTAAAATCGACACATTAGCACATGGCAACAAATTACCATCAATCACGGATACTACAGCTTCTGCTTTACAACTTTTTCGCAACATGTCAACAACTATCAACAGTTTTCAACCATTTAAACATTTCAACAGCTATCAACCGTTTTTAACCGTTTTATCATTTTAACAACTACCAACCGGTTTCAACCAATTTAACATTTCAACAACCGTCAACCGGTTTCAACCATTTTAACATTTCAACAACCGTCAACCGGTTTCAACCATTTTAACATTTCAACAACCGTCAACCGGTTTCAACCATTTTAACATTTCAACAACTGTCAACCGGTTTCAACCAGTTGAACATTTCAACAACCGTCAACCGGTTTCAACCAGTTGAACATTTAAACAACTATCAACCGGTTTCAACCAATTTAACGTTTTAACTTACTTAACAGGCTTTTTCAAGCCAACTTAAAGTTCGTTCACGAACTTTCCCCTTCTAGTTATTATTATTATTCTACGCTCAAAATTTAAACAGTTTCTCGTCCCACAGTTTTCGAGCTAGAGCCACGAAATTTTACAGGATCGTAGGGCCTATACCCGATTAGGTTGCTTGTGCTTTTCTAAGCGATCCGACGTACGGTTTCCGGAATATTAACGTTCAAAGTGGAATTTTTTCCCCATAGGGAATGAATGGGGAGGCTGTTGGCAGACTGCCAGACATGATGTCACAATGCATCGTTGTCTCACACAACAGGTCCAAACCACGCACGGAGCTCAATGTCTCACCAGTTCCCAGCCTTATTCTCAGCAGCTCTGTTAAGGGTTAACTGCTTTTAAGGTGGAATTGCACCAAGACAGCACAGAATTTTAAGGTGGAACTTCAATTTAAGGTGGACCTAACAATAGCATAACAATAAATTTAAGGTGGAACTTCAGTTAAGGTAGCGCTATGTTAAAGGTGGAACGGCTATTAACTTGTCACTAACTTTAAGGTGAGACCACAATTAATATAGCAAAAAAATTAAGGTGGAACTGCTATTAACATAGCACTAAATATGGCACAGTGTTTAAGGTGGAACGTTAATTAACATAGAAACAAAATTAAGGTGGCACACAACTTAAGGTGGAACTTCTTTTAAGGTGACACAGACTTTAAGGTGGAACTGCAATTAACCTAGCACTAAATTTAAGGTGGAACTTCAGTTAACATGGCACAAAATTAAAGGAGGCACAGAATTTAAGGCGGAACTTTAATCAACATAGCAATGAAATTAACATGGCACAGAGCTTACAGTGGAACTTGAAATGACATTGCACTAAATTTAAAGTGGAACAGACTTTAAGGTGGAACTGCAAATAACCTAGCACTAAATTTAAGGTGGCACAGAATTTTATGATGGAACTCTTCTTAAGGTAGCACCAAATTTAAAGTGGAACTTAGTTTAAGGTAGCACTAAAATTAACATCTTAGCACCTAGCAACAAATTACCATCGATCACGAGTACTACAGCTTCTGCTTTACAACTTTTTCACAACATTTCAACAACTATCAAGAGTTTTCAACCATTTTATCATTTTAACAACTGTCAACCGGTTTCAACCAATTTAACATTTTAACTATATTAACAGGCTTTGGAACATTAATTAACATAGAAACAAAATTACGGTGGCACACAACTTAAGGTGGAACTTCTTTTAAGGTGGAATAGACTTTAAGGTGGAACTGCAATTAACCTAGCACTAAATTTAAGGTGGAACTTCAGTTAAGGTAGCGCTATGTTAAAGGTGGAACGGCTATTAACTTGTCACTAACTTTAAGGTGAGACCTCAATTAATATAGCAAAAAAATTAAGGTGGAACTGCTATTAACATAGCACTAAATATGGCACAGTGTTTAAGGTGGAACGTTAATTAACATAGAAACAAAATGAAGGTGGCACACAACTTAAGGTGGAACTTCTTTTAAGGTGACACAGACTTTAAGGTGGAACTGCAATTAACCTAGCACTAAATTTAAGGTGGAACTTCAGTTAACAAGGCACAAAATTAAAGGAGGCACAGAATTTAAGATGGAACTTTAATCAACATAGCAATGAAATTAACATGGCACAGAGCTTACAGTGGAACCCTAACCCTAACATTGCACTAAATTTAAGGTGGCACACTGTTTAAGGTGGAACCTTTTTAAGGAGGCACAGAACTTAAGGTTGAACTGCAAATAACCTAGCACTAAAATTAAGGTGGAACTTCAGTTAGCAAGGCACAAAATTAAAGGAGGCATAGAATTTAAGGTGGAACTTTAATCAACATAGCAATGAAATTAAGATGGCACAGACCTTACAGTGGAACCCTAACCCTAACATTGCACTAAATTTAAGGTGGCACAGAATTTAAGGTGGAACCTTTTTAAGGAGGCACAGAACTTAAGGTCGAACTGCAAATAAACTAGCACTGAATTTAAGGTGGCACAGAATTTAGGGTTGAACTCTCTTTAAGGTAGCACCAAATGTAAAGTGGAACTTAGTTTAAAGTAGCTCTAAAATTGACACATTAGCACATGGCAACAAATTACCATCAATCACGGATACTACAGCTTCTGCTTTACAACTTTTTCGCAACATGTCAACAACTATCAACAGTTTTCAACCATTTAAACATTTCAACAGCTATCAACCGTTTTTAACCGTTTTATCATTTTAACAACTACCAACCGGTTTCAACCAATTTAACATTTCAACAACCGTTAACCGGTTTCAACCATTTTAACATTTCAACAACCGTCAACCGGTTTCAACCATTTTAACATTTCAACAACCGTCAACCGGTTTCAACCATTTTAACATTTCAACAACTGTCAACCGGTTTCAACCAGTTGAACATTTCAACAACCGTCAACCAGTTTCAACCATTTTAACATTTCAACAACCGTCAACCGGTTTCAACCATTTTAACATTTCAACAACCGTCAACCGGTTTCAACCATTTTAACATTTCAACAACCGTCAACCGGTTTCAACCATTTTAACATTTCAACAACTGTCAACCGGTTTCAACCATTTTAACATTTCAACAACCGTCAACCGGTTTCAACCATTTTAACATTTCAACAACCGTCAACACTTTTAAACCAGTTGAACATTTAAACAACTATCAACCGGTTTCAACCAATTTAACGTTTTAACTTACTTAACAGGCTTTTTCAAGCCAACTTAAAGTTCGTTCACGAACTTTCCCCTTCTAGTTATTATTATTATTCTACACTCAAAATTTAAAATGTTTCTCGTCCCACAGTTTTCGAGCTAGAGCCACGAAATTTTACAGGATCGTAGGGCCTATACCCGATTAGGTTGCTTGTGCTTTTCTAAGCGATCCGACGTACGGTTTCCGGAATATTAACGTTCAAAGTGGAATTTTTTCCCCATAGGGAATGAATGGGGAGGCTGTTGGCAGACTGCCAGACATGATGTCACAATGCATCGTTGTCTCACACAACAGGTCCAAACCACGCACGGAGCTCAATGTCTCACCAGCTCACAGCCTTATTCTCAGCAGCTCTGTTAAGGGTTAACTGCTTTTAAGGTGGAATTGCACCAAGACAGCACAGAATTTTAAGGTGGAACTTCAATTTAAGGTGGACCTAACAATAGCATAACAATAAATTTAAGGTGGAACTTCAGTTAAGGTAGCGCTATGTTAAAGGTGGAACGGCTATTAACTTGTCACTAACTTTAAGGTGAGACCACAATTAATATAGCAAAAAAATTAAGGTGGAACTGCTATTAACATAGCACTAAATATGGCACAGTGTTTAAGGTGGAACGTTAATTAACATAGAAACAAAATTAAGGTGGCACACAACTTAAGGTGGAACTTCTTTTAAGGTGACACAGACTTTATGGTGGAACTGCAATTAACCTAGCACTAAATTTAAGGTGGAACTTCAGTTAACATGGCACAAAATTAAAGGAGGCACAGAATTTAAGGCGGAACTTTAATCAACATAGCAATGAAATTAACATGGCACAGAGCTTACAGTGGAACTTGAAATGACATTGCACTAAATTTAAAGTGGAACAGACTTTAAGGTGGAACTGCAAATAACCTAGCACTAAATTTAAGGTGGCACAGAATTTTATGATGGAACTCTTCTTAAGGTAGCACCAAATTTAAAGTGGAACTTAGTTTAAGGTAGCACTAAAATTAACATCTTAGCACCTAGCAACAAATTACCATCGATCACGAGTACTACAGCTTCTGCTTTACAACTTTTTCACAACATTTCAACAACTATCAAGAGTTTTCAACCATTTTATCATTTTAACAACTGTCAACCGGTTTCAACCAATTTAACATTTTAACTATATTAACAGGCTTTGGAACACTAATTAACATAGAAACAAAATTACGGTGGCACACAACTTAAGGTGGAACTTCTTTTAAGGTGGAATAGACTTTAAGGTGGAACTGCAATTAACCTAGCACTAAATTTAAGGTGGAACTTCAGTTAAGGTAGCGCTATGTTAAAGGTGGAACGGCTATTAACTTGTCACTAACTTTAAGGTGAGACCTCAATTAATATAGCAAAAAAATTAAGGTGGAACTGCTATTAACATAGCACTAAATATGGCACAGTGTTTAAGGTGGAACTTCTTTTAAGGTGACACAGACTTTAAGGTGGAACTGCAATTAACCTAGCACTAAATTTAAGGTGGAACTTCAGTTAACATGGCACAAAATTAAAGGAGGCACAGAATTTAAGGCGGAACTTTAATCAACATAGCAATGAAATTAACATGGCACAGAGCTTACAGTGGAACTTGAAATTACATTGCACTAAATTTAAAGTGGAACAGACTTTAAGGTGGAACTGCAAATAACCTAGCACTAAATTTAAGGTGGAACTTCAGTTAAGGTAGCGCTATGTTAAAGGTGGAACGGCTATTAACTTGTCACTAACTTTAAGGTGAGACCTCAATTAATATAGCAAAAAAATTAAGGTGGAACTGCTATTAACATAGCACTAAATATGGCACAGTGATTAAGGTGGAACGTTAATTAACATAGAAACAAAATGAAGGTGGCACACAACTTAAGGTGGAACTTCTTTTAAGGTGACACAGACTTTAAGGTGGAACTGCAATTAACCTAGCACTAAATTTAAGGTGGAACTTCAGTTAACAAGGCACAAAATTAAAGGAGGCACAGAATTTAAGGCGGAACTTTAATCAACATAGCAATGAAATTAACATGGCACAGAGCTTACAGTGGAACATGAAATGACATTGCACTAAATTTAAGGTGGCACACTGTTTAAGGTGGAACCTTTTTAAGGAGGCACAGAACTTAAGGTTGAACTGCAAATAACCTAGCACTAAATTTAAGGTGGAACTTCAGTTAGCAAGGCACAAAATTAAAGGAGGCATAGAATTTAAGGCGGAACTTTAATCAACATAGCAATGAAATTAAGATGGCACAGACCTTACAGTGGAACCCTAACCCTAACATTGCACTAAATTTAAGGTGGCACAGAATTTAAGGTGGAACCTTTTTAAGGAGGCACAGAACTTAAGGTCGAACTGCAAATAAACTAGCACTGAATTTAAGGTGGCACAGAATTTAGGGTTGAACTCTCTTTAAGGTAGCACCAAATGTAAAGTGGAACTTAGTTTAAAGTAGCTCTAAAATTGACACATTAGCACATGGCAACAAATTACCATCAATCACGGATACTACAGCTTCTGCTTTACAACTTTTTCGCAACATGTCAACAACTATCAACAGTTTTCAACCATTTAAACATTTCAACAGCTATCAACCGTTTTTAACCGTTTTATCATTTTAACAACTACCAACCGGTTTCAACCAATTTAACATTTCAAAAACTGTCAACCGGTTTCAACCATTTTAACATTTCAACAACCGTCAACCGGTTTCAACCAATTTAACATTTCAACAACCGTCAACCGGTTTCAACCATTTTAACATTTCAACAACCGTCAACCGGTTTCAACCATTTTAACATTTCAACAACCGTCAACCGGTTTCAACCATTTTAACATTTCAACAACCGTCAACCGGTTTCAACCAGTTGAACATTTAAACAACTATCAACCGGTTTCAACCAATTTAGCGTTTTAACTTACTTAACAGGCTTTTTCAAGCCAACTTAAAGTTCGTTCACGAACTTTCCCCTTCTAGTTAAGTTGGCTTGAAAAAGCCAACTTACTGTTCTTCGTAATCTTCTTCTTATTATTATTATTATTATTATTATTATTATTCTACGCTCAAAATTTTAAAATGTTTCTCGTCCCACAGTTTTCGAGCTAGAGCCACGAAATTTTACAGGATCGTAGGGCCTATACCCGATTAGGTTGCTTGTGCTTTTCTAAGCAATCCGACGTACGGTTTCCGGAATATTAACGTTCAAAGTGGAATTTTTTCCCCATAGGGAATGAATGGGGAGGCTGTTGGCAGACTGCCAGACATGATGTCACAATGCATCGTTGTCTCACACAACAGGTCCAAACCACGCACGGAGCTCAATGTCTCACCAGTTCCCAGCCTTATTCTCAGCAGCTCTGTTAAGGGTTAACTGCTTTTAAGGTGGAATTGCACCAAGACAGCACAGAATTTTAAGGTGGAACTTCAATTTAAGGTGGACCTAACAATAGCATAACAATAAATTTAAGGTGGAACTTCAGTTAAGGTAGCGCTATGTTAAAGGTGGAACGGCTATTAACTTGTCACTAACTTTAAGGTGAGACCACAATTAATATAGCAAAAAAATTAAGGTGGAACTGCTATTAACATAGCACTAAATATGGCACAGTGTTTAAGGTGGAACATTAATTAACATAGAAACAAAATTAAGGTGGCACACAACTTAAGGTGGAACTTCTTTTAAGGTGACACAGACTTTAAGGTGGAACTGCAATTAACCTAGCACTAAATTTAAGGTGGAACTTCAGTTAACATGGCACAAAATTAAAGGAGGCACAGAATTTAAGGCGGAACTTTAATCAACATAGCAATGAAATTAACATGGCACAGAGCTTACAGTGGAACTTGAAATTACATTGCACTAAATTTAAGGTGGCACACTGTTTAAGGTGGAACCTTTTTAAGGAGGCACAGAACTTAAGGTTGAACTGCAAATAACCTAGCACTAAATTTAAGGTGGAACTTCAGTTAGCAAGGCACAAAATTAAAGGAGGCATAGAATTTAAGGCGGAACTTTAATCAACATAGCAATGAAATTAAGATGGCACAGACCTTACAGTGGAACCCTAACCCTAACATTGCACTAAATTTAAGGTGGCACAGAATTTAAGGTGGAACCTTTTTAAGGAGGCACAGAACTTAAGGTCGAACTGCAAATAAACTAGCACTGAATTTAAGGTGGCACAGAATTTAGGGTTGAACTCTCTTTAAGGTAGCACCAAATGTAAAGTGGAACTTAGTTTAAAGTAGCTCTAAAATTGACACATTAGCACATGGCAACAAATTACCATCAATCACGGATACTACAGCTTCTGCTTTACAACTTTTTCGCAACATGTCAACAACTATCAACAGTTTTCAATGATTTAAACATTTCAACAGCTATCAACCGTTTTTAACCGTTTTATCATTTTAACAACTACCAACCGGTTTCAACCAATTTACCATTTCAACAACTGTCAACCGGTTTCAACCATTTTAACATTTCAACAACCGTCAACCGGTTTCAACCATTTTAACATTTCAACAACCGTCAACCGGTTTCAACCATTTTAACATTTCAACAACTGTCAAACGGTTTCAACCATTTTAACATTTCAACAACCGTCAAACGGTTTCAACCATTTTAACATTTCAACAACCGTCAACCGGTTTCAACCATTTTAACATTTCAACAACTGTCAACCGGCTTCAACCAATTTAACATTTCAACAACCGTCAACACTTTTAAACCAGTTGAACATTTAAACAACTATCAACCGGTTTCAACCAATTTAACGTTTTAACTTACTTAACAGGCTTTTTCAAGCCAACTTAAAGTTCGTTCACGAACTTTCCCCTTCTAGTTATTATTATTATTCTACGCTCAAAATTTTAAAATGTTTCTCGTCCCACAGTTTTCGAGCTAGAGCCACGAAATTTTACAGGATCGTAGGGCCTATACCCGATTAGGTTGCTTGTGCTTTTCTAAGCAATCCGACGTACGGTTTCCGGAATATTAACGTTCAAAGTGGAATTTTTTCCCCATAGGGAATGAATGGGGAGGCTGTTGGCAGACTGCCAGACATGATGTCACAATGCATCGTTGTCTCACACAACAGGTCCAAACCACGCACGGAGCTCAATGTCTCACCAGTTCCCAGCCTTATTCTCAGCAGCTCTGTTAAGGGTTAACTGCTTTTAAGGTGGAATTGCACCAAGACAGCACAGAATTTTAAGGTGGAACTTCAATTTAAGGTGGACCTAACAATAGCATAACAATAAATTTAAGGTGGAACTTCAGTTAAGGTAGCGCTATGTTAAAGGTGGAACGGCTATTAACTTGTCACTAACTTTAAGGTGAGACCACAATTAATATAGCAAAAAAATTAAGGTGGAACTGCTATTAACATAGCACTAAATATGGCACAGTGTTTAAGGTGGAACATTAATTAACATAGAAACAAAATTAAGGTGGCACACAACTTAAGGTGGAACTTCTTTTAAGGTGACACAGACTTTAAGGTGGAACTGCAATTAACCTAGCACTAAATTTAAGGTGGAACTTCAGTTAACATGGCACAAAATTAAAGGAGGCACAGAATTTAAGGCGGAACTTTAATCAACATAGCAATGAAATTAACATGGCACAGAGCTTACAGTGGAACTTGAAATTACATTGCACTAATTTTAAAGTGGAACAGACTTTAAGGTGGAACTGCAAATAACCTAGCACTAAATTTAAGGTGGAACTTCAGTTAAGGTAGCGCTATGTTAAAGGTGGAACGGCTATTAACTTGTCACTAACTTTAAGGTGAGACCTCAATTAATATAACAAAAAAATTAAGGTGGAACTGCTATTAACATAGCACTAAATATGGCACAGTGTTTAAGGTGGAACGTTAATTAACATAGAAACAAAATGAAGGTGGCACACAACTTAAGGTGGAACTTCTTTTAAGGTGACACAGACTTTAAGGTGGAACTGCAATTAACCTAGCACTAAATTTAAGGTGGAACTTCAGTTAACAAGGCACAAAATTAAAGGAGGCACAGAATTTAAGATGGAACTTTAATCAACATAGCAATGAAATTAACATGGCACAGAGCTTACAGTGGAACATGAAATGACATTGCACTAAATTTAAGGTGGCACACTGTTTAAGGTGGAACCTTTTTAAGGAGGCACAGAACTTAAGGTTGAACTGCAAATAACCTAGCACTAAATTTAAGGTGGAACTTCAGTTAGCAAGGCACAAAATTAAAGGAGGCATAGAATTTAAGGCGGAACTTTAATCAACATAGCAATGAAATTAAGATGGCACAGACCTTACAGTGGAACCCTAACCCTAACATTGCACTAAATTTAAGGTGGCACAGAATTTAAGGTGGAACCTTTTTAAGGAGGCACAGAACTTAAGGTCGAACTGCAAATAAACTAGCACTGAATTTAAGGCGGCACAGAATTTAGGGTTGAACTCTCTTTAAGGTAGCACCAAATGTAAAGTGGAACTTAGTTTAAAGTAGCTCTAAAATTGACACATTAGCACATGGCAACAAATTACCATCAATCACGGATACTACAGCTTCTGCTTTACAACTTTTTCGCAACATGTCAACAACTATCAACAGTTTTCAATGATTTAAACATTTCAACAGCTATCAACCGTTTTTAACCGTTTTATCATTTTAACAACTACCAACCGGTTTCAACCAATTTACCATTTCAACAACTGTCAACCGGTTTCAACCATTTTAACATTTCAACAACCGTCAACCGGTTTCAACCATTTTAACATTTCAACAACCGTCAACCGGTTTCAACCATTTTAACATTTCAACAACTGTCAAACGGTTTCAACCATTTTAACATTTCAACAACCGTCAAACGGTTTCAACCATTTTAACATTTCAACAACCGTCAACCGGTTTCAACCATTTTAACATTTCAACAACTGTCAACCGGCTTCAACCAATTTAACATTTCAACAACCGTCAACACTTTTAAACCAGTTGAACATTTAAACAACTATCAACCGGTTTCAACCAATTTAACGTTTTAACTTACTTAACAGGCTTTTTCAAGCCAACTTAAAGTTCGTTCACGAACTTTCCCCTTCTAGTTATTATTATTATTATTATTATTCTACACTCAAAATTTAAAATGTTTCTCGTCCCACAGTTTTCGAGCTAGAGCCACGAAATTTTACAGGATCGTAGGGCCTATACCCGATTAGGTTGCTTGTGCTTTTCTAAGCGATCCGACGTACGGTTTCCGGAATATTAACGTTCAAAGTGGAATTTTTTCCCCATAGGGAATGAATGGGGAGGCTGTTGGCAGACTGCCAGACATGATGTCACAATGCATCGTTGTCTCACACAACAGGTCCAAACCACGCACGGAGCTCAATGTCTCACCAGTTCCCAGCCTTATTCTCAGCAGCTCTGTTAAGGGTTAACTGCTTTTAAGGTGGAATTGCACCAAGACAGCACAGAATTTTAAGGTGGAACTTCAATTTAAGGTGGACCTAACAATAGCATAACAATAAATTTAAGGTGGAACTTCAGTTAAGGTAGCGCTATGTTAAAGGTGGAACGGCTATTAACTTGTCACTAACTTTAAGGTGAGACCTCAATTAATATAGCAAAAAAATTAAGGTGGAACTGCTATTAACATAGCACTAAATATGGCACAGTGTTTAAGGTGGAACGTTAATTAACATAGAAACAAAATGAAGGTGGCACACAACTTAAGGTGGAACTTCTTTTAAGGTGACACAGACTTTAAGGTGGAACTGCAATTAACCTAGCACTAAATTTAAGGTGGAACTTCAGTTAACATGGCACAAAATTAAAGGAGGCACAGAATTTAAGGCGGAACTTTAATCAACATAGCAATGAAATTAACATGGCACAGAGCTTACAGTGGATTGTGAAATGACATTGCACTAAATTTAAAGTGGAACAGACTTTAAGGTGGAACTGCAAATAACCTAGCACTAAATTTAAGGTGGCACAGAATTTTATGATGGAACTCTTCTTAAGGTAGCACCAAATTTAAAGTGGAACTTAGTTTAAGGTAGCACTAAAATGAACATCTTAGCACCTAGCAACAAATTACCATCGATCACGAGTACTACAGCTTCTGCTTTACAACTTTTTCACAACATTTCAACAACTATCAAGAGTTTTCAACCATTTTATCATTTTAACAACTGTCAACCGGTTTCAACCAATTTAACATTTTAACTATATTAACAGGCTTTGGAACATTAATTAACATAGAAACAAAATTACGGTGGCACACCACTTAAGGTGGAACTTCTTTTAAGGTGGAATAGACTTTAAGGTGGAACTGCAATTAACCTAGCACTAAATTTAAGGTGGAACTTCAGTTAAGGTAGCGCTATGTTAAAGGTGGAACGGCTATTAACTTGTCACTAACTTTAAGGTGAGACCTCAATTAATATAGCAAAAAAATTAAGGTGGAACTGCTATTAACATAGCACTAAATATGGCACAGTGTTTAAGGTGGAACGTTAATTAACATAGAAACAAAATGAAGGTGGCACACAACTTAAGGTGGAACTTCTTTTAAGGTGACACAGACTTTAAGGTGGAACTGCAATTAACCTAGCACTAAATTTAAGGTGGAACTTCAGTTAACAAGGCACAAAATTAAAGGAGGCACAGAATTTAAGATGGAACTTTAATCAACATAGCAATGAAATTAACATGGCACAGAGCTTACAGTGGAACATGAAATGACATTGCACTAAATTTAAGGTGGCACACTGTTTAAGGTGGAACCTTTTTAAGGAGGCACAGAACTTAAGGTTGAACTGCAAATAACCTAGCACTAAATTTAAGGTGGAACTTCAGTTAGCAAGGCACAAATTAAAGGAGGCATAGAATTTAAGGCGGAACTTTAATCAACATAGCAATGAAATTAACATGGCACAGACCTTACAGTGGAACTTGAAATGACATTGTACTAAATTTAAAGTGGAACAGACTTTAAGGTGGAACTGCAATTAACCTAGCACTAAATTTAAGGTGGCACAGAATTTTATGATGGAACTCTCCTTAAGGTAGCACCAAATTTAAAGTGGAACTTAGTTTAAGGTAGCACTAAAATGAACATCTTAGCACCTAGCAACAAATTACCATCGATCACGAGTACTACAGCTTCTACTTTACAACTTTTTCAAAACATTTCAACAACTATCAACAGTTTTCAACCATTTTATCATTTTAACAACTGTCAACCGGTTTCAACCAATTTAACATTTTAACTATATTAACAGGCTTTGGAACATTAATTAACATAGAAACAAAATTACGGTGGCACACCACTTAAGGTGGAACTTCTTTTAAGGTTGCACAGACTTTAAGGTGGAACTGCAATTAACCTAGCACTAAATTTAAGGTGGAACTT
This sequence comes from Pygocentrus nattereri, assembly GCF_015220715.1. Classification (NCBI taxonomy): domain Eukaryota; kingdom Metazoa; phylum Chordata; class Actinopteri; order Characiformes; family Serrasalmidae; genus Pygocentrus; species Pygocentrus nattereri. The sequence goes on along the minus strand of NC_051234.1, from coordinate 5,263,294 downwards.
CAGTTAACATGGCACAAAATTAAAGGAGGCATAGAATTTAAGGCGGAACTTTAATCAACATAGCAATGAAATTAAAATGGCACAGACCTTACAGTGGAGCCCTAACCCTAACATTGCACTAAATTTAAGGTGGCACTGAATTTAAGGTGGAACCTTTTTAAGGAGGCACAGAACTTAAGGTCGAACTGCAAATGACCTAGCACTGAATTTAAGGTGGCACAGAATTTAGGGTTGAACTCTCTTTAAGGTAGCACCAAATGTAAAGTGGAACTTAGTTTAAGGTAGCTCTAACATTGACACATTAGCACATAGCAACAAATTACCATCAATCACGGATACTACAGCTTCTGCTTTACAACTTTTTCGCAACATGTCAACAACTATCAACAGTTTTCAACCATTTAAACATTTCAACAGCTATCAACCGTTTTTAACCGTTTTATCATTTTAACAACTACCAACCGGTTTCAACCAATTTAACATTTCAACAACCGTCAACCGGTTTCAACCATTTTAACATTTCAACAACCGTCAACCGGTTTCAACCATTTTAACATTTCAACAACCGTCAACCGGTTTCAACCAGTTGAACATTTCAACAACCGTCAACCGGTTTCAACCAGTTGAACATTTAAACAACTATCAACCGGTTTCAACCAATTTAACGTTTTAACTTACTTAACAGGCTTTTTCAAGCCAACTTAAAGTTCGTTCACGAACTTTCCCCTTCTAGTTATTATTATTATTCTACACTCAAAATTTAAAATGTTTCTCGTCCCACAGTTTTCGAGCTAGAGCCACGAAATTTTACAGGATCGTAGGGCCTATAGCCGATTAGGTTGCTTGTGCTTTTCTAAGCGATCCGACGTACGGTTTCCGGAATATTAACGTTCAAAGTGGAATTTTTTCCCCATAGGGAATGAATGGGGAGGCTGTTGGCAGACTGCCAGACATGATGTCACAATGCATCGTTGTCTCACACAACAGGTCCAAACCACGCACGGAGCTCAATGTCTCACCAGTTCCCAGCCTTATTCTCAGCAGCTCTGTTAAGGGTTAACTGCTTTTAAGGTGGAATTGCACCAAGACAGCACAGAATTTTAAGGTGGAACTTCAATTTAAGGTGGACCTAACAATAGCATAACAATAAATTTAAGGTGGAACTTCAGTTAAGGTAGCGCTATGTTAAAGGTGGAACGGCTATTAACTTGTCACTAACTTTAAGGTGAGACCACAATTAATATAGCAAAAAAATTAAGGTGGAACTGCTATTAACATAGCACTAAATATGGCACAGTGTTTAAGGTGGAACGTTAATTAACATAGAAACAAAATTAAGGTGGCACACAACTTAAGGTGGAACTTCTTTTAAGGTGACACAGACTTTAAGGTGGAACTGCAATTAACCTAGCACTAAATTTAAGGTGGAACTTCAGTTAACATGGCACAAAATTAAAGGAGGCACAGAATTTAAGGCGGAACTTTAATCAACATAGCAATGAAATTAACATGGCACAGAGCTTACAGTGGAACTTGAAATGACATTGCACTAAATTTAAAGTGGAACAGACTTTAAGGTGGAACTGCAAATAACCTAGCACTAAATTTAAGGTGGCACAGAATTTTATGATGGAACTCTTCTTAAGGTAGCACCAAATTTAAAGTGGAACTTAGTTTAAGGTAGCACTAAAATTAACATCTTAGCACCTAGCAACAAATTACCATCGATCACGAGTACTACAGCTTCTGCTTTACAACTTTTTCACAACATTTCAACAACTATCAAGAGTTTTCAACCATTTTATCATTTTAACAACTGTCAACCGGTTTCAACCAATTTAACATTTTAACTATATTAACAGGCTTTGGAACATTAATTAACATAGAAACAAAATTACGGTGGCACACAACTTAAGGTGGAACTTCTTTTAAGGTGGAATAGACTTTAAGGTGGAACTGCAATTAACCTAGCACTAAATTTAAGGTGGAACTTCAGTTAAGGTAGCGCTATGTTAAAGGTGGAACGGCTATTAACTTGTCACTAACTTTAAGGTGAGACCTCAATTAATATAGCAAAAAAATTAAGGTGGAACTGCTATTAACATAGCACTAAATATGGCACAGTGTTTAAGGTGGAACGTTAATTAACATAGAAACAAAATGAAGGTGGCACACAACTTAAGGTGGAACTTCTTTTAAGGTGACACAGACTTTAAGGTGGAACTGCAATTAACCTAGCACTAAATTTAAGGTGGAACTTCAGTTAACAAGGCACAAAATTAAAGGAGGCACAGAATTTAAGATGGAACTTTAATCAACATAGCAATGAAATTAACATGGCACAGAGCTTACAGTGGAACATGAAATGACATTGCACTAAATTTAAGGTGGCACAGAATTTAAGGCGGAACTTTAATCAACATAGCAATGAAATTAAGATGGCACAGACCTTACAGTGGAACCCTAACCCTAACATTGCACTAAATTTAAGGTGGCACAGAATTTAAGGTGGAACCTTTTTAAGGAGGCACAGAACTTAAGGTCGAACTGCAAATAAACTAGCACTGAATTTAAGGTGGCACAGAATTTAGGGTTGAACTCTCTTTAAGGTAGCACCAAATGTAAAGTGGAACTTAGTTTAAAGTAGCTCTAAAATTGACACATTAGCACATGGCAACAAATTACCATCAATCACGGATACTACAGCTTCTGCTTTACAACTTTTTCGCAACATGTCAACAACTATCAACAGTTTTTAACCATTTAAACATTTCAACAGCTATCAATCGTTTTTAACCGTTTTATCATTTTAACAACTACCAACCGGTTTCAACCAATTTAACATTTCAACAACCGTCAACCGGTTTCAACCATTTTAACATTTCAACAACCGTCAACCGGTTTCAACCATTTTAACATTTCAACAACCGTCAACCGGTTTCAACCATTTTAACATTTCAACAACTGTCAACCGGTTTCAACCAGTTGAACATTTCAACAACCGTCAACCGGTTTCAACCATTTTAACATTTCAACAACCGTCAACCGGTTTCAACCATTTTAACATTTCAACAACCGTCAACCGGTTTCAACCATTTTAAAATTTCAACAACTGTCAACCGGTTTCAACCATTTGAACATTTCAACAACCGTCAACCGGTTTCAACCAGTTGAACATTTAAACAACTATCAACCGGTTTCAACCAATTTAACGTTTTAACTTACTTAACAGGCTTTTTCAAGCCAACTTAAAGTTCGTTCACGAACTTTCCCCTTCTAGTTATTATTATTATTCTACACTCAAAATTTAAAATGTTTCTCGTCCCACAGTTTTCGAGCTAGAGCCACGAAATTTTACAGGATCGTAGGGCCTATACCCGATTAGGTTGCTTGTGCTTTTCTAAGCGATCCGACGTACGGTTTCCGGAATATTAACGTTCAAAGTGGAATTTTTTCCCCATAGGGAATGAATGGGGAGGCTGTTGGCAGACTGCCAGACATGATGTCACAATGCATCGTTGTCTCACACAACAGGTCCAAACCACGCACGGAGCTCAATGTCTCACCAGTTCCCAGCCTTATTCTCAGCAGCTCTGTTAAGGGTTAACTGCTTTTAAGGTGGAATTGCACCAAGACAGCACAGAATTTTAAGGTGGAACTTCAATTTAAGGTGGACCTAACAATAGCATAACAATAAATTTAAGGTGGAACTTCAGTTAAGGTAGCGCTATGTTAAAGGTGGAACGGCTATTAACTTGTCACTAACTTTAAGGTGAGACCTCAATTAATATAGCAAAAAAATTAAGGTGGAACTGCTATTAACATAGCACTAAATATGGCACAGTGTTTAAGGTGGAACGTTAATTAACATAGAAACAAAATTAAGGTGGCACACAACTTAAGGTGGAACTTCTTTTAAGGTGACACAGACTTTAAGGTGGAACTGCAAATAACCTAGCACTAAATTTAAGGTGGAACTTCAGTTAACATGGCACAAAATTAAAGGAGGCACAGAATTTAAGGCGGAACTTTAATCAACATAGCAATGAAATTAACATGGCACAGAGCTTACAGTGGAACTTGAAATGACATTGCACTAAATTTAAAGTGGAACAGACTTTAAGGTGGAACTGCAAATAACCTAGCACTAAATTTAAGGTGGCACAGAATTTTATGATGGAACTCTTCTTAAGGTAGCACCAAATTTAAAGTGGAACTTAGTTTAAGGTAGCACTAAAATTAACATCTTAGCACCTAGCAACAAATTACCATCGATCACGAGTACTACAGCTTCTGCTTTACAACTTTTTCACAACATTTCAACAACTATCAAGAGTTTTCAACCATTTTATCATTTTAACAACTGTCAACCGGTTTCAACCAATTTAACATTTTAACTATATTAACAGGCTTTGGAACATTAATTAACATAGAAACAAAATTACGGTGGCACACAACTTAAGGTGGAACTTCTTTTAAGGTGGAATAGACTTTAAGGTGGAACTGCAATTAACCTAGCACTAAATTTAAGGTGGAACTTCAGTTAAGGTAGCGCTATGTTAAAGGTGGAACGGCTATTAACTTGTCACTAACTTTAAGGTGAGACCTCAATTAATATAGCAAAAAAATTAAGGTGGAACTGCTATCAACATAGCACTAAATATGGCACAGTGTTTAAGGTGGAACGTTAATTAACATAGAAACAAAATGAAGGTGGCACACAACTTAAGGTGGAACTTCTTTTAAGGTGACACAGACTTTAAGGTGGAACTGCAATTAACCTAGCACTAAATTTAAGGTGGAACTTCAGTTAACAAGGCACAAAATTAAAGGAGGCACAGAATTTAAGGCGGAACTTTAATCAACATAGCAATGAAATTAACATGGCACAGAGCTTACAGTGGAACATGAAATGACATTGCACTAAATTTAAGGTGGCACACTGTTTAAGGTGGAACCTTTTTAAGGAGGCACAGAACTTAAGGTTGAACTGCAAATAACCTAGCACTAAATTTAAGGTGGAACTTCAGTTAGCAAGGCACAAAATTAAAGGAGGCATAGAATTTAAGGCGGAACTTTAATCAACATAGCAATGAAATTAAGATGGCACAGACCTTACAGTGGAACCCTAACCCTAACATTGCACTAAATTTAAGGTGGCACAGAATTTAAGGTGGAACCTTTTTAAGGAGGCACAGAACTTAAGGTCGAACTGCAAATAAACTAGCACTGAATTTAAGGTGGCACAGAATTTAGGGTTGAACTCTCTTTAAGGTAGCACCAAATGTAAAGTGGAACTTAGTTTAAAGTAGCTCTAAAATTGACACATTAGCACATGGCAACAAATTACCATCAATCACGGATACTACAGCTTCTGCTTTACAACTTTTTCGCAACATGTCAACAACTATCAACAGTTTTCAACCATTTAAACATTTCAACAGCTATCAACCGTTTTTAACCGTTTTATCATTTTAACAACTACCAACCGGTTTCAACCAATTTAACATTTCAAAAACTGTCAACCGGTTTCAACCATTTTAACATTTCAACAACCGTCAACCGGTTTCAACCAATTTAACATTTCAACAACCGTCAACCGGTTTCAACCATTTTAACATTTCAACAACCGTCAACCGGTTTCAACCATTTTAACATTTCAACAACCGTCAAACGGTTTCAACCATTTTAACATTTCAACAACCGTCAACCGGTTTCAACCATTTTAACATTTCAACAACTGTCAACCGGCTTCAACCAATTTAACATTTCAACAACCGTCAACACTTTTAAACCAGTTGAACATTTAAACAACTATCAACCGGTTTCAACCAATTTAACGTTTTAACTTACTTAACAGGCTTTTTCAAGCCAACTTAAAGTTCGTTCACGAACTTTCCCCTTCTAGTTATTATTATTATTATTATTATTCTACACTCAAAATTTAAAATGTTTCTCGTCCCACAGTTTTCGAGCTAGAGCCACGAAATTTTACAGGATCGTAGGGCCTATACCCGATTAGGTTGCTTGTGCTTTTCTAAGCGATCCGACGTACGGTTTCCGGAATATTAACGTTCAAAGTGGAATTTTTTCCCCATAGGGAATGAATGGGGAGGCTGTTGGCAGACTGCCAGACATGATGTCACAATGCATCGTTGTCTCACACAACAGGTCCAAACCACGCACGGAGCTCAATGTCTCACCAGTTCCCAGCCTTATTCTCAGCAGCTCTGTTAAGGGTTAACTGCTTTTAAGGTGGAATTGCACCAAGACAGCACAGAATTTTAAGGTGGAACTTCAATTTAAGGTGGACCTAACAATAGCATAACAATAAATTTAAGGTGGAACTTCAGTTAAGGTAGCGCTATGTTAAAGGTGGAACGGCTATTAACTTGTCACTAACTTTAAGGTGAGACCTCAATTAATATAGCAAAAAAATTAAGGTGGAACTGCTATTAACATAGCACTAAATATGGCACAGTGTTTAAGGTGGAACGTTAATTAACATAGAAACAAAATGAAGGTGGCACACAACTTAAGGTGGAACTTCTTTTAAGGTGACACAGACTTTAAGGTGGAACTGCAATTAACCTAGCACTAAATTTAAGGTGGAACTTCAGTTAACATGGCACAAAATTAAAGGAGGCACAGAATTTAAGGCGGAACTTTAATCAACATAGCAATGAAATTAACATGGCACAGAGCTTACAGTGGACTTGTGAAATGACATTGCACTAAATTTAAAGTGGAACAGACTTTAAGGTGGAACTGCAAATAACCTAGCACTAAATTTAAGGTGGCACAGAATTTTATGATGGAACTCTTCTTAAGGTAGCACCAAATTTAAAGTGGAACTTAGTTTAAGGTAGCACTAAAATGAACATCTTAGCACCTAGCAACAAATTACCATCGATCACGAGTACTACAGCTTCTGCTTTACAACTTTTTCACAACATTTCAACAACTATCAAGAGTTTTCAACCATTTTATCATTTTAACAACTGTCAACCGGTTTCAACCAATTTAACATTTTAACTATATTAACAGGCTTTGGAACATTAATTAACATAGAAACAAAATTACGGTGGCACACCACTTAAGGTGGAACTTCTTTTAAGGTGGAATAGACTTTAAGGTGGAACTGCAATTAACCTAGCACTAAATTTAAGGTGGAACTTCAGTTAAGGTAGCGCTATGTTAAAGGTGGAACGGCTATTAACTTGTCACTAACTTTAAGGTGAGACCTCAATTAATATAGCAAAAAAATTAAGGTGGAACTGCTATTAACATAGCACTAAATATGGCACAGTGTTTAAGGTGGAACGTTAATTAACATAGAAACAAAATGAAGGTGGCACACAACTTAAGGTGGAACTTCTTTTAAGGTGACACAGACTTTAAGGTGGAACTGCAATTAACCTAGCACTAAATTTAAGGTGGAACTTCAGTTAACAAGGCACAAAATTAAAGGAGGCACAGAATTTAAGATGGAACTTTAATCAACATAGCAATGAAATTAACATGGCACAGAGCTTACAGTGGAACATGAAATGACATTGCACTAAATTTAAGGTGGCACACTGTTTAAGGTGGAACCTTTTTAAGGAGGCACAGAACTTAAGGTTGAACTGCAAATAACCTAGCACTAAATTTAAGGTGGAACTTCAGTTAGCAAGGCACAAATTAAAGGAGGCATAGAATTTAAGGCGGAACTTTAATCAACATAGCAATGAAATTAACATGGCACAGACCTTACAGTGGAACTTGAAATGACATTGTACTAAATTTAAAGTGGAACAGACTTTAAGGTGGAACTGCAATTAACCTAGCACTAAATTTAAGGTGGCACAGAATTTTATGATGGAACTCTCCTTAAGGTAGCACCAAATTTAAAGTGGAACTTAGTTTAAGGTAGCACTAAAATGAACATCTTAGCACCTAGCAACAAATTACCATCGATCACGAGTACTACAGCTTCTACTTTACAACTTTTTCAAAACATTTCAACAACTATCAACAGTTTTCAACCATTTTATCATTTTAACAACTGTCAACCGGTTTCAACCAATTTAACATTTTAACTATATTAACAGGCTTTGGAACATTAATTAACATAGAAACAAAATTACGGTGGCACACCACTTAAGGTGGAACTTCTTTTAAGGTTGCACAGACTTTAATGTGGAACTGCAATTAACCTAGCACTAAATTTAAGGTGGAACTTCAGTTAACATGGCACAAAATTAAAGGAGGCATAGAATTTAAGGCGGAACTTTAATCAACATAGCAATGAAATTAAAATGGCACAGACCTTACAGTGGAGCCCTAACCCTAACATTGCACTAAATTTAAGGTGGCACTGAATTTAAGGTGGAACCTTTTTAAGGAGGCACAGAACTTAAGGTCGAACTGCAAATGACCTAGCACTGAATTTAAGGTGGCACAGAATTTAGGGTTGAACTCTCTTTAAGGTAGCACCAAATGTAAAGTGGAACTTAGTTTAAGGTAGCTCTAACATTGACACATTAGCACATAGCAACAAATTACCATCAATCACGGATACTACAGCTTCTGCTTTACAACTTTTTCGCAACATGTCAACAACTATCAACAGTTTTCAACCATTTAAACATTTCAACAGCTATCAACCGTTTTTAACCGTTTTATCATTTTAACAACTACCAACCGGTTTCAACCAATTTAACATTTCAACAACCGTCAACCGGTTTCAACCATTTTAACATTTCAACAACCGTCAACCGGTTTCAACCATTTTAACATTTCAACAACCGTCAACCGGTTTCAACCAGTTGAACATTTCAACAACCGTCAACCGGTTTCAACCAGTTGAACATTTAAACAACTATCAACCGGTTTCAACCAATTTAACGTTTTAACTTACTTAACAGGCTTTTTCAAGCCAACTTAAAGTTCGTTCACGAACTTTCCCCTTCTAGTTAAGTTGGCTTGAAAAAGCCAACTTACTGTTCTTCGTAATCTTCTTATTATTATTATTATTATTATTATTATTATTATTATTCTACGCTCAAAATTTAAAATGTTTCTCGTCCCACAGTTTTCGAGCTAGAGCCACGAAATTTTACAGGATCGTAGGGCCTATACCCGATTAGGTTGCTTGTGCTTTTCTAAGCGATCCGACGTACGGTTTCCGGAATATTAACGTTCAAAGTGGAATTTTTCCCCATAGGGAATGAATGGGGAGGCTGTTGGCAGACTGCCAGACATGATGTCACAATGCATCGTTGTCTCACACAACAGGTCCAAACCACGCACGGAGCTCAATGTCTCACCAGTTCCCAGCCTTATTCTCAGCAGCTCTGTTAAGGGTTAACTGCTTTTAAGGTGGAATTGCACCAAGACAGCACAGAATTTTAAGGTGGAACTTCAATTTAAGGTGGACCTAACAATAGCATAACAATAAATTTAAGGTGGAACTTCAGTTAAGGTAGCGCTATGTTAAAGGTGGAACGGCTATTAACTTGTCACTAACTTTAAGGTGAGACCTCAATTAATATAGCAAAAAAATTAAGGTGGAACTGCTATTAACATAGCACTAAATATGGCACAGTGTTTAAGGTGGAACGTTAATTAACATAGAAACAAAATTAAGGTGGCACACAACTTAAGGTGGAACTTCTTTTAAGGTGACACAGACTTTAAGGTGGAACTGCAAATAACCTAGCACTAAATTTAAGGTGGAACTTCAGTTAACATGGCACAAAATTAAAGGAGGCACAGAATTTAAGGCGGAACTTTAATCAACATAGCAATGAAATTAACATGGCACAGAGCTTACAGTGGAACTTGAAATGACATTGCACTAAATTTAAAGTGGAACAGACTTTAAGGTGGAACTGCAAATAACCTAGCACTAAATTTAAGGTGGCACAGAATTTTATGATGGAACTCTTCTTAAGGTAGCACCAAATTTAAAGTGGAACTTAGTTTAAGGTAGCACTAAAATTAACATCTTAGCACCTAGCAACAAATTACCATCGATCACGAGTACTACAGCTTCTGCTTTACAACTTTTTCACAACATTTCAACAACTATCAAGAGTTTTCAACCATTTTATCATTTTAACAACTGTCAACCGGTTTCAACCAATTTAACATTTTAACTATATTAACAGGCTTTGGAACATTAATTAACATAGAAACAAAATTACGGTGGCACACCACTTAAGGTGGAACTTCTTTTAAGGTGGAATAGACTTTAAGGTGGAACTGCAATTAACCTAGCACTAAATTTAAGGTGGAACTTCAGTTAAGGTAGCGCTATGTTAAAGGTGGAACGGCTATTAACTTGTCACTAACTTTAAGGTGAGACCTCAATTAATATAGCAAAAAAATTAAGGTGGAACTGCTATTAACATAGCACTAAATATGGCACAGTGTTTAAGGTGGAACGTTAATTAACATAGAAACAAAATGAAGGTGGCACACAACTTAAGGTGGAACTTCTTTTAAGGTGACACAGACTTTAAGGTGGAACTGCAATTAACCTAGCACTAAATTTAAGGTGGAACTTCAGTTAACAAGGCACAAAATTAAAGGAGGCACAGAATTTAAGATGGAACTTTAATCAACATAGCAATGAAATTAACATGGCACAGAGCTTACAGTGGAACATGAAATGACATTGCACTAAATTTAAGGTGGCACACTGTTTAAGGTGGAACCTTTTTAAGGAGGCACAGAACTTAAGGTTGAACTGCAAATAACCTAGCACTAAATTTAAGGTGGAACTTCAGTTAGCAAGGCACAAAATTAAAGGAGGCATAGAATTTAAGGCGGAACTTTAATCAACATAGCAATGAAATTAAGATGGCACAGACCTTACAGTGGAACCCTAACCCTAACATTGCACTAAATTTAAGGTGGCACAGAATTTAAGGTGGAACCTTTTTAAGGAGGCACAGAACTTAAGGTCGAACTGCAAATAAACTAGCACTGAATTTAAGGTGGCACAGAATTTAGGGTTGAACTCTCTTTGAGGTAGCACCAAATGTAAAGTGGAACTTAGTTTAAAGTAGCTCTAAAATTGACACATTAGCACATGGCAACAAATTACCATCAATCACGGATACTACAGCTTCTGCTTTACAACTTTTTGCAACATGTCAACAACTATCAACAGTTTTCAACCATTTAAACATTTCAACAGCTATCAACCGTTTTTAACCGTTTTATCATTTTAACAACTACCAACCGGTTTCAACCAATTTAACATTTCAACAACCGTCAACCGGTTTCAACCATTTTAACATTTCAACAACCGTCAACCGGTTTCAACCATTTTAACATTTCAACAACCGTCAACCGGTTTCAACCAGTTGAACATTTCAACAACCGTCAACCGGTTTCAACCAGTTGAACATTTAAACAACTATCAACCGGTTTCAACCAATTTAACGTTTTAACTTACTTAACAGGCTTTTTCAAGCCAACTTAAAGTTCGTTCACGAACTTTCCCCTTCTAGTTATTATTATTATTCTACACTCAAAATTTAAACAGTTTCTCGTCCCACAGTTTTCGAGCTAGAGCCACGAAATTTTACAGGATCGTAGGGCCTATACCCGATTAGGTTGCTTGTGCTTTTCTAAGCGATCCGACGTACGGTTTCCGGAATATTAACGTTCAAAGTGGAATTTTTTCCCCATAGGGAATGAATGGGGAGGCTGTTGGCAGACTGCCAGACATGATGTCACAATGCATCGTTGTCTCACACAACAGGTCCAAACCACGCACGGAGCTCAATGTCTCACCAGTTCCCAGCCTTATTCTCAGCAGCTCTGTTAAGGGTTAACTGCTTTTAAGGTGGAATTGCACCAAGACAGCACAGAATTTTAAGGTGGAACTTCAATTTAAGGTGGACCTAACAATAGCATAACAATAAATTTAAGGTGGAACTTCAGTTAAGGTAGCGCTATGTTAAAGGTGGAACGGCTATTAACTTGTCACTAACTTTAAGGTGAGACCACAATTAATATAGCAAAAAAATTAAGGTGGAACTGCTATTAACATAGCACTAAATATGGCACAGTGTTTAAGGTGGAACGTTAATTAACATAGAAACAAAATGAAGGTGGCACACAACTTAAGGTGGAACTTCTTTTAAGGTGACACAGACTTTAAGGTGGAACTGCAATTAACCTAGCACTAAATTTAAGGTGGAACTTCAGTTAACATGGCACAAAATTAAAGGAGGCACAGAATTTAAGGCGGAACTTTAATCAACATAGCAATGAAATTAACATGGCACAGAGCTTACAGTGGAACTTGAAATGACATTGCACTAAATTTAAAGTGGAACAGACTTTAAGGTGGAACTGCAAATAACCTAGCACTAAATTTAAGGTGGCACAGAATTTTATGATGGAACTCTTCTTAAGGTAGCACCAAATTTAAAGTGGAACTTAGTTTAAGGTAGCACTAAAATTAACATCTTAGCACCTAGCAACAAATTACCATCGATCACGAGTACTACAGCTTCTGCTTTACAACTTTTTCACAACATTTCAACAACTATCAAGAGTTTTCAACCATTTTATCATTTTAACAACTGTCAACCGGTTTCAACCAATTTAACATTTTAACTATATTAACAGGCTTTGGAACATTAATTAACATAGAAACAAAATTACGGTGGCACACAACTTAAGGTGGAACTTCTTTTAAGGTGGCACAGACTTTAAGGTGGAACTGCAATTAACCTAGCACTAAATTTAAGGTGGAACTTCAGTTAAGGTAGCGCTATGTTAAAGGTGGAACGGCTATTAACTTGTCACTAACTTTAAGGTGAGACCTCAATTAATATAGCAAAAAAATTAAGGTGGAACTGCTATTAACATAGCACTAAATATGGCACAGTGTTTAAGGTGGAACGTTAATTAACATAGAAACAAAATGAAGGTGGCACACAACTTAAGGTGGAACTTCTTTTAAGGTGACACAGACTTTAAGGTGGAACTGCAATTAACCTAGCACTAAATTTAAGGTGGAACTTCAGTTAACAAGGCACAAAATTAAAGGAGGCACAGAATTTAAGATGGAACTTTAATCAACATAGCAATGAAATTAACATGGCACAGAGCTTACAGTGGAACATGAAATGACATTGCACTAAATTTAAGGTGGCACACTGTTTAAGGTGGAACCTTTTTAAGGAGGCACAGAACTTAAGGTTGAACTGCAAATAACCTAGCACTAAATTTAAGGTGGAACTTCAGTTAGCAAGGCACAAAATTAAAGGAGGCATAGAATTTAAGGCGGAACTTTAATCAACATAGCAATGAAATTAAGATGGCACAGACCTTACAGTGGAACCCTAACCCTAACATTGCACTAAATTTAAGGTGGCACAGAATTTAAGGTGGAACCTTTTTAAGGAGGCACAGAACTTAAGGTCGAACTGCAAATAAACTAGCACTGAATTTAAGGTGGCACAGAATTTAGGGTTGAACTCTCTTTAAGGTAGCACCAAATGTAAAGTGGAACTTAGTTTAAAGTAGCTCTAAAATTGACACATTAGCACATGGCAACAAATTACCATCAATCACGGATACTACAGCTTCTGCTTTACAACTTTTTCGCAACATGTCAACAACTATCAACAGTTTTCAACCATTTAAACATTTCAACAGCTATCAACCGTTTTTAACCGTTTTATCATTTTAACAACTACCAACCGGTTTCAACCAATTTAACATTTCAACAACCGTCAACCGGTTTCAACCATTTTAACATTTCAACAACCGTCAACCGGTTTCAACCATTTTAACATTTCAACAACCGTCAACCGGTTTCAACCAGTTGAACATTTCAACAACCGTCAACCGGTTTCAACCAGTTGAACATTTAAACAACTATCAACCGGTTTCAACCAATTTAGCGTTTTAACTTACTTAACAGGCTTTTTCAAGCCAACTTAAAGTTCGTTCACGAACTTTCCCCTTCTAGTTTAACTTACTGTTCAAAAGCGACCAATGAACTTACACGAGTCTGTGGAGTTTCTGTGTGTAATGTTGATGGTAAAAATAGCGATAAATCTGAAAAATAAGGTTTTTTTTTTCGGGGTACTGTTCTGCCCGATAGCCCTGAGCGTGTCCCTCCGCCGTGAGGAGTGAAGGAAGCCGCTTTTAGAGACGTTAAAATCTCCAGACTCGCGATGAAAGCGCTCTGAATGACTTTGCGTCGCTATGAGGTAACCTAGTAAGTAATCCCGCTTTAAAAGCGAATTTACTGAGCATGTCTTTAGATTCGTCACCTCAGACGGGAATAACGCCGAAGACACATGGTGCTGATGTAACGTGGTGCTCTGGTTTCATTTCTTAGTAAAAACAGCCAGTTAAAGGGACTCCTCTGTATGTTTGTATAATCCAGTCATTGAGATGCAAGGAAAGTCATTTCGAGTAATTTGACATTAAATAGTTAATTACAATTTTTTACTGATTATACTGATTTTTATTATTTTTTTTACAGTGGTGGTGATGGGAACCAGGCCTCATGATATCTGCAGCACAAATACAGTCATTTTATTTACTGTCCAAAACCTCCAGTGAGTTCTTAGGTTGATAAAGGTTTATTAATGGTAGATTTGAGGGGGTGGTTATTTTGCCTCACTGCACCCTACACGTGTCTCGCTGCCATTCATGGGTTAAAAAAAAGCCTTCTCAAGCCAGTATCCTGGGCATCAAGCATTGTGTTAGTAACCATTTCATGTAAGAACCTTTTGCGAGGGAGCTTTTAGAGGTATTTAGAGTGGTTTATATAGTGTAGTGGGTAACATCTTGGCCATCCATGCTGTAGATTGGGGTTCAGTCCCCACCAGGGTGAACACCCTACACTATACCAAAAAGAGCCCTTGGGCAAGACTCCTAACACTGCCTTCACTTACCTGTGAAAAAAGGAAAAAAAAAAGCAATCAAATTGTAAATTGCTCTGGATGAAAGCGTCTGTTAAATGCCATAAATGTAAAATATCAAGCTCTTCAGACGCCTGGTTCCTATCACCACCACTGTGAACAATTCTGACGGAGCTTCTCTAGAATGGACCATTTAATTATGCAGAAATGTTGAGTTCTCAGTTAATGTCTGTGGAAGGAAATGCAATGGTGACAATTTGTTTTTCTTTCTGCTTTTTCCCCTTCAAGGTACATCACTGCAGCATAAACACTATGTTATTCTATGCATCATGGGCAAAACTGATGGGTAAGATCATTCATCTGCACTTCGGTTCTCTGGTTTCAGGCTTCAGCTTAGAAATGAAAACGTCTGAAATTCAGACTGCACTCCTAAAGCACTGGGAGCCATAGGAAACTAGTGAAAGACTAGAACAAATGCAGACAAATCCATTGTTTCAGCACAGGCATGGTGTCAGAGTTTATTTAACATTTAATAGATTAAATGATTCATATCCTGAAATCTCTTAAATATTACCATATTTGGGAGTTTTAGGAACTAACTGCCAAACGTTTAACTGCCAATCCAACTCCTCCCTTTCCTGTCTGTTGCGGTGGCTCTGGTTTTGTGGTTTTTTTTTTTTTTTTTTATTAAATAAAGAGAAACCACTTTGTTGGGAAGACATTTCCCTTTACAGCAGACACTCTGATCCAAAATTACTTATTAAAGTACTTTGTCCACTCAGAGAAAACATTCTTAGCTAACATGAACATGTTACAGCTAAAATGTTCAATATATCGGTGGGTGATAGATTATTTGCAGATAAATATGCGAAATTAAAATTCTGGACAGTAATTGCAACCAATAACTTGCCGTAGTGACAGAAAACAGTTTAAAGGAGAACTCTTAACGATTTCTCCAAAATTCTATATAATCGATGGTTGAGATGGAAACGGTCATTCAGAGAGGTGTGGAGTAAAATGCGTCAAATGTGCCAGATTGTCGTTCGGGCTACACTTTGCAGGAAGGTAGATTTCCAAGAGGTGGGTTGGTGACCACTGCTCTACAATGAAGCATTGAACATCAAACCACTCTGAATGACTCTGTTTACATCTCAAGAAGTGAATTATTCAGATATTTTTGAAAATTGGAAGTATAATTAGAAGTGGGCAATATGGCCAAAATACAGTATCATAATACTTAAATATTTTCATGGTACACAATACATATTACTATCAATGTGATTTCTCTACAATGATGCACACCCTGCATGGCACTAAATCCAATTAAACAGGACTAATTATGCTGTTAATGTAATGACACATTTTTTTTTTTTAAATATAAACCAGTACTATGATATTGCTCTTTGTATATGTTCACATCAAGCTAGAAGGGTCTAACTCAGCGCTGTGTTAGATTTTCACATCAGTTGTAGTTCAAGACAATGTTATGGCAGTGGTAAAGTGACATATAATAATTTCAATTAACCTGCATCCTCACTTTCCTTCCTCTCTCACCAAGTCTTACGTATATTAATGCTTCCAGTTTACCCTCTTCAGATACCACCAGAAGAAAGGGCAGTAGTCGTACCTCCAGGTGGTAGTGCTGTTTTAAACTGTCCATTTTCAGCGACTTACAGTCTGAATCTTACCAACTTAATCATAAACTGGCAGCATGGAGAGACGGTGGTCCACAGCTTTTATCTAGGTAAAGATCAACTAGGTCGACAGGGACAGATCTACAAGGAACGGACATGCTTGTTTATGGAGGAGGTGTTGAAGGGAAACGCGGCACTTTCACTGAACAATGTCCAGCCATACCATCGTGGAGAATACACCTGCAATGTTCAAAACCTAATGGGACAAACCAAAAAGAGTATACAACTCATTGTGGCAGGTAAGGGATTAACCGCTCAATTTATTCAAGACCGATACCATCGCATCGTAAGTTTGAACATCCCTGGTCAAATGTTAATTGAAACAACACCAAACTTGAATATGGCATTTTTCTGCAAATGTTGGTGTATAACGTGTTTATTGGCTGAAAATGGCCCATAACTTTTGAACACATTTTATGTTCCTCAATATGTTGAATTCAGCAAATAAACAATAATTCTGGATTAAAATGTATAGACATGCTCACTGTAGAGGATGTGTTAACTTTATTTTCAGTTAGAAAATCAACAAAACGTGTTCTTTGACGAGGGTGCACAAACCTTTGCATATGACTGTGCATCCAGTGTCTGGCAACATCACTGCTGCACTGAGAATGAACCATGTCCAAAATAGTATCTGGTCAACAGTGGTCCTGTTGTCAGACGCTGACCAATAATGAATAAAATGCAGCTGGCAATGTTTGCAGTAATGGATGACCTACAGTCTGTGATTTTCTGCTATATTGGTTTTGCAGAATACATAAAGTGACCACTGAGTGGAAGTTGATGTTATAAAAAAGTGGACAGTAACTGTATGTTGCTTTATAGCACAGAAATTGTGTACATTGTGGCAAGAAAGCTATAAATGCTCTTCTTCAAATGACTGAATATCTGGTTCCTTAGTCCTGTTTCTGTTTGTATTGAGTCAATTTTGCCTCTATTTTGAAAAGCCTATAAAAGTATAAAATCTTTGGATAGTAAAAAATAAAGCAATAAGCCATGACAGGCCATGTATTACCCTGATTTTTGTCATGAGTAAAGGGTGCCTAAAACCCCATTTGTCTGTGGTAAAATCACTAAGGTAGTGTGAGTCACATTGAAGTGTGAGTGACAAGTGATGAGTGGCATAACTATTCTGGCTCACACTGAACTCACCTCTTTCCTTACATCCTAACAAGGTTTAGCAGCGTTAAATCACGTCCACTCCACACAACCACAGCGCTGTGTTACAGCACTCAGTCATATTTTAGTAT